>NW_005871123.1:3887546-4024398 GCF_000147115.1 Myotis lucifugus | reverse complement strand
CTAGAAAGAAGCAAAGACAAATCCAAACCATTACATATTTGGCATCTTCCTACATGTTTGGTGAGAATATATTAGCACTGCAAGAATTGAAAATTATAGCCCTAGCCAGTTTGGATCAGTGGATAGAGTGCCCCAGGTTTGATCCTAGTCAAGGGCAAGTACCTTGGTTGCAGGCTTGATCCTCTGCCAGGCCCCTGTCAGGGCGTGTGCAAGAGGTGACCAATCAATGTTTCTCTCTCACATCAATGTTTCTCATTGTCTGCTTCTCTCCCTCCCTTACACTTTCTCAAAAAAATCAATGAAAAAAATATCCTTGGGTGAGGATTAACAACAACAAAAGAATTGAAAATTATAATATTAACTAGAGGCCCAGTGCACAAAAATTTGTGCACTCGGGGGGTCCCTCAGCCCGGCCTATGCCCTCTTGCAGTGTGGGACCCCTCGGAGGATGTTCACCCCAGTGGGGACCCTCACCCCATGGAGGTTTGGCCAGCCTGGGTGAGGGGCTGATGGCTGTTTTCAGGCTGGCCACACCCCCTTTAGGGTGGGGGGTCCCCACTGGGGTGCCTGGCCAGTCTGGGTGAGGGGCTGGGGGCCGTTTTCAGGCTTTCCAAGCACCCTGGTGACATAAGCTCTCAGCCTCTCCTTTTTTTTTTAATTCTGGGATTTATTTACTTTCTATAATTGAAACTTTGTTGCCTTTAGTGGAGGACTGCAGAAAGCTTGGCTTCCTCCATCACTGGAGCAAGCAAGCCTGCTGCTCGCTCCAGCTCTGTGGCCACGGCTGGCTGAAAGCAAGTATCTGGGGTTTATTTACCTTCTATAATTGAAACTTTGTTGCTTTTGAGTGGAGCTCAGAGCCGGTGGCAGGCTGGCTTCCTCCATCACTGGAGCAAGCAAGCCTCCTGCTTGCTCCAGCTCTGTGGCTGCCGGCCGCCATCTTGGTTGGATTAATTTGCATATAGTCACTCTCATTGGCTGATGGGGTTGGCATAAGGCGTGGCAAAAGTACAGTCAATTTGCATGTTTGTCTATTATTAGGTAAGATTATTAGGTAAGATTGTGCTTCATGGGAATTTATCACTTTAAATTTTGTGGAAAACAAAGTCGTGTGAAATAAATAAATAAACCAAAGCATCTCCCAGGGCTCTGGTATGATAAATACCTAGAGATAAACAATTAAAGTAGTTGTTCTTCCAACTATTTTCTGACTAAGCTTTCTGGTACTCACTCAGTGTCTAGGCAGGAGTATAGATCTGGGCCTTCATGGTTTCATCCATAATGTTGTTTCAGGTGCTTATGAGCATTTTCTTTTCCACATTGAAAAATTATGTTGTATGAGTGGGCAAGTGTGTATTTGTGTCTATGAGGGAAGGGAATGTTATTTTTAGATTAAACCACTCCATAAAAGTACAAGGCTAATATTGAGGTCTCCCAGGAAGATGATAATCCTCTCAGTCTGTGGAAATATTAAGAATGGTGGCCCGGCTGACATGGCTCAGTGGTTGAGAATCAGCCTATGAACCAGGAGGTCATTATTGATGTTTTTATCTCTCTCCCTTCCTCTCTGAAATCAATAAAAATATATTAAAAAAATAAAGTTAAGAGTCAAAGGTGAGAGATGTCAACATTGAAAATACCAATTTTGTTTCCAGATTCAAGGTCAAAGAAGAAAGGTGACAGGAAAGTAGGAAGGCATGGTAAAGATTGAAAATATTGAAAGTCTGTACAAATTTACCCAAACCATGTTTTGTGGTCATGGAATTTCCCTAATCTGCTTTTAGTCCAGCAATCTTACAGAGATCCAAGAATCTCTTTCCAATGGCCAACTAGCCATCTCTACATGTCTTTTCCCCATATCCCTTATCTTGCTTGATTAATTACACTAACATTCCATTCAGAACTGGGAGCTATCATCAACCACTCCCTCATAACTAATGTCTAATTTGCCAAGTCCCATAAATTCTACATGCCAAGTAAATCTCAACTGCCTTCTATCTCCACTCTCAGAGTTTTAACAGTAATAATTTCCCATCAGCTTCCTAAATGGTCTAGCTGCCTCTATTCTCTCCACCTTTCAAAGAATCCTACACATTCTGCCTGTTATATTTATACAAATTTTATTTGTTCCTGCCTCTTCTCAGTTAAAAATATTTTTATAGATCCTTATCAACTCTGGGAGTAAACCAACACTTCTTAGCAAGGACTTTAATGTTCTGGCTCTATCTACTTTTTCACCCTCACATTTCTCAGTTAGCTAATTCCTAGGTCATTGTACTCAGAAAGTTACCTCTTGATCTTACTCAAACACACAGTTCTCTCTCATCCGTTCATAGTTTTGCCTTTACATTCACTTTCTCTAAATGCTCCTCATCCAGTATTCATCAAGAACATTCCTATTCATCTTTGTAACTTTGCTCAAATGTTGTCTCCTTTGCTAATAGTGCAAATCTTTCCCTTATTGCAAAATGTTTGCTTATGTGTATATCTTAATAGTAAGTACAAGTGTCAGTAAGTGTACAGGAACTTAGTGTGCAAAAAAACATAACTTTTTTGTAATACAAGTTAATTTAATTTGAACACTCATTTTGTCAATATAGCAGAAAATTGTTGTAAGTCAATTTAGGCTTCCTGCTCCTTCCCCTGGGATTGGGTTTAAGATTTGGTAGGGTTAAATAATTCCAAGTGCTTATGGGGTGAGGGAACCACATCTTTAACTCTGTCATCTATGCATTGCTGCCTGTGGTCCTTAGTCATCAGACCATTCAGCCCAGCACCTAAGTCTCTACTCCTGTTGCACCTTCAAGAGCACAAGTGTTATATGCTATTATTATGATACTAGTGTATAGATAATATTCCATTATACATATACTAGAAGCCTGGTGCACAAAAATGTGTGCACTGGAGGGGGGGGGTGTCCCTCAGCCCCAATTGTGCCCTCTCACAGTCTGGGACCACTCAGGAGATAACAACCTGGTGGCTTAGGCCTGCTCCCGGGTGGCAGAAGGCAGGCCCAACCCCTAGGTGCAGCCCCTGGTCGGGCTTAGAGCAGGGCCGATTGGGGAGTTGGGGCGCCGCCCCCCGTCATGCACAGAGCAGGGCGGATTGGGAGGTTGCGATGCCACCCCTAGTCATGCTCAGGGTAGGGCCGATTGGGGGGTTGGGGCGCCGCCCCCGTCACACTCAAGGCAGGGTCGATGGGGAGGTTGCGGCGCCACCCCCTGTCACGCACAGAGCAGGGCCCATCAGGGGGGTTGGGGCTCCATACCCTGTCACACACAGAGCAGGGCGGATAGGGAGGTTGTGGCCCTGCCCCCTGTCCCACACAGAGCCACAGGGCAATCAGGGGGTTTGGGCGCTGCCCCCTGTCACACTGCTCCAGGGGCCAGGAGGCCTCGCGGCTCCGCTGATCCCAGTGCTGGGAGGCCTCGCGGCTCCACTTGACATCAGGGCAGTGAGGCCTCGCGGCTCCGCTGATCCCAGGTTCGGGAGGCCTCATTGCTCCACTGATCCCGGTGCTGGGAGGCATATTACCCTTTTACTATATAGGATAGAGGCCTGGTGCACGGGTGGGGGCCGGCTGGTTTGCCCTGAAGTGTGTCCTGGATCAGGGTGGGGGTCCCCACTGGGGTGCCTGGCCAGCCTGGATGAGGGGATGATGGCTGTTTGCAGCTGGTCACACCCCCTTCAGGGTGGGGGTCCCCACTGGGGTGCCTGGCCAGTCTGGGTGAGGGGCTGAGGGCCGTTTTCAGGCTGGCGGGTGACTGAAGCTCCCAACCTCTCCTTTTTTTCTTTTTTTTTTTTTTTATTCTGGGATTTATTTACCTTCTATGGCTGTCACTGGAACTGAGAGCTGGCTTTAGCTCTGAGGCTCGGCTCCAGCTCTGAGACCTCGGTTTGTTTGGCTTCTATAATTGAAACACTGTTGCAATTCCAGCTCGGCTGGCTGGCTGAAAGCATGGGGTTTGTTTAGCTTCTATAATTGCAACATTGTTTCTTAGAGTGCAAGCTTAGCAGGCGGGGAACCTTGGCTTCCTCCTTCACTGGAGCAAGCAAGCCTCCTGTTCTCTTCAGCTGCCTGGCTGCCGGTCGCCATCTTGGTTGGCAGTTAATTTGCATATCGCCCTTATTAGCCAATGGGAAGCGTGTCGGAGGTACGGTTAATTACCATGTTTGTCTATTATTAGATAGGATTTCTATGACATGTTAGAATGCAAAAATTGCTGCAATGATTTTATTGGTTTCAGGACCTAGAGGTCAACCTGCCAGGACCCTAACCATAGATGTGAAGTGCATGATGAATCTCTCTGTTCAGTCCTCATGTCTCTCCCAACCTTTGTTCTTATAACGTCTTCTCCATCTCACTTTCCTCCTTTTGGGAAAGTTTTTCATTTATTTTCATCTATAGCTCAGTTCCTCTTAATTTTCTCAAGGCATTAAGTATCTGAAAACCAAACCTATGAAGAAGCTCAAACATTTTCCTTCTTTGAAATTGATATCATTTTGGTTGTTGTTGTGGTCATTGTGTTTCTGTTTTGCACTTCTATCCTGGAAATGATGAATGGAGAAAAGTCTATGCTTGAGTCAGGAGGAAAGGAAAGAATAAATCCAGGTGGGAAAAGGCAAAATCATTAGTATCTTTACAGTATTATTCTGACCCATATCACAACTAACACAGAGAAAACTGGCAGGGTCTAAAACTACCAATATCTTCTAACGTTGCTGCAGGTAAAAATGTGAAGTGGAAGAATTTGGTCTTCAGATGCCACATCTCTTCTATCATTCTCTTATCTTACTTTGACCATTTTCTCCTGAATCCACTAAAATGTGCTTTCAGGAAAGGTTCATTTAGCAGTTATTTACCATTAAATGTAAAAACTTTAATAATGGTAAATTCACAACAGTTGATTTTTGCACGTTAATCTCATTTGCATTACAGAAAGTTGTGGTCATAGGCTAGCATAGGGCAGAGGCAGGGAGATATTTAAGAATAAACATATACTCTTATTCTGAAGAAAGAAAAAAAACACCTTTTGTTTTGTCCCTTCAAAGGGGAAGTCCAAAAAACTACCTAAGAAAACAGACATGCATGAGATTACACCAACCACAAATTTTGTTTTCTGCTTGTAGGCAATCAGAAAACATAATTGTTAGTAATTCTTTGACTAACACGTTATCCAGTTGTGCCAGGGGTTGTTGTGGATCAGTTACTCATCATAATTTGCAATAATAATCCTGTGGGTCTTTTCTAGCTGCCAACAACCAGCTGCCAGGTTTGATTTACATCGTTACAAAGAATAATATTTTTATTATTATTATCATCTGAGTGTTTATTCATAAAGATACTTCTTTATACTATCTTGGTCCAATAAAACAGGTTTAATATATCAAAACATTAATTTTGAACTACATGGGAAATATTAAATTGAAAATTATCAACTTTTGGGTAAAATAATGTGCTTAAACATATGATTATAGGTAATGTCCAGGTTTAGGAAAAAATATTACTTTCATAAAAAAGAAACCAAATATTATTAATATTTATATGTATATTTCTAAATGGACAAAGTCTATATGTAATATACACCAATGAAACACATGTATTTGAAAGTTTCAAATTATCATTCCCAAATATAGAAGCCAAGGGCAACTTTTTGGTTCATGCATAAGGCCAAGAACAAAACCTTGAAATAGACCCAAACCATTTTAAATCTCCTTGTTTTTCCAGCTGCGCATATTAGAAGAGCCTACAGATATCTAACAGTTTAAATTTTAGATTTCACTGAAAGGAAATTTTTTTATGACAGATAACTATTTTTGGTAAATATAAATGTAAATGAAACCAGAAGGTACACTGCAATGTTTAGCTGAAGGGGAAATTTTATCTATTTACAAAATTCGTGTTTATTCTCATTTGATTTTGACTTGAATGTCTTCCAATTCTATTTACCTCCTATGTTTAGGGTTCATGGTTTCCTTCCCTTAGCTCATCGTTAAGGTAGCGTGTCTATTAAAAAGTTTCAGAATGCTGTGTCTCAGAATTAATTAATCTCTCCCTTTGTTTAATCACTTGCCTATTGTAGAAGGTGCTCAATTCAAAAGAAGGATTTATATACATTCCTCACCCAAAGGTATTTTTTTCCATTGATTTTTAGACAGAGTGGAAAGGAGGGAACAGGCTGGGGATCAAACCTGCAACCGAGGTACATGTACTTGACCTGGAATCAAACCTGAGACCTCTTGGTCTTTGGCTGACAATATAACCAATGAGCAAAACCGGCCAGGGCAGGACATATATTCTTGCTCTCAAACAGCTTTCACACTTAAGAAAAGTATTAACTTGCTCTACTTGACACCTTTAACAGAGGAATTAAAATCATTTTATGAAACAAATTATGAGTAGATTCTATTTCATTCAAAAGACTAGTTAACTAAAATAAAAACAGTTTTAACTGTTCCTGATAGTTTTCCTTCATTTTTTTTACACTAGCCAGCAGAGATTATAGTTGCCACAGAGTGATGCAAAGTTATTAAAATGTATGTAAAATGTCAGGGCCCTTACTCAGTGTAATTTCCAAAATTGTGAAAGTCCATTACTTGGAAGACACTAAGTACAAACATAGATAAGTAAATTCTGTTTCCAAATTTTCTTAAGAGTTGAGATTAGTGTTTTCAAAACAATCTTTAAAGTTTTCTGAATGTGTGCTTGGTTTCATAAGATAGTTAATATCGGATTATAAAACTGGCTATTATCATTTTTATTTCAGGAGAAAATTCAAGAAGAAACTATCTGATTGACTTACACTTTAAATTGTATGTATATGTACCTATCTACTTACATATGCATTCAGAAAAATAGAGCATTTGGTTATTGTGTGATACAATATTTTGTCCACTAGATGGATCTCACTTTCATATTTTTCAAAATAAGACACCCATTTTTTTGTATTCATTCTGGTTGACCTCATGGAGCTACATGCTGGAGTTAAAAACAATACCTAACTAATAAGTACTCTTCAAATTACCAAGTCACAAATGAACAAAAAAAGAAAACAAACAAAAACAAGTTTAAGTAAGTGTCTTAAGTATAACTAAGGATAAATTAAATAAGTATATGCAATACGGGAGCCTGTGTCCAATCCTGGGACAGAAATAAAGAAATTAGTGAAAAAGTTGGTGACATTTGAATGCCTGGATTTTAGTTACTAGTGTTATATGAATATTAATTTCCTGTTTTTGATAATTGTACCATAGTTATGTAAAGTTTTATCATTAATGAGATTACAATAAAGAATATGAAGAAACTATTATTTTTATAAGTTGTTTTAATAAATTTACAGCTATTTAAAAGTAAGATGTTTTTAAAAGTCAATGTTATAGAGTTGGAGTGAATCATAAATTAGGAAAAATAATTATCAGTAGTACTACAACTGTGTTAACAAAAAATAGAAAAGGCTCAAAAAATGAGATGTTAGAAAATGTGTAGATTGTGTTTTTTTAAATCCTGAAAAACATGATATTTATTTATTTATTTATTTATTTATTTATTTATTATTTATTTATGATGTAATTCTAGTAAAGATTAAGAAATGTTGGTCTGGTCCACCAAAACAAAAGTAATTAATTGATGAAAATAAGGTAAAATGGGTATGCTTCACACAGATTTTTTCTCATATAATTTTCTAATTTTGAATTTTTTCTTTTTAAATTGAATTATTACTCAGTTAGTATAGACATCTATTTTTTTTCCAGAAAATATACATGAGTAGTATATTTTCTGAACTTGTAATTACCTGAAAACTAATTATTCTTGCATTTTTAAATAAATGACTTAATCAATTTATAATTATCATGCCACACCATATCCTCCTCAAATTTGTAAGGTACTCTTGTAGTTACCTATTTTATTTTTCTTTCTCTTAGAAACTGTTAGAGTTCTATCTTTGTCATAGAGATTTAAAATGTTACAAGAATATATTAGGTATATGTCTTTTATTACTATTACTAGAGACCCAGTGCACAAAATTCGCACAAGGGAGGGGGTGTATGTCCCTCAGCCCAGCCTGCACCCTCTCCAATCTGGGACTCCTCGAGGGATGTCTAACTGCCCATTTAGGCAGTGGGATCGGGCCTAACCGGGCAGTTGGACATCCCTCTCACAATCCAGGACTACTGGCTCCCAACTGCTCACCTGCCTGCCTGATTGCTCCTAACCGCTTCTGCCTGCCAGCCTGATCACCCCCTAACCACTCCCCTGCCAGCCTGATTGATGCCTATATGCTCCCCTGCTGGCCTGATTGTCCCGAACTGCCTTCCCCTGCTGACCTGGTTGCCCCTAACTATCCTCCATTGCGGGCCTGGTCACCCCAAACTGCCCTCCCTTGCAGGCCTGGTTAACCCTAACTGTCCTCCCCTGCTGGCCTGGTCACCCCTAACTGCCCTCCCCTGCTGGCCTGGTCAACCCAAACTGCCCTCCCTTGCAGGCCTGGTTACCCCTAACTGTCCTCCCCTGCTGGCCTGGTCACCCCTAACTGCCCTCCCCTGCTGGCCTGGTCGCCCCCAACTGCCCTCTCCTGCTGACCTGGTTGCGCCCAACTGCCCTTTCTTTCAGGCATGGTTGCCCCCAACTGCCCTCCCCTGCAGGCCTGGTCACCACCAACTGCCCTCCCCTGCAGGCCATCTTGTGTCCACATGGGAGCGGCCATCTTGTGTGTTGGAGTGATGGTCAATTTGCATATTACCGCTTTATTATATAGGATCATTACTTGATACATATTAATAATGGACAGTTTATTCTTTAGATACATGCTTTTATTCAACACAGGGGAGTGTCATTCCATACAGTACTTCTGTTGCTTATGTTTTGCTCTGGTTTATTCTTTGAAAACAATTCTTTATATGTAGGATCCATATTCTCTATCCTTCACATCTAGTAATATATGATCCCTTCCTTTCTTCCTTCATTTCTTCCTACCTTCTCTCCCTCTCAGCCTCCTCCTTCCCTCTTTCCCTCTCTCTCTCTGTGTGTGTTGGTATTCTTATTCCTAAGTTCTGCATAATTTTATAATTTTTCTCTACTATTACTGATTTAGATTTTTTGTTTATTTGACTACATTACATGCAGATTTTAATTTGGCTATTGCATTTTTAACTATTGTATTAGGGGTATCACAATTGACCCTAAAGAAGACTATATTATCTGAGGTGGCCAAAGTTCCGTGTTTCTTAGCTTGCTTTAAACTTCATCGGTAACATTTCCTAGATTCTTCTGAAAATTCAAACTACCTGTATGTAACAGAACTAGGGATAGATATAGATACTTTTTTTAGAATATCAATAAATTGCAAAGTTATTAGTAGTTAGAAAGATGGTTAGAAGTTTCAAACTATGTCACATGAGAATGAAAGAGGTTTAAGAATAAAAGAGAAATCTGTTTAGTCTCGAAAAAACAAAGATGGCGGCATAGTTAAACACCTGAAATTACTGCATCGCACAACCACTTCAAAAATACAACTAAAAGACAAAACAGACATCATCCAGAACCACAGGAAGGCTGGCTGAGTGGAAATTCTACAACTAGAAGGAAAGAGAAAAGCACACTGAGACTCAGAGGAGGTGCGGAAGTAAAGTGCAGAGGTATGGAGGCACACGTGGAAAGGGCTGGCAACTGAGGACATGGTTGTCTTTTTCAATCGGGAGGGAGTCTCAAGATCCCAACAGCTCTGAACTCCAGTTCTGGCAACCAGACTCATACGGGGAGAAACTGGCATCGGGAGGAACTGGAGGGCGGCTTTCTCTCAGAGGTGCTGTCAGCGATTACCTTGGGACACTGAGAACTGGGGCCTCTTAGGGCAGGGCTGAGGATCAGCCATAGCTGTTTGCTCCGCCCTGTTGATTCCCTCAGATGCTGCCTCACCCAAGCTGTGCACAGAGGCTTTTGCATATGAATGACCTGGCCCTTTGCAATCTACAATTACCTAACAAAATGAAGCTGGGTCAGAGAGAAGCAGAACATCCAAAAGAAGGCCCAAGGCCCCACAGCAGCTTGCATTGCTTCACAGCTGGGCCTCATCTGGGCACCTCCAAACCCCAAACAAAGAAGAGGAATCCCAGATATCTCCATAGCTCCTGCTGGGTAGCCTCAGGAAGAGGCTAAATTAGCACCTCCTTAGAGATCCAAGAGCCAGTGTACCTGTTATGGGTTCACTCAGCGAGATACACCACCGACTCAGAATTTAAATTTAAGAGCCTTTATTAAGCTGGCCAGCTGACTACAGTTACAGCACCCTGCTGAAGCAGAGGCTGAACTGCAGCCCAGACTACAGGAGTTACAATTAATTATTAAATTTTGTGGAGGCCCAGAGAAAAATGTGTCTTTCAAATTCTGGGCCCCCAATATGAAGGAAATTCTCTTTATTTATACTTTTTCCAGTCCTTTGTTTCCCAAATTTGGAATGAGACTTCCAGGCCTTCTGAGAATGAAGGCCTAAGTGCTGGGAAGGGGCCATGAGACCATACCTCAAGGCCTGGCCTGATGTCAGTACCCTCCTATCTGTGTGTTTTAGGAACAGACAGCACAGCATGACCCGTCTGGCCAAAGCACCAGATATGCAGCCCAGCACAGTACCCAGTGGTCACAGTGGGACCATCCAGATTACAACTCCTCAGACACATAAGGGACACACTCAGGGGGCAGACTCAGTGAGCACCAAAGCCCCACTGAAACAAGTCTTGCCCCATAAGGGTGTCTCCAGCACAGAAGTTCTCCCACCATAGACACAGCTGATTCTCACAGCCAATTGGCCTGGAGGTCAATTCCTCCCAGTGATACCAACAACAATCAAGGCTTAATTACAACAAGATTGTTCACACAGCCCACAAAGGGGTGCACCAAGAGTGTCCACCTCAGGTAATTGGGGAGGCTGAGCCACTGGGCCCTATAGGACACCTAGCACAGAAAACCACTCTATCAACACAGGGAAGCAGCCAAAATGAAGAGACAAAAAAAACAGGTCATAAATGAAAGAAATGGAGGAAAGCAAACTACTGGATATAAAGTTCAAAACCACAGTTATAAGGTTACTCAAGAATCTTCTAGAAACTGCTGATAAATTTAGTGAGACCCTCCATAAATCTAGTGAGACCCTCGAGGATATGAAAAAGGACCAACTAGAAATTAAGCATACACTGACTGAAATAAAGACTATTATACAGAGATCCAACAGCAGACTAGAGGATCGCAAGAATCAAGTCAAAGATTTGAAGTACGAAGAAGTAAAAAACACCCAATCGGAAAAGCAAAAAGAAAAAAGAATCCAAAAATATGAAGATAGTGTAAGGAGCCTCTGGGACAACTTCAAGCGAACCAACATCCGAATTATAGGGGTGCCAGAAGAAGAGAGAGAGCAAGATACTGAAAACCTTTTTGAAGAAATCATGACAGAAAATTTCCCCTACCTGGTGAAAGAAATAGACTTACAAGTCCAGGAAGCTCAGAGAACCCCAAACAAAAGGAATCCAAAGAGGACCACACCAGGACACATCATAATTAAAATGCCAAGAGCAAAAGACAAAGAGAGAATCTTAAAAGCAGCAAGAGAAAAGCAATCAGTTACCTACAAGGGAGTACCCATATGACTGTCAGCTGATTTCTCAATAGAAAATATGCAGGCCAGAAGGGAGTGGCAAGAAATATTCAAAGTGATGAATAGCAAGAACCTACAAGCAAGATTACTTTACCCAGCAAAGCTATCATTCAGAATTGAAGATCAGATAAAGAGCTTCACAGATAAGAACTAGCTAAAGGAGTTCATCACCACCAAACCAGTATTATATGAAATGCTGAAAGGTATCCTTTAAGAAGAGGAAGAAGAAGAAAAAGGTAAAGATACAAATTATGAACAACAAATATATATCTATCAACAAGTGAATCTAAAAATCAAGTGAATAAATAATCTGATGAACAGAATAAACTGGTGAATATAATAGAATCAGGGGCATAGAAAGGGAGTGGACTGACAATTCTCGGGGGGAAAGGGGTGTCGGGGTGCGGGAAGAGACTGGACAAAAGTCGTACACCTATGGATGAGGACAGTGGGGGGGGTGGTAAGGGCAGAGGGGGGGGTGGGAACTGGGTGGAGGGGAGCTATAGGGGGAAAATAGAGGAACAACTGTAATAATCTGAACAATAAAGATTTAATTTAAAAAAATCTGTTTAGTATCATCACTGTGGTGCTGCATACATAGATATACACAAGTCACAAAAATTATATGAAATATACTCACAAATAAGTACAAATAAAACTGAGGAAGTCTAAATAAGATCAATGGATGGTATTACTGTCAATATTTTGACTGTCATATTATACTACAGTTTTTCAACATGTTACCATTGGGGAAAACTGGAAAAAATATACAAGGGATCTTTCATATTATTTCATACAGTTGAATGCAAATCTATAATTATTCCAATTAAGAAAAAAATGTGAAGGCAAAATAAAGATATTTTCCAATTGTAAAAGATAGAAGCAAAAATAGCTTAATATATTTGTTGTTCTATTAGAGGAAAAGACAATACATTTGCTTGTGTGGTTCCTGAGGAATCAGCACACTTTTTCTACAAAGGGCCAGACAGGAAACATGTTAGGCTTTGTGGGCCATGAAGTCTCTGCTGTGACTGCTCATCGTGGCCATTGTAGCATAAAAGCAGCCACAGTAAATAAACAAACTTGAGCATGTCTGTGTCCTAATAAATATTTACGTTTAAGTCTGAATTTTGTATAATTGTCATGTGTCATTAAGTATTATTCTTTTTTTGCTTTTTCTCAACCATTTACAAAATGAAATGTCCATTCTTAGCTTGCAGGTCAGATGCAAACAGACAGCAGGGCAGAATTTGACCTGAGGGATTAGTTTGCTGACTCTATGCTATAGTGAGGCAGAACTGGCTGAAAACAAAATGCGTACAGTAAAACGGGAGCTAGGTGATCTCTTTGTCAGGGTGGAAGGAGGATCTTCACAAAACAGATGAGAGACTGAAATCGGTAATCCAAAATGATGTCTGACTGGAAGGTTCTGTGATTCTTTGTACTTAATATCCTGAAATGTAGTTTAACGGGTAAAAAGAGATTTTGTTACTCATTTAAATATAGTTATTTTTAAATTTGGCTAAAAATATTACCTATTTTTTGCAATATCTCTAAAAAGAAATCTGTACCCTTGTGTTTTTGAATCCCAAAGCTTTCTCCAAACTAGGATTCTTCTTTACCTTCTAATTCATCTCTGATGTTGCAGGGAATTTGTTCAGTTAGTTTATTTCAATTGTGTAGTGGAAGCCACAGTTTAGCAAAGGTTCTGGCATTTAACAAGTGCTCAATAATAGCTAACTAATATTGCAGTTATTATTATTTTTTGACAATTTTGCACAAATATAATGATACTAGAGGCCCAGTGCATGAATTTGTGCACAGGTGGGGTCCGACCAGCCCACCCCAATAGGGGCCAATCCAATTGGGCTGGCTGTGGGGAGGGGCTGGCCAGCCCTGCCCCTGGTCAAACTCCTGGTTGAGGGAACAATTTGCATATTAGCCTTTTATTATATAGGATTATATAGGATAGCTACCCATGCCACAGAGAAGAGAGAATGACTCAAAGGACCCCCATGTAAATTCAGTTCACTGAGATATCAATGTAAAAGAAGCTGAAATATTTGGTTTTTAAACCTTGGAAAGGATTCCGTTTTTCATTGCCTTATACCTGAAATTCAATTGTGACAAGTTCATCTCTTTATTTTAAGGCTTTGGGCTCTGTGTAAATGCCAGATCCTTGGAAAACCTGCCAGACTAAACTGCATGAGTGGGAATGAATTCAAGCTTTATGAGACCTGAAATTATCTTTAAAAATAAGACATAATTATGAATAAAAATTAGGTACAAGAATTGGGCAGGGGGCTGTGCAACAGAGGGATCTGATGAATTTGACAGCAAATTCACTTCAGAAATCAAAAATGAATGTCTCAGATTCTTTACTAAGAATATTTTTGAAACAAAGGAAGGAACACCCCAAGGCTTAGAAAAATTGAGTTTCTGTGAGCAATGAGATTTTCAGCATATGTTGAGCAGAAAACATTGGAAAATGGGGAGGCCACAGTGCTTTCTGTAACAAACTGCACCTGTGTCACAATTTTATGTTTTCCCCTTTCTATTCACGGCCTCTTCATTATTGGTGCCTCCTGTCAACTTAACGTCCCCCTCCCCAACAATTAAATAGGCAACTAAAACCAAATAACCCAATGAATATGTCTTGAAAATGAGCAAATGTGGGTTTTTAGTAAAGCAAATTATCCAAGATAGGAAACAGATTCAGTTAATGAGAACATCTTTTGGAAAGGTACTATCTTCTAAAAATGATCAAAGCTTTAGGACCTAGGAAAGTGTAGATCTTTGAACCAATAGCCTGGAGTTCTCTGAGGCAGTTCAGGCTCTCATTCCTCTTGTCATTAAGCACACACACCGAAGCATGTAATTATGGCAACATGCTGAGAATTGAACTGCTGCTACATGAGCATATGTCTTCCTAGATGTGCTCTGAGCAATAGCTGATCAATGAGCATATCTTTGCAGTTTGTGCCAGCATTTTTGACTTAGGTCAATCAGATGTTACTGAATCGTTTAAGTCTTAGCTGAATATTAGAATTTTATCTATGAAGTCGGGAAGAGTCATACCTATAGTGTGCTTAACAGAATTTCACCAGATTCATAGAAGTTGTAGGCATTTGGGGTGCAACCTGGCCCAGGTCCCATGCATCTGAATATGTGGATACTTGCAACATCAAAAGCAAACCTATTATCTATAGTCTTTTTTAAGTGGACTGTTAGCTATTGCCAGATAGATTTTGTGTCACATTTCAAAAATTGAAAAGTACAAATTGTATGATTAACTCTTAAAAATCATAGCAGATTCAAGAGTAGCTACAAAATGCATCTGTTTCATATGCTGCATTATTAAGCTTTTTTTTTTTAGCCTGAGGGGTGGTATTATAACCACTGAACCAAAATTGTGCATCACTCACAATATTGGTGGAATCTTTAAATAGCTGTTTTGTTTTGTTTTTTTTTAATATATTTTATTGATTTTTTACAGAGAGGAAGGGAGAGGGATAGAGAGTTAGAAACATCGATGAGAGAGAAACATTGATCAGCTGCCTCCTGCATACCCCCTATTGGGGATGAGCCCGCAACCAAGGTACATGCTCTTGACCGGAATCAAACCCGAGACCCTTCAGTCTGCAGGCCGAGGCTCTATCCACTGAGCCAAACCGGTTAGGGCTAAATAGCTGTTTTCATTATTGAAAAAATCTGTTAACTGCTTTCATAATGGCTCACCTGAAACAACTATGGCCCTACTTGATATGTCTAACACTCCACAGCATATACAAACAGGAATCTCATCCACTGAGCCTATCACAGTGCAGAACGTTTGAAATGAACTATGCCTCCCTGACATCTGCAAATCCATAAATGTGCCAGGAATTGCCTCGAGATGGAATCAACTTTGTCTCACATACATATCCTCACACATATACTTACAATGTTTTAGTGTGCAAATGCTGCCATGATTTAAACTCGTTTTTTAAGAGTCTCTGATTTTATGACAGATGTTTAGCTTTATGTGTTTTTATAATTCATGGACACTAATAATACAATAACTACCACATAAAGGTGTGATATATTTTGAAATTAAAAAAAGTGAGGAAATTGAAATTTACTAAAAGTCTCCAAAGATGGAGTTGATAAATAGGCAGTGCCTCCCTCCCAGAACTCTTTCTTTGCATGTACTCTCAGGATTCTGGAATTGAACCTTGTGATACACATGCACATGGTAGAAGTGCTATGATGGGACCTGCATTTTGCTCAAGATTGTGTATTTTCCCCCTTTTGTGCATGTAGAATAATTCTGCTATACCTTTGCTAATGGAATTTCCCCCAATATGATTTATGAACCAAATCTTTGCCTGAAAAAAATTATGAGTATATCTACCCTAAATCTCACTGCATAAAATAGCCCTGTTTTAAAATATATATATTTTTATTGATTTCAGAGAAGAAGGAGGGAGAGATAGAAACATCAATGATGAGAAAGAATCATTGGTTGGCCGCCTCCTGCAGGCCCCACACTGGGGATCAAGCCCGTAACCTGGGCTTGTGCCCTGACCAGGAATTGAACCGTGATCTCTGGTTCATAGGTCCATGCTCAACCACTGAGCCACGCTGGCCCAGCAAAGTAGCCCCTTTAAACCTTAATAATCCCTCAGTGGCAACTAGCTCTTTTTAACATTCTTTGATTAAAAACAATTGTGATTTATAGAGTGGAGGTAATAGCTCCACTTAAGATCCTACTGTTATTAACAGCACAGCAGGAGACCTCTCAAGACAACAGCTTTTCAGCAGAGAATGTTATGGAGTGACTGTAACATGTTTTAATAGCTGCAGCCTATCCCCTTTTAAAGTGCCCAAAGGAAGAATGTTGCACTGATCTGTAGGCTAAACACATACATATCTGAATGATTTCATAAACCAATTCCATGCATCTTGTTAATTTAGACTGTTTTTAAAAAGTCACATTATACAAATTTTTACGGCAGCACTACTTGAAAAGATTTATTATGTAAGCTACTATGTCTTACATAGCATTAGCATATTGCAAATGAGAAATCCATCCATTTTGTGTTTCATAAAATGTTTTCCTTTGCTTCATATAGCACTTAATACAATTAAAATGTTTTTTACTTAATCATTTATTTGCTGTTTAATCCTAAAACCCTGATGACATCACTCCCCTACCCTAAAACTTTAATGCTTTAAAAAGAAACATCTTTCTTTACTCTCTACTATTACAATGTAATGATATTTGATAGAAAAGTAAGTGACACTCGGGAAAGGAAATTAAATATCCTTTACCTTTTAAACACATTAGATATGTAATTTAAGGTAATTGAAACTATTATATTCCAGAAGTTAAAACAAATTCTCCTACCTTATTGCATATCTGTGCTAACATTCAATAAAGTAATATTGAGGTTAAGAGTTGTATTAAAACACCATGGAGAGCTATTTTTTTAAAACCTGTTCCTTAGGTTGACATCAGTGAGTTATTGAAATTATTATGAGCAATATTCTCACCAGACAGATATTGAGAACAAACCGCTAACATTTGTCCAGAGGGTTGGAATGAATATTTGAATATAAGCACTGAATGGAAACCCTGGGGTCATTTAGTAGAACGTTCTCATTTTATTGATTATGAAAACTCAAACCAGAGAAGTGATTTGCCCAAAGTCAAACAAAGGTCTTGGCTAATCTGGCCTTTCATTGTCACTTTGATGCTTCTGCTACTCTACCACCTTCCCTTCCTTAGCACATGTTTAAATAAAGATTTAGAGGCTTCTGGGAAATAGTTTTAGGGGATTTCATCCTGTTACAACTTTTTTTTCTTCCAACTATGCCTTAAGTAAAATTTACCCACTCTTCAATTATTTAGTGAGTCAAAATTTTGGCAGTGTCTCTCTTCTTTATCCAAAGTCTTTATTGTTTATTATATGCTATAGCAGTAAAGCTCCAATTGCCATTGGTCAAATAAGAACCCTAAAGAAAGGATTGGCTCTCTGATTCCCCTGAATCAGCTGAAAGGACTGGGTAGAAACATCTCCAGGAATGCTCCAAATACAACAGGAAGCCAGGCTCTTTCAGACCACTGAGAAGGGTAAAGTATACAGGGGTGACTCTTTGAGGCTGCTTATCTTTGCTTCAGGAATCTAGGTAGATATTGCAAAAGGAAGTGAGGTAGGGAAAAGAGAGAAGGAAGGGATATACCAGGAAGGCATATGTTGGTCTTGTTCTCAATGCAAAGCTATGTCAACCTTTTCAAGACCGAAGTTGTTTGAATTGATATTCACCGAAAGTGAACTAAGAGTTTCAGAAATATTACAACCACAAGGTTGCTAAGCATCCCTCTAATGTACACAGAGGAAGACTAAAGACTTTTACCACAGGCCAAGACTATTCAAATAGAAGGATCTCAAATAATCCTGAAAACAACGTGACCTGAATGCTCGCAGACCCTAATAAGAGTGGCTCTTGCCATCATTGTTTTACAAAACAAACTTTTATGCAATGACATTTCCTAATTTAAAAACAATTTCACTTGATGTCCCTCTAATTCTGTTCCTCATCAAGTTTCATTTTGTATTTATAGGATTATTATGCAAATAAAGTTACATAATTGAAGGTAAAAGATCCTGCATAAATTGGAGGTCTAGTAAATAGTAAATACTGAAATTTAAGTGATGTTTTATTTATTATGCCAAAATACATTGCTTTATAATTAGTAAATTTGTATTTATTTTATGTTACATCAGGGCCATACATCTAAGTGAACATTTCATTAGCAAAATACAAACAAAGCAAACTTAGTTGGTCAAATATAGAAAAATGCAGCTTTTTGTCTGTTTTTAGTTCATTCAGATATTGGCCATCATGTTTCCAGATGTGAATGTGTGTATATTTAAAATGAAGGTATGGTATAAGCTATGTATTTTCAATTTTAAAAGGGAAAAAGACCCTAAAATGAAAAGGTTTTATTGCTTCTAATTTTAAAGCAAATATTTACCATGGCCCTTGGATATGCTAAGCTTTCATTAATTATTATTTAAGACTTTAAAATATCTAAAGAGAGATTGAAATGTCAGAGTTTCCATCCAAACAACTCTTCGGTCTCACCAATGTTTCTATCACTCCACTGAATTTATACTAGAAAATCACCAGTTAATCACAATTTTGTCAAATCTAATGGACCTTCTCAGTGACTGACTTTCAATACAACTTCTCATCAAGTGAAAAGCTTTACACAGAGATTCAGTCCAAGATGGCAAAGTCGGTGGAAGCTGGATTTACCTCCTCCCATGGCCACATCAAAATTACAACTAAATTATAAAGCAATCAACCTGGATAACCATCTGAAGATTAGCTCAACAGAAGTCTTATAACTGAGGAAACACAAAAGAAGCCACATGGAGACTGATAGGAAGGATAGAGACATGAAAAGGGCTGGCTCACTCCCACATGTGGCGGTTGATAAGCTGGAGGGATATCATGGCTGCAGAGGTCCCTGCTGAGGAGCAATGGTTCCCCAGCCCAGGGCACCAGTGCCAGGAAGAGGAGCCCAGGTAACATCTGGTTGTGAAAACCAGCAGGGATTCTGTCTACCCCGGTGAGACAGAAGGCTGCTGGAAACCCAAGCTTTTTCTAAAGGCCCCAAGCACAAACTCTCACCTGTAGGCATTCACCTTGGACTCCGTCAGAGGGACAGTGGCTCAGAGGGTGCCAAAGTCATACAGGAGAGACTAGTTGTGTGGCTTCCATGAGAGGGCTGGAGGGATAGTCACAATGTCTCTGCGTTGAGTTCCTCTGCTGTACCGCCAAGGATGGCATCTTTCCTGGTTAGAGGATTTCCCCCTTCATTTGCTTGTTGAGTTTCACTGGCCCCACCCTGACATCTCCCAGAAGCCCCACCCTATGTACTGAGCTGGGCTGTAACTGTGCCAGAGGTAACCAGCCTGAGCCCGTTGTGCCGTCTTTCTAAAAAACTCCTGAAATGTTCCAGGTGAGCTTGAAGGTTCTAGAGACACAAAGGGAGAAACTGAGTTGTGAGGCTTGAGGACGAGGGCCGTCTTCCTAAAGCCCCACAGACACTATCTTTCTGGTGTGAAGCCCTCCCGCCACTGGCCAAATCTTTATCTGTTTTAGCCTGATGAGCTCTACTAGCTCCACCCTGTCGACTCCTTCCCACCACAAAGATCTCCAGGCCCCACACAGATACAGGCAGGCCTCAGTATACCTTGAAATATTTGCTGATTGGCCTCAGAACCAGCACTGGTGACAAGCTTGAATCTGTGGTAACCTGGTGAACCAACTTGCCCTTACCTGGTGGCTCCCTGAGAACCTGTCTCATGCAACTCATAGGGCCTTTGCAGTGGCTGAGCCTAATTGGCAGCCAGCAGGCACAGTGGGCCTGGGGTGCCTTGGGCCTTTGGCTGACCTGTCCCAGGCCGGGTAGTGATGGCAGTCAGCCTTCATGTGCAGCTTGGCCCCTCTCACATGCACCCAGGCCCAGCATTCGCAGCTACCAATCATGTCTTGCTTTATAGCTATTAACAGGTGGCCTATGGCCAGACACAGGCAATATTTGACACTAACCTGCACTAGAGTCTCTCCCAAGAGACCCCAAAACCAGCATATCAAGTGGCTGGCTATAGACTATACTATAGACTGATTAGCTCTATAAATGTCATATTCAAAGGTAGGTCTCAGCAGGCACCAGACGCTGCTCAGCCAAATTTCAATTTGTGGGGTCAACCATTGCAAAGCACTGTGTCCATGGCCCATCCTCACACCCAGCCAGCTTGAAGGTCAACCCCATCCACAGATGTGCCAGCAGCAATCAAGGCTCAACTACTGCAGAAGCGCACACAGAACCCACACAAGGGACACTCCTGATACACCTGGCTCAGCTATCAGGAAATTGTACCACTGAGCCCCACATGACACCTACTGCATAAGACCACCTTACCAAGACTGGAAGACATAGCAGATCAACCTAATACAAAAACAGAGAGGCAGCCAAATTGGGGAGACAAATAAACATGACCCTAATTAAAGAATAGAAGAAATTTTTAGGGAAAGGACTAAATAAATGAAATGGAGGCAAGCAAACTACCAGATACAGAGAACAAGACAATGGTTATACTAATAATGATGCTCAAGGAATGTAGTGACAACTTCAATAACATAAAAAAAAACCACATAGAAACCATAATTAGAACCAGTCAGAAATGAAGAATACAATATCTGAGATGAAGCATACACTTGTAGGAATCAACTACAGATTAGATGAATCGGAGAATCAAATCAGTGATTTGCAAAGCATGCTTCCAGCTTATGGCCTTTCAAGCCTGTTGGGAATTAGAATAGGATCCACATTGGGCTGCATACCCATTGTTATAGAAAGAGAAGCTTTGAGATAACTATTCTAATAGAATCACGATTCAATTATTTGCCAGTGGTACTCAAACCCTCAGTTGTTTTCTGGATGGAATGATAATTTTGACTTATTCTTTCTGTCATATATTTTTAGGCAACCCCCAAAAGGCTGTTGATAAAGGTTTCCAAAATACTCCCTTGGAGATTTATGACTGGGGGTGATTCACAATGAAGAAACATATTTCCATCCCACTTTCTTGTTATTATCTTCAAATCTCCAATGGTCCTGGCATCTAACTCCTTATGATTCCTTGGATACATAGCTTCCAGACAATAACACTTTATGTCCACATATGTATTCTTCACTCTCAAAGTGAAGAGAGAGAGAGAGAGAGAGAGAGAGAGAGAGAGAGAGAGACTACTAATTTGAATTTATGAATTGGCTAACATCTGATAATATGTTGACTATTAATGAGAAGAGTGGAGTATCTTTTTAAAAAAAAATTAATGGAAGTAACACTTGAGTTTCTGTATTTATTAAAATACTGGTTTTAGGGTTAAGATTATATAAATTATGCATGTTAAAGTTAAACATCAATTATAAAAAAAAACAACCAAGGAGAAACCAAGATGGTGGCATAGGTAAACACCTGAAATTGCTGCCTCGCACAACCACTTCAAAAATACAACTAAAAGACAAAACGGACATCATCCAGAACCACAGGAAGGCTGGCTGAGTGGAAATTCTACAACTAGAAGGAAAAAGAAAAGCACACTGAGACTCAAAGGAGGTGCAGAAGTAAAGTGCAGAGGTATAGAGGCACACGTGGAAAGGGCTGACAACTGAGGACACAGTTGTCTTTTTCAATCGGGAGGAAGACACAAGCTCCCGACAGCCCTGGACTCCAGTTCCGGGTGAGTCTCTGGGGACCCAAACTCATACGGGGAGAAACTGGACTGTCTGGCAGCAGGCAAAACTTGAGGGCAGCTTTCTCTCAGAGGTGCTTGCAGCAATTATCGAGGGTCACTGAGACCCAGGACCTTTTAGGGCAGGACTGAGGATCAGCCATAGCTGTTTGCTCTGCCCTGTTAATTCCCTGCGACCCCGCCCCACCCAAGCTGTGGCAGAGGCTTTTGCATATGAATGACCTGGCCCTTTGCAATCTACAATTACCTAACAAAATGAAGCTGGGTCAGAGAGAAGCAGAACATCCAAAAGAAGGCCCAAGGCCCCACAGCAGCTTGCATTGCTTCACAGCTGGGCCTCATCTAGGCACCTCCAATTCCCAAACAAAGAAGAGGAATCTGCAGATCTTTCCATAGCTCCTGCTGGGTAGACTCAGGCAGAGGCTAAATTAGCACCTCCTTAGAGATCCAAGAGCCAGTGTACCCAGTGGTCAGAGTGGGACCATCCAGATTACAACTCCTCAGATCCATAAGGAACACACTCATGGGGCAGAATCAGTGAGCACCAAAGCCCCCCTGAAGCAAGTCTTGCCCCATAAGGGTGTCTCCAGCACAGAAGTTCTCCCACTGTAGACACAGCTGATTCTCACAGCCAATTGGCCTGGAGGTCAATTCCTCCCAGTGATACCAACAACAATCAAGACTTAACTACAACAAGATTGTTCACACAGCCCACAAAGGGGTGCACCAAGAGTGTCCACCTCAGGTAATTGGGGAGGCTGAGCCACTGGGCCCTATAGGACACCTAGCACAGAAAGCCACTCTACCAACACAGGGAAGCAGCCAAAATGTGGAGACAAAGAAACAGGTCACAAATGACAGAAATGGAGGAAAGCAAACTACTGGATATAGAGTTCAAAACCGCACTTATAAGGTTTTTCAAGAATTTTCTAGAAATCGCTAATAAATTTAGTGAGACCCTCAATAAGTCTAGTGAGACCCTTGAGCATATGAAAAAGGACCAACTATAAATTAAGCATACACTGACTGAAATAAAGACTATTATACAGAGATCCAACAGCAGACTAGAGGATCACAAGAATCAAGTCAAAGATTTGAAGTACGAAGAAGTAAAAAACATCCAATCGGAAAAGCAAAAAGAAAAAAGAATCCAAAAATATGAAGATAGTGTAAGGAGCCTCTGGGACAACTTCAAGCGGACCAACATCCGAATTATAGGGGTGCCAGAAGATGAGAGAGAGCAAGATATTGAAAACCTATTTGAAGAAATTATGACAGAAAACTTCCCCTACCTGGTGAAAGAAATAAACTTACAAGTCCAGGAAGCTCAGAGAACCCCAAACAAAAGGAATCCAAAGAGGACCACACCAGGACACATCATAATTAAAATGCCAAGAGCAAAAAACAGAGAGAGAATCTTACAAGCAGCAAGAGAAAAACAGTTAGTTACCTACAAGGGAGTACCCATATGAATGTCAGCTGATTTCTCAACAGAAACTATGCAGGCCAGAAGGGAGTGGCAAGAAATATTCAAAGTGATGAATAGCAAGAACCTACAACCAAGATTACTTTACCCAGCAAAGCTATCATTCAGAGTTGAAGATCAGATAAAGAGCTTCACAGATAAGAACAAGCTAAAGGAGTTTATCACCACCAAACCAGTATTATATGAAATGCTGAAAGGTATTCTTTAAGAGGCAGAAGAAGAAAAAGGTAAAGATAAAAATTATGAACAACAAATACATATCTATCAACAAGTGAATCTAAAAATCAAGTGAATAAAAAATCTGGTGAACAGAATAAACTGGTTAATATAATAGAATCAGGGGCATAGAAAGGGAGTGGACTGACAATTCTTGGGGGGAAAGGGGTGTGGGGGATGCGGGAAGAGACTGGACAAAAATCGTACACCTATGGATGAGGATAATGGGGGGTGTAAGGGCAGAGAGTGAGGTGGGAACTGGGTGGAGGGGAGCTATGGGGGGAAAAAAGAGGAACATCTGTAATAATCTGAACAATAAAGATTTTTTTTAAAAAAGCCAAGCTGCAACCTGAACACCAGGCAGCCCCAAAATGATCTACAGTAGCACTTTGTCACATCTAATCTCAAATTTAATATACAACACATATTGTATTTCATTATCTACATTATTAACTTTTTAATGGAAAAGATCATTTCATATTATTAACTAGCTTGCATCATTCTATCCAACCACAAATTCATTACTCTATAATAATAGCTAATATTGGTTGAATATTTAATAGGCACTGTTGTAAGTTTATTAGATAAATCAATAGATAGATAAATAGATAAATAGAAATTGATAAATTGATTTGAAAATATACACTCATTTAAATATCACATCAACTCATAAAATAATTGTTAATTTATATCCATTTTATAGAGAAGGAGGAAACTGAGCTATAGAGAGGGTAAATAATTTGTATAAAGTTGCAGATTTAGTAAGAAGAAAACTTTATATTTAAACCCAAATACTGCTGAGCCAGAGCCATGTTACAGAAGATAATCACTATCCTATACTGTCACAAGCTTCCTTTTAATTACTCTTCTTTCCAACATCTCTCACACTCCCTTTTCTTTTTTTTTATCAGTCAGACCAATTGAATAACAATTTTTTTTATTTACTTCACCATCTGCCTCCCAAAATACCTCAAACCCTGCCCCCCCCAAAAAACACACACACACAAACATGTCCCTTTATTTCAAGCCTATCTCCATAAGTATCAATGATTCTACCATTTGTGGATATTGAACAATAGCTTCTATGGATACCATCTTAGTCCTGAAATAAATACAGACTGACAAGAAAATTGAATATAATAATAATTGGCTCAACACATTTTTTCCCTTTTAACATTATTTTTCATTTCATATTCATAATAAAATCTGAGAATAACTCTGCTTTCCAATGATTTAATTAATACCTTTTCAACTAGGTAGTGAGGCAAAGAGCTTATGATTTTGTCAGTTCCTTTACTCATTTTTATATTTCTACATAATAATCATAGTGAAAAATTATTAACCCAGAGCTGAAAGATATAATTTTAGAGGATTTCAATATGAACTCACTAGATATTTATACAATTTTTAAGTTTTAAAAAGAGAAAAAGTTTTTGTTTTGTTTTTAAGTAAAAGAATGTCTTATAGAACATCATACTTGTTACGGAACGAAGGGATTTGTTTGCCTGTGTGCATCAAAGCTCAGTCAACCATGAACAGAAGTTTGCAGCCAAGAAAGTAAAGTGTTTAAGGAAATGGCACCAAACCCAGAGTCATAAGTGAGCTTCTTCTCAAAGACCTGGCTCCCCAATGGCTTCTGGGTAATAGGTTATATAGGGGGATAATCATAGTGGAGTTAGGGTGTTGTCTCTATTGTTTGGTCTATGCTAGTGTAGCAGGCAGCTGATCATCGCCATTGATGTCAGCCATGGCTTCACTCTGTCAGGTTTTGCAAGGGTGTGGTCAGTGGGGTCCTTTCATTTTTTTCTGGGTCTGGAGCTGTAACACAACTGAGGCTTAAATGTTATCTTTGGCTTCACTGTAATTCTGTCTCTGTGGTCAACAGACCTGAGGCTTTGTTCCTAAGGTCATCTGATGCTGACTAGAACCTCATTGTCCTGAGGATTACTGATGAAGGAAGTGGGATGTTCAAATGAGAGGGTGGGAGGTGAGTCAGGGTGCTGGATGAGGCCTGCCTGTTTGAATGACAAGGAAAGAAAGGAGAAAGGTCATATTAAGGAAATGAAGTTTCTGCATGAAGTTGCATACTTAAGACAGTAAGTCTGATTCTAATACCAACTCTACTTCTAACTTGCTGTATGGATGTGGGCAAAATTACTTTCTTCATTTGTCAATTATATTAACATAGAGGCTTCTTTCTATGTTAAAATTGCATTTTCATATTATTACAAACAAAGGTAGTGGCAAGTTGATATAGATGGCTTCTTTCAGAATTGATATCTAAGGTCAAATCGTTTTCACTTCCCTCTCAAAAATGTTGAAAAATCAATAGGATATTTATTCAAATGTTTCTTGATAAAGTTGACATAGTTCAGCTACCTACACCTCACCCAACCCAAACCTTCACTACCCATCGTTGACTATATGGGCTTGCTTAATTCTTATTCATTTGTATTATAAACTCCACAGATGAGTAGATGTTCTTTAAGAAATAACTTCTAGCGCTAGCCCAGGGGTGGGCAAACTTTTTTACTCTAGGGCCACAGTGGGTTCTTAAACTGGACCGGAGGGCCGGAACAAAAGCATGGATGGAGTGTTTGTGTGAACTAATATAAATTCAAAGTAAACATCATTACATAAAAGGGTACGGTCTTTTTTTTTTTTTTAGTTTTATTCATTTCAAACGGGCCGGATCCAGCCCACGGGCCGTAGTTTGCCCACGGCTGCCCTAGCCAGTTTTGCTCAGTGGGCAGAGCATCAAACCACGGGTCCCAGGTTCGATTCCAGTCAAGGGCACATAACTTGGTTGCTGGACCCTGGTTGGGGTGCGTGCAGGAGGCAACCAATCCATGTGTCTCTCTCACATCGATATTTCTCTCTGTCTTTCCCTCTCTCACTCTCTCAAAAAAAAATATAGGCCTCACTTTTCTTGAGGCGCAGTGGCGACTGCAGCCCACATCTCCCCTTCTGTGGCGTGCGGGGCTAGGTCCCTGGACTGTGTCCAGTTGTGCTCCAGTCTGGCCGGTGCCACCTGTCTCCATGACGCTCCCCAAGAAACAGGCTCAGGTTGGGAGGAGCAAAAAGGTGGAGCAAAAGAAAAAGGAGAAGATGATCAAAGACAAAACTTCTATGTTAAAGAACAAAAAAGGAGCAAAGCAGCAGAAGTTTATCAAGGCTGTCACTTATTACATTAAAAAGGTTTGGGTTGGGTGAGGTATAAAGGTGCTGCTGATCCCAAAGCTGTGGTGTGTGCGTTCTTCAAGCAAGGACAGTGCACTGAAGGAGACAAGTGTAAGTTCTCCCATGACCTCACTCTGGAGACAAAATGTGAGAACTGAAGTCTTTACATTGATGCTAGAGATGAAGAACGTCAAAAAGATACTATGGAAAATTGGGATGAGAAAAACTGAAGAAGTAGTGAACAAGAAGCACGGTGAAGCAGAAAATAAAAATAAAAAGATCCAATGGTGTGCAAGCATTTCCTTGAAGCTATTGAAAATAACAAATAAAACTGATTTGGGGTATGAAAACATTAAGCCAGTTTAGCACGAATTGAAATTGACAGTATTATTTTTTTTCCACCTAGAATGCTTCCACAGGATGTAACCCATGCTGATTTTGGAGGGCTTACTCTCCTCCAAAAAAGGACTATTCTCCCCCTGTCTTGTCTTCTGGTTTTGGTTATATCTCATAGGAAGTGCAGAGTAGTAAACTAAAAGTATCTCATTTCAGAGAATGATTGATGGTTATAACTGTGTCCACTCAAGTAGGAAGTGTCACTGCTTGCCAGCTTTTGATTTTCATTGGGCATGTGTTGCTACAAGAATAATTTAAATTTAAATTTAAAATACCCTTTATTTAATGCAGGTTTTAGGGGATGATTTTATTTCTTTTGAATTTACATGTTTAAAAGACTGCCTAAAACATGAGTGCTGTACTTCATAAAGGAAACTGCATATGCAGATTCAGTGTTGTATGTTTTTGGATGATTAGATGGACCTTTAAAATGAAATGTCTTTAATCTGGCAGGATCAGCTGCAATGCCCTGTGATAAACTGTTTTAAACTTATCCCTCCTCTTTTATGCCAATAAAGTTGTAAATAAAGACCATCATACATTAAAATCCACCCCCCAAAAAAGGAGAAATAACTTCTACTCTTTCTAAATAACAGAATAGGCAAAACTCTCCTGACTTCCTCAACACGCCCCCCCCCCCCCCCATTACTTTTGATAGAATTTGTGCTCTTGACAAGATGGCCTTGGCCACTAACTAGCCATGGCTGTATCTCCATTTTTCTCCAGATCAGTCATTCCAAATTTTGGCGGCACATTGTTATCATGTCGGAAAGTTTTTAAAACTATTGATGCATGGGTTCCATTCCCAGAGATTCTGATTTAATAGGTCTGATTAGGGCCTACGCATTGGGATTTTTTAAAAGCTCCCCAGGTAATTCTAATGAGCAGCCAATATTGAGAATTCTACTGAGTTATGAACATTTGTTGAAGGAATCCAAACTCTGGATCAATAAAAATGCTGTGCTCACCTTTCGATATCATTCTCTCTTTCTCACTCCTGGTGTATTCCGAGTTGAAAGAAAGCATACACTAGTCACTGTGGCTATAAGAAAATATAGCTACCTTAAAAGAAGAAAAAATTGCAGGGTTTTTTTTTTTAATTCACAATTCCTCCTAAATAGAAAATGAATTCTTTTCTTTAAAAAAAAAATGTTATTTTTTGCCCTGTCCAGTTTGGCTCAGTTGGTTGAGTGTTTCCCAGTACAACAAACGGTTGTGGGTTTGATTCTCGTCCAGGGCACGTACCCAGGTTGGGGGTTCCATTCCCAGTTGGGGCTCAGAGCACATGTGGGAGGCAACTGATGGACGTTTCTCTCTCTGTGTGTCCCTGCCTCTCTATAAAATCAATAAAAATATTTTTGTTATTTTTTATGAAAGATAAGACATAGGGCAGAATTAGAATGAGAAAACATAGAAAAAGATAATTAACTGCTTTGCATAATAAAGTTAATATTTGCTCTTGCTGATGTAGAGAGATTGTTTTTACATAAGTACTTTTAGCTTTGAACAGGCAACCTAGAGAAAGTAAAGGTGCATGGGGAGGAGGCTTGGTTGCTGAATTTTTCTGCAATTTTGTTGGGGTGGAGGTTGTGAAACATGGAAAGAGATGGAGTGGTCGGGACAGAGACAAGAGAACAATAACTAGGAGAAAATACCTGAAAAAGAGAATAGGTCCTAGTAATATAGGTACAGATTAAGACCAAATATTCCCTGAGACAGTGTGTGATTATGTGTAGAAAGAGCAATTTCCCACTCTGTGCTAAAATTTCCTTCACCCAACTCTCCCCAAATCTTTATTATAGATTTATTAACTACTAGCTTAGTAACGCTGTCTCTTCCCTCTGCTTTGGGGAATAAAGTCTACAGTTACATATTGAGGGGGGAAGCCAATCAGAAAGGCTAAAGGAACATGTGGAGGTAGAGAGAGACGGCCAGAATGATCAGGAAGAGGACAACCAAAACCAGGAATTTGGCACAAGAACCAACAAATAACCACCAACACATATAAAATAACCACCAACACATATAAGCACAATTTCCAGGAATTCTCAAAACTATTTGGGAGGAATATTAATTTCTTAGAATCTAAAGTGTGATGAATATTCAAATTATTTCATTTAGGGATTAAGAAAAGTTTGTCCCACTCAAATTATTTATTCCTGTCTCAACAGCCCCATAACCCTTGTGTGTGAGAGTGTGTGTTTGTGAGTGTGTGTGTGTTACATACCTTTGAGTCGGTTCCAGCTTCTGGTGACCCTATGAATAAGTGATGTTCACAATATCCTGTCCTCAACAGCCCTGCTCTGCTTCTGCAGACACATACTATAGCTTCTTCTATGGAGTCAATCCATTTCATATTTGGTCTTTCTCTTTTCCTGCTGCCTTCTTTCCACCCCGCCCCACCCCCTAGCATTATTGTCTTTTTCAGTGAACCCTGCTTTCTCAGGATGTAACCAATGTACTAGTAAGACAGCTTCAGTTTTACCTCCAATGATGTTTGGAGTGAATACACCACAAAGTCCAGGCAAGATTCTTGATGCTTTCATCCTATATGGAGAATAAGAGCTTAGCATCTACCCTCAGTGTAAGGAATTTTCGATTTTTAGATCACAGATATGACTTCCATGTACCATGTAAAAAGTCCTGCGGCTGTCGCAATATCTTTTTATCCAAAGTATAGTTGTTTCCTGTTTTTGTAAGTGAGATGAAAATCCTTTCAAAAGAAGAAAATAACTCATAAATTGTCCAACATTAGGACAATTACAGGATGCTTAATAGTTTCTAAGTCTGTAGCAAGGGACATTTTATTGAATTACTAGTAGTTTGTGTTTAGATGAGATATTTTTTTCTTTAAGACCTTAAGATAAGATATACTTAAATTCTCATTAATGGCCAATCTTACTATACTCATGGGTTATTCTTGGAGATAAGCTGGCATCTATTTATTCTTAGAGAGTTTTTTTCTTATAAAAATTATGGTATAACTTTTAGTCCAGCAGCTCCAAAAATATATAAAACCCCAAAATAAGTAAAATAGAAAAAAATACATAGGCAGCCTATGTAAGAACCATCTTGGTGGCTTATTAAAACTGCAAATGTTAGAGTCCCAACTACAATAGTGTAAAAGTGAGAAGCAAAATCTTTCTTTTTAGGAAAAACATGAAGGAATCAGATTTGAGAAATACCGGGTTGTATGATAGACCCCTCCAACAAGTTCTGGTGAGAAACACGAGGAAGCTATCCTTGGTGGGTGAGGAGTATAGGCAATGAGGCAAAGAGGGGCAATTTTCAAGATCAGAGATACAGGTAAGAGTCAGATGTAAATGGCTTTGTAGGCCATTGCAAGGGTTTGGATTTTATTCCAATTGCAATAAAAGGTAATCAGAGAGTTCAAAACAAGGAGAAAAGGGGAGGGGGGTTGCCTGCTTTGAGGAAATGAGTTATGGGTGGTCAAGAGAAATTTTGCTAAGAAGCCACAGCAGAATATAAGAAAGAGATGACAGTGCTTGGACTTGGGCACCTCTGACAAGAGCAGATATTGGTTATTATATTTTGGTGCTCAGTGTTACCTCCACCTCCTTCTACCATCTCCCCTTTACTGCGGGTACTGCATACTGGGAACTATATTTTCCCAAGCCCCTCACCAACAAGCTTCTGGTTTAGACTCTGCCTGTTATATGCACTCACACAAGATTCAGAAGAAGAAAAAGAGATTCATTCTTCCTCCAGTATGAGGCGGGCATCAGAGACTAATGGAGTGGTGGCAATGGCTTCATGTAGCTTCTAAGAATCCAAAGTCCACCATGAGTGTACTGCTTCACAGGTGCAACTTCAGCATCAGCTTCTCACAGTTTTCTAATTTCTAGACAGCCTCCCCAATGCTTGCGTTTATTCCTCTATCCTCTCCAATAATACTGCAGGTAGTTGGTTTTGTATTAAACCTTTCTGTTTGAAATACATAGGTTGATTTCTGTTTCCATGACTGAACTCTGACTGATGTAGTAGTTTTCTTTGCCCAGGAATAGTTCCAAGAAATAGTCCCTCAAAGATGGGAATCTGGGAGTAATTATCTGTTCTGATTCTGTTTGAAGGTAGTGATGACCTCATCTCCAGGAGACATTGGGATATTGGTCATACAGATCATTTAGACAAAGTGGCCATTAGGGTATAAGTGATGATTGCAAGTGCTCTGTGGACGAGTTACTTCTGGCTACATTCAAAGGATAACATAAAGAAAATGATGAGTTAGGGCTTTAAATTCTCTGTTCAAGTTATAAGCAAAAAACTAGAGCATTTCAATGACTAACCTAAAACAATCTCTTATCTACAAGAGATAAGATGACCTATATAGGCAAAACCAAGGTTTGGAATTTTAATTCTGTGGGTTTGAAAAATTATAATTTAAACTCTATTCTGAGCATTAATAGAACTCTAACTTGAAAATTTTAGTACTTAAAAAACCCAATCAAAACAAAAGGATTGGATAAGGAAAAATTTTATTAACTTAGAGGAATCTTAGAAACTGAGACTCTAAGCCCCACTGTGCTTCCTGGAGGAAGCAGCCTCTTCTTCCTTGATTGGGGGGGACAAACCCTTCCTTATCTCATCTGAAACAATTGTCCTACAAAGTGTTACCAATCTCTTCAAGATCTACCCATTGCCTCTTATTTTCTCCAAAATCATAATTAGTTCATGCCTCAGGATTAAACATACCTGGTCTCCCATAAGGAAACACATTATATTCCAAAATAACTACAAAATGTTGCTAATTATTGTTAACAAAACCATGGGAGATATACTTAGAAATGGCTAGTGAAGAAAATACATATCGCTGGGCTAAGTTTAAAGATATAATTGCCCTGGATCTATTGAATTAACTCAAGGAGTGCAAGTTCCAACAGCTTTTCAGGTGATTGACTGAAATCTCAACTCAAGTGTCCTACATGAAAGTTCACTTGTCAAAGAATGTATTAGTATATGTAAAGGAAAGGACCTCAAGGTTTGGAGAGAAGGGAATGTTGAAGTGGGTATATTCTCAAACTATGGTTCCTAGGTATGGCCAGAGGACTGCTTTCACCAATACATTGCAAGAGAAAAGCTCTAATACAGTGAATCTAGGAAAACTTCTGTACTTGCTGTGCTTTTTGGATGTCTAGAACTGTGAGATGATGCTATTAGAATCGGCCCTCTAATTTTACTAGGAATGTGGACCAAGAGTGGCAGCATCTAAATGCCTGAAACTAGGTTGGCAAGACTGCCAAAATGGGTCCTAGGGTTGACATGGTAATCAAAATGTTTTCATCTACAGGGATCTTTGGTAATGGTCAACTCATCATGACAATATCTACTTAAGAATTCAATGAAAAAGCTCAAAGTCTTGTAAATAGGACCTGAGCTGAGTTATTAAAGTGTAAGATCTCAGCCTCTTACTAGGATCCTAGATCTCAGGTAGTTCACACACCTGAAGCTCCTTGAATGAAGGATTCTGAAAACATGCTGAAAATGTTTATTATAAGGCATCCTCCTAACCTTCCCCAAAGGATCCTGTAGACGTTTGCCAGGGTCACTATGCATAGAATAAGAGGAAAATACCCAAGCTTTGGGGGTGATTATAAGACATTGAATCTGGGCTAACACCATTGCTTGGGAATTCAAAGTGCCTCTATGGTCCAAAAGTATTTACAGAAGTGATGTGATACAGATTTAGCTCCAATGCACCAGCTGGACCCAGTTGAGCTGTCAATCTGTCTCCTCCAAGTCTTTAAAAGTATCATTAATCTGTGTTTTGTCCAGATATGTAGTATTATATTTGCTTTTATAATTTTGATAGAAATAATTTCAGAGCCATATTCTTGGTCCTATCTTCTACAACAGTCCTAATTTTTTTTGCTTTTAGACTTGGAAAATATCAGATCATTGAGAGAAACATCCTTATATATTTGACTCTTTAGTGTGTGAAAATAATTAAGTCATAGAAAATAGCAATAAACTACCTTAATTTAAAATAAAGACATTAATCACAACTGATGTTCCAGTTGTGATCTCTTTATGAGAGCAAATTTACATATCTATTTTCATTAAGTTTGCAAAGTTTGATCTGGCATGTGCCTCCTCGCCCTGATTGTAATGATTAAACATCATCTGGCAAAGGCAAATGGTAAAACTTTATTCTTTTACTCTAGGAGTATTTCAAGTTCCTAATTAGCTGCCATAATCTATTACTCAGGGCATCTGATCACAGCACCATCCCACAGGACATTATACTGGCCCATGACATTTATGACTTCATCCTGATCAGACCTGGTGAGCAGGAAACAGCAAATACCTTAAATGTGTTGACAAGACATATGTATGCCAGAAGGAAGAGATAAACCTTATAAAAATTTAGAAACCTGTCCTCTTTATGAGGTTCTAGAAGTTGAGTGGAACTTCAAGAACTTCAAGGAATGGCCATACATTTACTCCAAAATGGAAGATAAGTTCCTTTGCCTTGTATCTGCATAACTCAGGATGAGATGATGTTCCTGAGCTTTAGATTTAGATAGGGAGTGTGCACTACATCATAAAGTATGCTGCTTTTAAAGCATTTCACAAGCAGTTTTGATGTTAGGCACAATAATGGCCCTCCATAAATCACAGTATCCTCTGGAACCTGTGGATATATTACATTACTGGGCAAAGGGACTTTGGCCATATGATTAAGTTAAGGGCCTTCAGTGGGGGAGATTATTCTGGATAACGCAGATGGGCCCAATCGAATCACATGGCTTCTTAAAAGCAGAGAGCCTTTCCCAGGTGTTGTAAGAGAGGAAGATGTGACTACCAAAACATAAAGAGATGCAGCAGTATTGGTTTTTGAAGATAGAGGAATGGGGTCACACAACAAGGAATGTTCGTGGCCTCTAGTAGCTGAAAAATGCAAGAAAATAGATCTTCTCCTAGAACCGCAAGACAAAAACACAGTTCTGCCAATTGATGTTGGATTTCTAACTTACAAAACAGTAAGAATGAACTTTTGTTTTAGGCCACTAAGTTTGTGGTAATTTGTTACCACAATCAAGATAGAAAACTAATACAGAACTAGAGGAAAAAAAAGTTCTGAAATTCATAGTTATGGTGTAAGCTGCTTTCTTGCTTGGGATTTTGAACCCCACAGATTTAACAGTGTTTCAAATGTCTATGCAGGCAGGAATGCTAATGAAACACCAGGGAATCCCTTATAAGAAAATCATGATGCAGACTCCCATATTTTTGAATTGCAACTATCTGTTATTACACAAAAAACTTGGTGCCACTTTGCAAAAGAGCTCTTGGCCCTGCTAGTAGGCAGCACTCCATTCTCAACTGGAGTTAGATAAGTCTTGGAGTGTCTGAACGCTTGCCTTATACAATATCAGAAGCCCGTTGAACACTCAGTTATGGGATCAGTTGGAAGAACACTTGTGAATGTGAGGTGCTGTCCTACAGGATGCAAAATATGCTTTGAACATGATTTTGATCCTAGAAAGAAAATGTAGCTCTTTCTTTCAAAGTCAGATTAATGAATCTGGAAACCAAGGAATGGAAGAGGATGGGGGTGATTTCTATGACTATTGCCTCTAATAAATCATTCAAATAAGATTTGTTCTTCATCATCAGAACTTTGGATGAAGAAACCTTGATGCAGTTAATTGCCAAGAAAAGAATACTTTCATCAGGAAATATGGCAGTATTATAATTGGGGGGAGGGAGGGGGAAGTGATGCTCTTTTTGGTCAGAATACTTCTTTTTAGCTCTGCTGCCTGGCTTTCCCTTCTTTTTGCCCATATATCAGACTATGTCTATACTTCTAATCTAATAAAAGTGTAATATGCTAATTAGACCAGACATCCTTCTGGACGTCCTTCCAGATGACCTTCTGGATGAAGCTGGGACTATGAGGGAAGCTCGGGTCCTGGGTGCCTGCCAGCAGGCGGGGGACGGAAGGCACTACTCTTACACGAATTTCGTACATCAGGCATCTAGTAATATATATATATATAAAATGGAATTAGTGACAGATAAATACTAAATTTCTCTCTCTTAGTTTCTATTGCAAATTTTTAGGAAAGCATGTTTAAATGTGCCTATTGGGGTCAGATTATAATCCCAATCTGATTAGCAGATACCAGGGAGCAAGTGATCAAGGCTAGAGGCCTAAGGAAAAAAAAGGTGGCCATCACTCTCTATGTAAACTTCCCAAAATGTGCCTCAGTGTCCAGGAGGTCATGTTCATTATCTCATTAAATATTTACATCAAATGCAATTGAGATGACAACTGAGGACTTCCTGTCCATTGAGTTATAAGTACAGTTGACTTTAGCCCCAACTATATGCTCTATGGAGGCTCAATTTCCTCCATAAGATGTTAGTAAATTCCTAATAGGCTTATGTTCTCCATCTCCAGAGTCCTGCTTCTATATTCCCCTCTAACCCAAATATAAAGCTCAATCAATTCATTTCCACTGAAACAACACAAAAACAAAAACTATCCACATATATCATGTGATACTAAGAGTTTAGAATGATAAAAAACATCACATCAAAATGTCAACAAATCCCACTATAGTCTATCTCATAAGATTTTTAATAATGCCAACATTGGTCATTGAATTCATGTATCACTGGCTTCTCTCTGGTCAATTTCCACTCTGAAACCAGGAAAATCTAAACAAAAGCATCAAATTTTCTAATGTTGTACAAGTAACTCTCTCTTAGTTATATTGCTAGAAATAGCATCTCAAATTCAATATGTAAATCAAGTTTTTATCTTCCCCTCCAAACAGAAAATCTCCTTTTAAAAAATATATTAAGTATTAATTTATCAAATGATAATTTTATTAAAATGATAATTTTTATATAGTTAATTGATCATGAGATATTGGAATGATTATCTCTGTATTAAAGAGGAGTAATTTGAGACCAAGAAATGTTAAATAAAATGCCACAAAGGAAGAGATGGAGCTTTAATCCAAGTGTGCTTTATTTCAAATTCATGCTGTTTCTACTGCAACAGACTTCTCAGATGTTTCTGATGCCTTGCTATGTACCACAGTCTTCATATTATACTTTATCTATTCTTTACAGCAAGCTTGTAAAGTTAGCATTCAGGATATTTTTAATTTTGGCATCTAGTCAAAATATGGTTTCACTAGCTGTGGTAACTTTTTGAACCTGTTTTTCAACTATAAAATTTGTACTTAATTATCAGGTGACCATTTTGATCCCATTCTTGGGGAACTATATTATGTTTTCTGTCATTCTTTACCACTCAGACAGTAGTAATTTTACTATGGCTTGATAAAAAACTATAAACATTTGTCATGTATATTACAGTTAATTTTTATATGTATGCCTGTTAGTTCTATTCTGGAGCACAAACCAGAATATTTATTTTTATGTTCCCAATGACTGTATATAGTAAGGGTTTAATGAGTATTTGTTGATTAACAAATTAATGACTACATATGGTTTAACTATAAAATCTAGGACTGCATATGAAAAATGGTTCATATTTATTAAATGGCTAATGTGAAAGGATGCATTAATGTTTAGTACAATTCAAGTGAAAACTGTTTTCCTTCAGCTAGAGAGATATTATTTCAACAAGTGAAGCACGCGCGCGCACACACACACACACACACACACACAAATTCCACATACAAAGCTGAAAGTGAGTTCATTTGTGAGTGGGGACTGCATTCTTTGTTTTGCTGTTGGTGGATTGTATTGTATTTATTTATATTGAAGCTAGTGACCTGGTGCACAGATTCATGCACATTGACAGGAAATTAATTAGAAGGTGGCTGGCCAGCAGGGCAGGACTGGGAGAGACAGACCAAACACACCCTGGAGCCAACCTCCCACGGTCCCTCCCCTGTGTTTGCGGAGTGAGCCAGGTCCCTCCGGCAGGTGGGGTCCCTTGGCCTGGCCTCTGGGGATTAGGCCGATACTGGCTCTCTGATATCCCCTGAGTGGTCCCAGAGTGAGAGAGGGTGCTCTGCAAAGTTGCTGTTGTACAGGGTGTGGAACACAAATGTAAGTGTACAGTAAACCAGATTCAGGGCCAACAGTGCCCCAGCAACAACATAACCCACGGCTGAAGGTGGGATCACAAGGCCCCACAAGGCATTGGGCTCCCTTCTCTTTGGTTTGGGATATGTCACCCGAGAACCATCACTTCCAAGTCACTGCAGCTTGGCAGCTCCTGCGTTGAGCATCTGCCCCCTGGTGGTCAGTGTGTGTCATAGCAACAGGTCAGATGGTAGGAGGGACACTTAGCCTTTATATATATTAGCCTTTTATATATATATATATATATATATATATATATACACACTAGTGGCCCGGTGCACAAAATTTGTGCACAAGGGGGGGTTGTCCCTCAGCCTGGTCTGCACCCTCTCCAATCTGGGACCCCTCGGGGGATGTCTAACTGCCTGTCGGATATCTCTCTCACAATCTGGGACCACTGGCTCCTAACTGCTCACCTGCCTGCTGACCTGCTCATCCCCCCAACTGCCCCCTTACCAGCCTGATCACCCCCAACTGCCCCCCTTGCCAGTCTGATCACCCCCAACTGCCACCCTGCTTGCCCCCAACTTCCCCCCTGCCAGCCTGCTTGCCCCCAACTGCCCCCACCAGCCTGATCTCCCCCAACTGCCCCCCTTGCCAGTCTGATCACCCCCAACTGCCACCCTGCTTGCCCCCAACTTCCCCCCCGCCAGCCTGATCTCCCCCAACTGCCCTCCCTGCCAGCCTGATTGCCCCCAACTGCCCTCCCCTCCTGGCCTGATCACTCCTAACTGCCTCTGCCTTGGCCCCGTCACCATGGCTTTGTCCAGAAGAATGTCCGGAAGTCTCCTGGAAGGTGTCTAGGTATAATTAGCATATTACCCTTTTATTAGTATAGATAGATACTAGGGACCCAGTGCACGAATTTGTGCACCTTGAAAGGAACTGTGGGCCACAGCGGGTGTGAGCGGTGGCTCTGGCCCCTGCTGCGGGTGCAAGCGGCACTGGCGCCAGCAGTAGGTATGAGTGGCAGCTCTGGTGCTGGCAGCAGGTGAGAGCAAGGCTGTGGCTGGCAGTGGGTGCGAGAGGTGGCTGCTGGCCCCAATCACCCCTCAGGAGCTGGGGGAGGTGGAGAAGCCCTGAGGGGCTATCAGGGCCAGCAGCCGCTGCTTGCACCCACTGCTCGCACCCACTGATGATGCTGAGCGATTGGGGCTGGTGCCAGGTGCCAGCAACAGATGTGAGTGGCAGCTCCGGCACTGGCAGCGGGTGCGAGTGGGGCCAGCACCGGCAGCAGGTGCAAGCACCAGGCAGGACTGCAGTGAGCAAGAGCAAAGAATTTTCAGTAACCACCAGAGGCTCGCCCAGATGACAACAACTGGCACCTCGCCTTGGTCTGGCAACCCTGCTCACCTGCTCCACCAGCCCGCCGTGGCCAACGCCCGCCATGTTTTGCATGTGCACCCTGGTGGTCAGCGCATGTCATAGCAACCAGTTGTTCGGTTGTTCCGCCAAGTGGTCTATTTGCATATTACCCTTTTATTATTATACTAGAGGCCTGGTGCACAAAAATTTGTGCACTCTGGAGGGGGTCCCATCTGCAGTCCAGGACCCCTTGGGGGATGTCCACCTGTTGACTTAGGCCCACTCCCCGGGGGATCAGGCCTAAGCTTGCAGTCAGACATCCTTCTGGCAGCCAGGGAGCCCTTGGGGGATGTCCGACTAAAGGCTTAGGCCCCCAAGGGAGCTGTGATGAGGAAGCTGGGGTGACAGAGGAGCCACGCTGCCCCGCCCGGCCTCCCCGGGTTGGGTTGCACACGGGACGCCCGCCGCCCTGGGTCACAGATAGCAGGCCCGGATGGCGGCAGGGCAGGTGGGATGGTGCTGTCCCGCCCCACCGCCTCGGGTGGCAAATAGCAGGCCCGGATGGCAGCAGGGCAGGTGGGATGGTGCTGTCCCGCCCTGCCTGCAGTATGCAAATTAGCCGCCATCTTTGTTGGCGGTTAATTTGCATATCACGCTGATTAGCCAATGGGAGGCGTAGTGAAGGTACGGTCGATTACCATGTTTGTCTACTATTAGATAGGATAGAATGAGTCTGAAAATGTGTTTACTTGGCCTTTCATGTGCTTAATTTTTTATGTCATTCCATAATGCATTTATACATGTGTTCCAGGTATTTTTGTATATATAAGGTAGAGTAGCTCAATTCTATTTTGGGGAAAAAAAGAGAATTTGACATCTGTGAACATGCCAACAGGACTGCCTACAATGAAGTTTTTTAAAAGAACACATAATTTTGTCTTTCCTGTTACTTATCTGTACAATGTGTTATACATATATTTGACCAACCTCTGTATGAAGAAAGAAGATAAATTTTAATTTATGAGATTTAGAGGGAAAGTTCAATTAAGATCTTAATTATACATTTTTTTGTTTTGTTTTGTCCTATTCTGTTGTCCAAGCATCTCCTGAGCAAGGTTCTGGGTACAGTGCTGTGCCAGGCTAGAATGCTGCCCCTGTTTTAGAGTCTGCTCAGCTGCTTTTCCAAAGGTGGGCAATTGATTTTCCCACACATGTGCATGAAAGCATAGAGTACCTTAGCATTTCCTGTTACCAAAAATGAATAAATAAATGAAATGAATTAAAAAGTAAAATGAAACAAAAAATCAGTGTTTATCTTGTTGTTAAGCATTTAAGCTGTTTTTTTTTTTTAATAAAATGCTTTAGATGTGTTATTGGCAATTAGATTTACTTATTAGCATTCCATCTTTCTTCAGTCAGAAGCATTATCCTATAGATAACATTATTGCACAGAGCTAACTGGAAATAAGAAGCAAAGAAACAATTTTACCAGCCAGTGTGATTAGTAGAGATACATAATTACCTGCCTATTTACTTGAAGCTGTCTTTAATGAAGTGGTTCTAACTAAAACTCTAATGGGGAAAATTCTTAATTCCTTTTTAATATTTTCTTATGTCAGGGAATGTAATTTAAAGTAAATTTAAATGTTGATTGCTAAATTATATTCTCTCCCATCAACACATTGAGCTGTTTCTGTGTTTATAGGCAACAAAACAGATCATTTAAGATGTTATACAAAATAAACAGCTAATCATTATGAGATAATCATAACAAGTCCAACCAAAATAGCAATTCTTACTCAGTTAACACAACAATCTTTCCTTTTTCATTCAATATTTTTAATATATTTATCCCCGAAAGGTTATCAAGTCTCATATGTTTTCTGCATTATATGTTATTTTTTAAATTACATTTAAACAAATGCTTTATTATAGAATCAAATGGAATCTTGTCTGTAGAAATTGTATAATTGACACATTTAAATTTCCCCATTAAACATATCTATTCAGCATTACAAAAGGCCAACAAGCATATGATTTTTCTTATAAAGTGTTCTTGAAATAACAAGATTGTAGAAATGGAGCTCAGACAAGTAGTTGCCAAGTGTTAGGGACAGTGAGAGGGAAGATGTGACTATAAAGCAGTAATCACAAGGGAGCTCCTTGTGCTGATGGACTAGATCTGTATCTTGATTGCTGTGGTGGTTACATTAATGTACATGTGATAAAATGGCACAGAAACCACCATATACATGCACTGTACTGAGGTCAATTTTCTGGATTCAATTTACTTCACATAGGATGCATCTATTAGGAAAAAAATGAAAGTGACTATGAGACCTCTCTGTTGTATATTTATAGCTTCCTGTGAATATATTTATTTCTAAATAAAGTTTAAAAAAGATATCCACTGAAGTAGTATAGATAGTAGTTAAAGTTCATAAGCTCTAGAAACAGATTGTCTTAATTGAATTCCTGGCTTTACCTCTTACCAGCTGGTTTTATCACTTATCAGCGGTAAGACCTTAAATCAATCTAGGAAACTTGACTACAGTTATCCTTCTCTGCAAAATGTAGAAAGTAATGTTCCTCACCTCATATATAAGTAACTTAATACATGGCCTGGTCCTCTGGAAATGCTATTAAGTGATTTCTATCATCATCATCATTATCAACAACAAGAACAAGACTATGGATTCCATGATTCAGGGCATCATTGAGAAATCATGGAAACACCAGCATGTCCCTAACAGTCACTGTTTCAGAATGTTGTCCAAAACCAATTATTAGCATCCTCTTTTACCTTTAAATGTATTCTATTGGGCTTATAAAAAGATTTAGGCATCTTACTTAAAAGTCTGTTACACTTGGATCTAGTAAATGTTGATGCTCCATACCCTAATCCACGTTGCCTTAACCCTGTCTAAAAATAGCCAACAATAAAAAATGCAATAGCTCATGGCAATCCATTCAATTTTTAGGCATTGATAATTGTCAGAAAGTTTTTTTTTATTTGATTGAGCTGAAATGTGATTCTGTAAGATGACTCCTCAATTCCCATGATCTCAATCTGTCTTCTGGTGCTATACAAATCATGCTACATCTTTCTTATCTCTGAGGCTTTTTATATTCATCAGACTCTCAATCCTGCCTCTTCACTTTTTTCCCCCTTAGCTTTAATATCTACCATTTCTATTAAGCAAATGTCTTACATTCTCACTGCTTTCCCCTGGAATCATTACAGTTTGCCAATATTTCTTCTAAAGTGTGGTGTCTGGAACCATCGCCCACCCAGATGTGATCCATGTGCTGTATATAGTGGGACTATTGTCAGCTTTATTTAAAATTTAGGACGTGTTTATTAATGCAGTTTAATATCACATATGCTTCATTGGAAATCATGACACAATGTGTAGGTGCTTGTGTAATTAATATTTGGACTTAGATGCTATTAATTTCTTGGCATGTTCCATAATACATTTCAATAGTTTTCCTGATGTGAATGCTTTGATTGTAGGCAGTCAGGTTATATAATTCAAAAGTATATAGATTAATATATAATAATAAATGTTATATTAAATGCATAATTTAGTAATTAATATAAATTAGTCCATTGATAATTAATAGATTATATATAAAATATATTATCAATGTATAAGTAAATTATATTAATGTTACTACAATTCTAATAATATTCATACCTTATACATATATGCAGATCTGTGTAATCTACCTGAGAAAATAATCTAAAGTTATATAATATTTTACCATGTTTATTGAAGTATAAATGATGAAAATATAGTACATACAACTTTGGTTCCTGGACACTAAATATGGTTTCAAAGAAAATGACTCTAAGCTTCTATACTGAAAATAATAGCATGTATATTTGGAAAACATGATGCTAATTAATGTCATATTCCCATTGTATATAGTAACAACAAAAACAATTTTTATTGAAGCTGGTTAGTCTATCACAATGTAACCAGGTTCTACTACTTATAATTCATACAATCAACACCTAGTCATAAAACATCCCAATGTACTTCTCATGGTTAGCTATGTTTTATTGGTACCAGCCTATAACAACCTCTGTAGAGATTTCTTTGTCATTGCTTCACATTAAGATATGTCTGAGAGCTACATAAGAGTGTCTGAGATTGAATATTTAAATTATCCCTGAGAAAATTTACATAGCAACTCATTGTTTTCATTGCCTGCAAAAGAAAATATATATTACCTTGGTCCCTTTGACTTTGTATGTGTGTGTGTGTGTTAAATATGAGTTATAATCCTATGCCTCTTAAAACATTTTAATAATATATTTACACATGATTTTGATGTAGTCTTTTAAATTTATAACTGTATAGAGTGGTATTTAGAAATCACCTTCTCTGCATTGAGAACTGTGAATAAACCATGCAAAAGGCATGGTAAGCATGATTTCTTACAAATGAAAAAGCAGAGCTTTTAGGAAACAAAGGCAATGCTTGAGTTTCATTCTTGCTCTGTTATAACTAGTTATACAAGCCAAGGAAGTATTTAAATTTACTGAGCATTGCTAATCTCAAGGGAATATTGGAGATAATGAGATGGAAAATTTAAAACACTTTGATTATTATAAAAAATACAAGATTCTTGTGAGATCACTAGGTAATTCAAAATGAGACATTGAAACGTTGGAGAGAGAACTAACAGATCAGTTATCCAAAAGTCAAAAGATAGAGATTCGGTTAAACCCTGTGTTTCTAGAAAGGTAATTTAATCACTATAGGATTTGGGTCTCTGAACACAATAAAAAAGTTTAATCAGGTAATCAATAAGGCTGTTTTTAAATTCAAGGTTTGCTAAATCAAAGATATATATATTTGGGACAAATATGCAGAGAATGAGGCTTCAAATTTTGTGAGTATAATTATTAGAGGAAATAAGAGAAGGCTATAATAAAAACACTGAAGAGAGGAAAAGAACCCCCAATACAGAAGGAAGAATGGTTAGGCTAGTAAGAGGAGAAGCAAAACATATAGTATTAACAAATATGAAAGAAAGATAAAAATGTACTATTCTGAACCTTGTTTCTCCCAGGCATGTAAAAGATCCTTTATATGCTACATCTGATTTCACTCTCCCAACCAAACTCGGCAGTGCATTTTTACTATTGCCATCCCATATATGAAGTAACTTTGGTATAAAAAGGGCGGAACTGCAATCAAAGTCCAGGTCCACTTTCTACTAGTATATTACACTACCCTTCACTTACAAAGAAATATGTGGAAATCAAATTGTATGTCATTAAAGAGGAAGTGGTTGATAGTGAAACATTCAGAGAAGTTTTTGGTAAGTAAAACAATAGGATAAGAGCCATAACAAGGAACAGAATTGGGAAAAGAAACAAGATGCTTAAGTTCGATAGACAAATCTGGCAAGAATCAATTTGGAAAATAAACTAGGACTAAGTAGAGATAAATAAGAATTGTTAAAGACATTGAGAACAGAGGTATAATTAGAGAATAGGAAATTCTAGTGGGTACATTTGGAAGGTTAGATTAAAGGCTCTGATAATATTTCTCATCTAAAGGATAGAAACAGAGGGTGGCAGCAATCAAGACTTTATATTTTCAAGATGTTACCAGAAAAATGACCAAAGGGGATATAAGAATAGGCAGCAGCAAAGTGGACCTGGGTAGGAATCAAGTAGCTGTGTGATAAACTAATAGCTACAGAAATGCTAAATTTATTTCTGATCCAAATATTTTACATTGTTTTTTTTGTTTCAACACCACAATCATAAACATGTATTATTTGAACAAATCATTTGATACCTTCTATCAGTAGATCCAACTAATTTTTCTCCACAGATTTTCATATAACCTATTAGTATTCAGAATATAAAGATATATAGCATGTTACATTGACCTACCAGTGATCAAATCCTTATTTTGCAAGCTCAACCAACAACAAAAAGCACTTAGAAAAATGGAAAAATTATGAGATCTATTTTTGTCTTATTAACCATTGAGTTAAGTAAAGTCTAATAAACAAACAAAAAAAAACTAAAAAAAGTCTCCTTGTTCTCTTTCCCTATCTTACAAAAATGATGAGATATATTTTCTTATGAGAATTTATTATGTACCTTCCTACAAAGTCCTTAACAAAAGTGTAGGGGAATAACTTTATAACTGATTTTAAAAGGTTAACTGTTTTTCTTTAATTAAAATATTTAATTCAAAATCGTGTCCTAATGCTACTACCAGAACTAGACTGTTATTTTCCACTTCTGATGTAAAAATGTGCTAACTTCCCCACCTGCTACTAATTCTCCCAATCTTCCCTTCTCACTGGCTATCTGATAAATGCATACTGTTTCTTTCACAGCAAACTTAAAGGACACCACTCTGTTTTTTTTTTTTTAAAAAAAGTATACCAATTTTATTGAATTTGTACATGTACATGGCAGTGTTCACAAGAAAATGAACACCACAGTATACCACTCTTTGAAGCCTAACACCCACCAACAGTCACCCCATAAGGAACAAACCACTCTTTAATGTGCCAAAGGAGATGGGGGCTTTGGTGTTCATCCTTAAGAGAACAGGGCGGAGCTGAGCAGAGCTGCCCTCAAACCCCAGCTCTGGTGTGAGTTGTGCCACCTTGGGAAAGTCATTGCTGTCTCTGGGTCTCAGTTTCTTCACGATATATATCATTATTCTAGACTAGTGGACTGGTGCACAAATTCATACACATTGAAAGGAAATTAATTGGAAGAAATATTTTAATATCACTATTCGTCCTTTCTCTATAATAGAAGTATCAACCAAATTCACGCAGTCTGGGAGCCCTTGGAAGATGTCTGGCTGATGGCTTAGGCCCGATCTCCATGGGGAGTGGGCCTAAGCCATCAGCCGGACATCCTTAGTGCTGCTGCTGCTGTGGAGGCAGGAGAGGCTCCCACCACCGCTGCTGCGCTCGCCAGCCATGAGCCCGGCTCAAGCCTTCTGGCTGAGTAGCGCTCCCCCTGTGGGAGCGCACTGACCACCAGGGGACAGCTCCTGCATTAAGTGTCTGTTCCTTGGTGGTCAGTGCACGTCATAGCGACTGGTCATTCCACAGTTCAGTCAATTTGCATATTAGCCTTTTATTATGTAGGATAAATGTAAAAGAACATATAGGCCAGTGATGGTGAACCTATGACACGCGTGTCAGAGGTGACACACAAACTCATTTTTTTGGTTGATTTCTCTTTGTTAAATGGCATTTAAATATATAAAATATAAATCTTTGTTTTACTATGGTTGCATATATCAAAAAATTTCTATATGTGACATGGCACCAGAGTTAAGTTAGGGTTTTTCAAAATGCTGACACGCAGAGCTCAAAATGTTCGCCATCACTGATATAGGCTGAACAGAGCTTGGTTTAAGCAGAGCTATGTTTTGAGATAAAGTCTATGAATCAATAAATCTCCTTAATCAAGGTATTTCACATCTACTGAAGCCTTCTTAGTTCTGTATTCTCATTCAGTGTCCAAGATTGTGCATTTGTGTGTGTGTGTGTGTGTGTGTGTGTGTGTGTGTGCCAGATTTTGGGACAAAAATGTTTCTATACACTGTCATTATTTTTATTTTTATGATTATATTTTGTCATATATTCAGATAGTATGGCTTTTACAGAACTGATCATCCAATAATGCTTCTGATCAGAGCCATTATATGTGGGCATGTGTCTGTGTATGTATGTGTGTGTATGTGTTGTTGTTTTTTGTATTTTTGTTTTTTTTTCAATTAAATCTTTACTGGTCCTTTTCCCCCCATTGACCCCTTCTACCAGCCGCCATCCCCCGCCCCAGGCATTCACCACCCTATTGTCTGTGTCCATGGGTTAGGCATATATGCATACAAGTTCTTTGGTTGATCTCATCCCACACACCCACCCACCCCAGCCTTCCCCTTGAGATTCCAGAGTCTGTACCATGCTATGTCTATGTCTCTGGATCTACTTTGTTCATCAGTTTATTTTGTTCATTAGATTCCACATATGAGTGAGATCATATGATGCTTGTCTCTCTCTGACAGACTGATTTCACTTAGCGTAATACTCTCCAGGTCCCTCCATGCTGTCTCAAAGGGTGATATATCCTTCTCTTTTTTTGCTGTTGCATAGTATTCCATGATGTATATGTACCACCGCTTTTTTATCCACTCATCTATTTATGGGCACTTGGGCTGTTTCCAGGTCTTAAAAATTGTAAATTTCTCTGCTATGAACATAGGGGTGCATACATCTTTCTGATTGGTGTTTCAGGTTTCTTAGGATATATTCCTAGAAGTGGGATCACTGGGTCAAATGGCAGTTCCATATTTAATTTTTTGAGGAAACTCCATACTGCTTTCCGTAATGGCTGCACCAGTCTGCATACCCACCAACAGTGTACTAGGGTTCCCTTTTCTTCGTATCCTCACCAGCACTTGTCATTTGTTGATTTGTTGATGATAGACATTCTGACAGGTGTGAAGTGATACCTCATTATCATTTTAATTTGCATCTCTGATGATCAGTGACTTTGAGCATTTTTTTCATATGTCTCTTGGCCATTAGTATGTCTGCTTTGGAATAGTGTCTATTTAAGTCCTTTGTCCATTTAAAAAATATATATTTTTTATTGATTTTTTTACAGAGAGAAAGGGAGAGGGATAGAGAGTTAGAAACATCAATGAGAGAGAAACATCGATCAGCTGCCTCCTGCACACTCCCTACTGGGTATGTGCCCTCAACCAAGGTACATGGCCAGAATCAAACCTGGGACCCTTGAGTCCATAGGCCAATGCTCTATCCACTGAGCCAAACCGGTTAGGGCTTTGTCCATTTTTATATTTAATTGTTTGTCTTCCTCTTATTAAGTTGTATTAATTCCTTGGATATTTTGGATATTAACCATTTATCAGATGCATCATTGCCAAATATGTTCCCCCAGACAGTGGGCTCCCTTTTCGTTTTGTTGATGATTTCTTTTGCTGTGCAGAAGCCTTTTATTGGGATGTAGTCCCATTTGTTTATTTTCCCTTAGTTTTCTTTGCTCTAGGAGATGTATCGTGAACATATTGCTATGAGAAATGTCTGAGATTCTTCTACCTATGGGTTTCTTCTAGGATTTTTATGGTTTCACGGCTTACATTTAAGTCTTTTATCCTTTTTGAGTTTATTCTTGTGTATGCTGTAAGTTGGTGGTCTAGTTTCATTTTTTGCATGTATCTGTCCAATTTTCCCAACACTTATTAAAGAAACTGTCTTGACTCCATTGTATCTTCTTGCCTCCTATGTAAATATTAATTGAGCAAAATGGCTTGGATCAATTTCTGGGTTCTCTGTTCTGTTCCATTGATCTCTGTGCCTGTTGTTGTGCCAGTACCAGGCTGTTTTGATTACACTGGCTTTGTAGTATAAGTTGATATATGGTATTGTGATCCCTCCAACTTTGTTCTTCTTTTTCAAGATTGCTGTAGTTACTCAGGGTCTCTTTTGGTTCCATATAAGTTTTTGGAGTATTTGTTCTAGATCTGTGAAATATGCTGCTGGTATTTTAATAAGGATTGCATTGAATCTGTAGATTTCTTTGGGTGGTATAGGCATTTTAATTATGTTAATTATACCAATCCATGAACACAGTATATTCCTCCACTTGTTTATATCTTCTATCTCTTTATTCAATATCCTGTAATTTTTGGAGTACAAGTGTTTTACCTCCTTGGATAAGTTTATTCCTAAGTATTTTAATTTTTTTTTGCTATGATAAATGGGATTGTTTTTTAGTTTCTCTTTGTGAGAATTCATTATTGGTGTATAAAAATGCCATTGATTTCTGAGTGTTAATTTTGTATTCTGCTACATTGCTGAATTCCTTTATTAACTCTAATACTTTTTTGGTGGAGTCTTTAAGGTTTTCTATGCACAATCATGCCATCTATGAATAATGAGAGTTTTACTTCCTCCTTCCCAAATTTGTTTGCCTTGTATTTCTTCTTCTTGTCTGATTGCTGTGGCTAGGACTTCCAGTATTATGTTGAATAAGAGTAGTGAAAGTGACATCCCTGTCTTGTTCCTGTTGTTAGGGGAAATGGTTTTAGTTTTTGCCTATTGAATAATGATGTTGACTGTAGGTTTGTCATATATGGCCTTTATCATGTTGAGATATGATCCCTCTATTCCACTTTGCTGAGAGTTTTTATCAAAAATCGAATGCTATCTCTGTGTCTATTGACATGGTCATGTGATTTTGTCTTTCAGTTTGTTTATGTGATGTATCACGTTTATTGATTTGAGAATATTTTGCCAGCCTTGCATCCCTGGAATAATGGGGTATGATCTTTTTAAGATATTGCTGAATAATATTTGTAATATTTTTGAGGACTTTAGCATCTATGTTCATCACAAATGTTGGTCTGTAGTTCTCTTTCTGTATAGTGTCTTTATCTGATTTTGGAATAAGGATAATGCTAGCCTTATAAAAACTGCTTGGAAATGTTCCTTCCTCTTGGGTTTTTTGGAAGAGTTTGAGGATGATAGGTGTTATTTCTTTAAATGTTTGGTAATACTCCTTTGTGAAGCCATCTAGACCAGGGCTTTTGTTTGATGGGAGTTTTTATTTATTTATTTATTTATTTATTTATTTATTTATTTATTTTAATTGCTGCTTTTATTTCATCAGTTGATATTGCCCTATTAATGTTTTCTGATTATTCCTGAATCAGTTTTGGAAGATTTTTTTTAGGAATTTTTTCATTTCCTCAACATTGTCCAGCTTTTTAGCATATTGTTGTCAATAGTATTTTCTTACAATCCTTTGTATTTCTGTGGTGTCAACTGTTACTTCACTGCTTTTGTTTTTTATATTATTTACTAGAGGCCCAGTGCACAAAAATTTGTGCACTTGGGGGTGGTTCCTCAGTCCAGCCTGTGCCCTCTCGCAGTCTGGGACTCCTTGGGGGATGTCCACCTGCTGGCTTAGGCCCTCTTCCCGGGGGATCAAGCCTAAGCTGGCAGTCAGACATCCCTCTGGCAGCCTGGGAGCTCTCGGGGGATGTCCACTTGCCAGCAGGGAGCAGGCCTAAGCTGCAGTCGGACATCCTTAGCATTACTGAGGAGGTGGGAGAGGCTCCCGCCACCACCACTGTGCTGGCAGCTGTCAGCCTGGCTTGTGACTGAGCAGAGCTCCCCCTGTGGAAGCACACTGACCACCAGGGGGCAGCTCCTGCATTGAGCGTCTGACCCCTGGTGGTCAGTGTGTGTCATAGTGACCAGTCATTCCCAGTCATTCTGCTGTTAGGGTCAATTTGCATATTACCCTTTTATTATATAGGATTTGAATCATCTCTCTTTTCTCTCTTTGTTTCTTGATGAGTCTGGCTAATGATTCATCAATTTATCTTTTCAAAAACCAGCTCTTTGTTTCATTGAAATTTATGTATTGTTTCTTTAGCCACTATATCATTTATTTCTGCTCTAATCTTTATTATTCCCTTCTACTCACTCTGGGCTTTTCTTATTGTTCTCTTTGTAGTTCTTTAAGTTGTATGGGTAAATAGTTTATTATTAATTTTTCTTATTTTTTGAGGTAGGCCTGTAGTGCTATGACCTTCCCTCTCAGGACTGTTTTTGCTGTGTCCCAGAGATTTTGGATATCTGTGTGTTCATTTTCACTTGTTTCCAGGAAGTGTTTTATTTCTTTCTTGATCTCAGTGGTAACTCATTTGTTGTTTGATAACATGTTATTTAGCCTCCATGTATTTGAAAGTTTTTGAGTGTTTTTATTATAGTTCATTTCTAATTTCATTCCATTGTGGTCTGAGAAGATGCTTAATATGATTTCAATATTTTTGAACTCATAGAGACTTGTTTGTTTCCTAATTTGTGATCTATCTTTAAGAATGACCCATGTGACTTGAGAAGAATGTATATTCTGCAGTTTGGGGGTAAAATGTTCTATAAATGTCAATTAAATCCATGAGATCCAGTGTGTCATTTAGAGTCACTGTTTTCTTGTTAATTTTTTTGTCTGGAATAGCTATCCAGCGATGTTAGCTAGGTGTTAAAATATTCTACTATGACTGTATTGCTGTCTATTTCTCCCTTCAAGTCCTCTAGAAGTTTTTTTAAAATATATTTTGGTGCTCTTACATTGGGTTCACATATGTTTAACAGGGTTATATCCTCTTGTTGGATCAATCCCTTTAGTATTATGTAGTGACTTTTATTATCTCTTGTGATGACCTTCATTTTAAAGTCTATTTTGTCAGACATGAGTATTTCCATCCACTTTTTGTTGTTGTTGTGTTTGTTTCCATTTGCATGGAAAGTTTGTTTTGTTTTGTTTTTCCCATCCCTTCACTCTCATCCTTTGTGAGTCTTCTGTTTTGAGGTGGGTCTCTTATAGACAGCATATAATTGGTTCATGTACAATGTGGCCTTGACTTATGAGTGTCCCAACTAACGAGTTTTTTGAGATACGAGCCGCCTCTTGGCCGATTTTTTGCTTTGAGTTGCGAGCTAAAATTCGGGTTACGAGCCAGCTTCAGATACCCCACCGCTAGTTGGTGCAGCGAACCTCTCAGTGAACACCACAACATCAGCCCAGCATCACGTGTCTTACTCGTTCACTGTTGATTTGACATACGAGTAATTTGAGTTACGAGCTCCGTCACAGAACAAATTAAACTTGTAAGTCAAGGCCCTACTATATTTGTATCCATTCAGCTACCCTATGTCTTCTGATTAGAGCATTTAATCCATTTATATTTAAGTTTATTCTCGATAGGTACTTATTTATTGCCATTTTAATTCTTTATGCCTATGTTTCTCTCTCTCTTTTTTTTCTTCTCACTACAGCAGTCCCTTCAGTATTTCTTACAGTGCTGGTTTGGTAGTGATAAACTCCTTTAGCCTTTTTTTTTGCCTAGGAAGGTCTTTATTTCACCATTTATTTTGAATAATAGCCTTGCTGGATATAGTCATCTTGATTTCAGAGCTTGCTTTTCATTACCTTGAATACTTCATGCCATTCCATTCTGGCCTATAGAATTTCTGATGGAAAATCAGCTGATAGCCTTTTGGGAGCTCCTTTGTAGGTAACAAATTGCTTTTCTCTTGCTGCCTTTAGGCTTCTTTCTTTGTCTTTAATTTTGGCATTTTAATTATGATGTGCCTGGTTGTGAGCCTGTTTGGGTTTTTCTGGTTTGGGTCTCTCTGTGCCTCCTGAACTTGTGTGACTTTTTCCTACACTAGATTAGAGAAGTTTTCTGCTATTATTTCTTCAAACACATTCTCTATCCCTTACTTTCTTCCCTTTCTGGCACACCCATCATGTGAATATTGTTATATTTCATGTTGTCCCACAACCCCCTTAAGCTCTCCACCTGTTTTTTAATTATTTTTTCTTTGTGGTTCTCTGATTGAGTGATTTTTTTCTATCTTGTCTTCTAATTCACTTATCTGATCCTCATCTTCTCCTAATCTGCAGTGTATTCCTTCCACTGTGTTCTTTGTTAGTGCTATGTCATTCTTCATAGTTACTCTATTTTTCTCTCATGCTGTTGAGCATTTTTGCCATCATTATTCTGAACTCTATGTCTGATAAATTTCATATCTCCATTTCACTTAGCGCTTCTGGTTAATTCTCTTGTTCTTTCATTTGGGGCTTATTTTTTTGTCTCCCCATTTTGGCTGCATGTGTATTATGTAGATATTCTATGACTTCCAATCTCTAGTACAGGGCAATGTCAGACACTGTTTGTGACTGGGCCTGGGTACCATTTAGAGCAGTGGTTCTCAACCTGTGGGTTGCGACCCCTTTGGGGGTTGAACGATCCTTTCACAGGGGTAGCCTAAGACCATTGGAAAACACATATATAATTACATATTGTTTTTGTGATTAATTACTATGCTTTAATTATGTTCAATTTGTAACAATGAAATTGGGGGTCACCACAACATGAGGAACTGTATTAAAGGGTTGCAGCATTAGGAAGGTTGAGAACCACTGATATAGAGCAATCAGCAATTCACAGTTTGTGGCTCCCTCCCCTGGATTAGATCAGGCAAAGATTCAAATTCTCCAGAGATCCTCCTCTGCTTGCAGTCTGATTGTTATCAGCCTTGATTAGCCTCAGGCTATCAACCACAGTGTAGAGTGAGAGGTCTTCCAACAGGGTAGGACAACTGCCTTCCTCCCAGGGAAAAACCCTCAGGAAAGCAAATGCCCTCGGGATAAAGATCTCTGAATTGTGAGGGATTGTCTCAGCACAGCAGACCAGGGTGGCTGCTCTTGGATCTCCAACCCCAGAGCCCCCAATCCTGGACTCTCCTCACATAGCTCCAATCCATTCTGCTCTTCCTCTGTCAGAGCTCAAGGTGAGTGACATTGGCCCTTTAGGAGGGTACCTGCATTTCCAGCCATCTCTCCCTGGCAGACAGCACCCCTGCTGCTTTTCACAGCCAGATGTTATGTGGGCACCTTTCTCAGTTCTGGTGCTCTGGGTTGGGGAGCCCAGCTTGAGGTTTAGACTTTCAAATTCTCAGTGGGATCCCCTCACATCTGGGCTATTTCTCTGGAACTTCAGCTGCTGTCTGTGGGATACCAGCCAGCTCTCTCTCACCTCTGTACTTCCTACCTGTCTCAATGCAGTCTCTACTTTCTGTCCTTGGTTATCAGGGTTCTTTCTAGCTAGTCCTCTGTTGATTTTTCAGGGTGGTTCTTCTGTATTTTAGTTGTATTTCCAGTTTGGTCTGGGAAGTATGTCAATGTAGCTTCTACTTACTCCACTGCCATTTTGAAATCTCACTTTCACTTCTACTAGATCCTGCAGACAGAGATGGGGGGGTGGGGTGCTAAAATGGTAACAACCCTTACTTTCTGTCAACCTGTGTCAGATGCCCTGGAATCTTTTCATCTGCAACAACCTCCTAGGTAAGTGCCTACTGTGTTGTTTTAATATGCCAGGTTAACCTCTTTGGAGTGTGCATGGTTGTAAGGGATATGTATGAAAGTAAAGCCAGTACAGAGAAACACATTCGAACATACCTCTGCAGGAGGTGGACAGCCATCAGAGGAAAAGCTTCCTGCAGAGGACTTCATATCTGAGTTCTGCTCTAAAAGGTGAATGGGAGCTCGCATGGTGAAGAGGGTTGCTAGATAAAATGGGAGAAGCTCAGTTAACTTTGAATTTAGAATAAACAATGAATGATTTTATAGATATATCCCAAATATTGCAGGGGTGTTTAATATTTGTATTAGCTAAATCAAGCAATCCTAATGGCAGAAGAAGGGAAGACATGAATGTCAACCATCTTTTCTTCTTTGTCATGAATATTATCAACATCAGCATCAATTGCCATTTATTGGACATGTGGGATAAGGTCCATGCTTTAGGGGAGGCCTATCAATTACTCCTGCTACCTCAAATGCCCAGACATGCCTAGTTCTTCAATAATGGACCCCTTGAGATCCTGGGCTGTACCTTATTCCTCCTTCTTCAAGACCTAGCCTAGTGACTGGCACAAGATTATGTATTAAAGCTAAACTTTAATGAAGTATAGTTTCCTCCATATCTTAAGATTCTTTGTTTCTTTTGATAAAACTGAAGGGAGGAGAGTCTAGTAAATAATATAAATTTCTGTACCTGACAATCAATGGAAAAGTGATACTAATATCTACAACACTGGTTCTTTGAAGTATTTTATGTTCTATGGAAACTTCATAGTCATTGGTTAAAAATATAAAGTTTAGGTTATCTAATTTATGGTACAGAAAATGTCTTTCCTGATACTGTGCACCAAGAAGAGATTGAATTTATTTATTTATTTATTTAGTTAGTTAGTTAGTTAGTTAGTTAGTTATTTTAGCTTGAGTACTTTTGAATTCAGGAGGTTAAGAGTGACCTCTGGTGGCAATGGTATTTCTCATTCACCTTTACCCCAAAACTGACTTCTGTGATTTCTCCACATTATAAGAATGACAGTTTGTGGCTAAAGAAGATCAATTATAATCAGTTGTGAGCAAATTTAAAAAAAAACCAAAACTTTGCAGGGCATTGGGGGGGTTGGAGGATAGAAACAACTTTCATCCCTAATGTTTGTCTATTTCTTTGGTGTAAATGCCAACCATGGCCTGTTTCAAGCTATCAGTGAGACATTGCTGAACACAAAGTTGGGAAAAGATACTTACAATCAGCTCTAAGCAGTTGGTGGGTTCTGGTTGCAGCACAGACCTGGTGGACTCTCTTTGTTGGCCCCTCCATAACTTTCTTGCCAATACACAATCAAAACAAGGAGGGGCACTGAGAGCAGTGAGTTTTCTGTGGCAGAATGATGCCTCCAGGACCAAGGGTTCCAGATAAACACAGGATGCCCAGTTTAAATTTGAATTGCAGATAAACAACAAATAATTTTAAATTATGAATATATAAGTACTATTGCATGGGACATGTTTACACTAAAATATTATTCATTGTTTGTAAAATGCAAATTTAACTAAACACCCTATAATTTTATTTACCAAATCTGGCTACCTTAAAAGAGCCATAGAACAAAAGAATTATAGAAGAGATGAAATATCGTCAAGAGTTGGCAACCTGCAAATCCTCCCAACCAGTGCTTCATAGACATTGGAGCACTGCAACCAGTGCCTTTGAATGGCTTACACGTGATATAAGACAGATTCTCAGTGTTCTTGGGACATTGAGTAGGAATGTGGCCAGGATCCCAGAACATTATCACTATCCTCTAGGGGCCTACTCTATAGGCCCTGGAGTCATGTGATATTAACTCTGTCTATATCACCATGTTAGGAGGATTGAAAGGTTCTCTTCTACTGTTCTTACCTCTTCTTCCCAAAAAACATTAAGGTCTGGTAATTGTTGGGTGCTGGTTGGTATGGTTTCAGGCAGAATATCCAGAGTTCTCTGGCCTAACAATATGTTGGGGCTCATCTGTGGCTTCTAGGGCCATGGGAGCAAGTCAGGTAATGGCTATGATACTTTGCACCAATCTGTTTCTGAAGAGACTGAGGCAGACAGTGGCATTGCTGACCTCAGACTGCCCTAATCAGTTTGGCTCAGTGGATAGAGTGTTGGCCCATGGACTGAAAGGTCTCAGGTTTGATTCCAGTCAAGGGCATGTACGTTGGTTGCGGGCACATCCCCAGTAGGAGGTGTGCAGGAGGCAGCTGATCGATGTTTCTCTCTCATTGATGTTTCTAACTCTCTATTCCTCTCCCTTCCTCTCTGTAAAAAATCAATAATATATATTTTTTTAAAAAGTGACCTCAGACCAGACCCAGATCTCTGCAGATTGTTATGGGAAAGGGTAGTAGCTTTAGAAATACTAGGATTCTGTCATTAGAACCCTAATTTACAGAGAGAGAAAGAACTGGCCGTTGGAGTGTCTGCCCTTCTGGAGGCAAAAGAGCTCATCTTTGAGATGCTTAGCCTCATAAGGAAGAATTTTCAGGAATTGAATAAACTTTAATGGCAGGCAGACATTAACAGAACACTTTAATAGAAATACAAAAGCTGAAGGCCATTAATAGAGACCTGGAAACTCCAACTCTTTAGTTGGGCTTATGAAAAGAGACTCAGAAAAGTTGGGCTGATGGCAAATGTAACAACGAAGAGCCAGTCTTCCAATGGTGAATGGTGCATCAAGATACTTAAAATTTCAAGTAGCTGCAACAAAAACCTCCTTCATTATACACCAGAAAAATGAAGTACAACCATAGACAACATTAAAAATGCTTTGAAAGAAATTTTCAATCTTAAGAAAAGCATAAAGCTGCTTTGACAAGTAGAGGGATGAAAAAAAAGTGAACATTAAACAAAATGCAAAACTACAAAACTCTAAGGTGGCATGGAATAAGTTCTAAAAGTAAGGAATGATATTTCTGGGTGAACATTTGCTAAATCTGAGTGATTCTGTTCTTAGAGAAGACAACATGGATTATGGATTATGGGATCTTGGAATCCCATAAAACAAATGTATCAGAAAATGGAGACCCCTTCATAGACATTTAGAAGAAACAGATGGATGATGCTGAATAAAACTTTCTGTGGTAGGTTAAATAATATTCCCCTAAAAAAGCCCATGTCCTAATACCCAGAACCTTATGTGGCAAAAGAGACTTTGTAGATTTGATTAAGTTAAGGATCTTGAAATGAAGAGAGCATCCAGAGTTATTTGAATGGGCACAATGTAATAACAAGGATCTTTATAAGAAGGAGGCTGGAGGGTCAGAGTCAGAAAAGGAAATGATATGATGGAAACAGACACTGAAGGGATGTGGTCATGAGTCAAGGAATGTAGGCAGCCTCTAGAACAGCGGTTCTCAACTTGTGGGTCGTGATCCCTTTGGGGGTCGAACGACCCTTTCACAGGGGTCGCCTAAGACCATCGGAAAACACATATATAATTACATATTGTTTTTGTGATTAATCACTATGCTTTAATTATGTTCAATTTGTAACAATGAAAATACATCCTGCATATCAGATATTTACATTATGATTCATAACTGTAGCAAAATTATAGTTATGAAGTAGCAACGAAAATAATTTTATGGTTGGGGTCACCACAACATGAGGAACTGTATTAAAGGGTCGCGGCATTAGGAAGGTTGAGAACCACTGCTCTAGAGGAAGCACAGCCCTGCTGGCATCTCAAATTGAACCTCAAGAAATTGATTTCAGAATTCTGATGTCCAGACACTAGGATAATAATTTTATGTTGTTTTAAGCCACAAAGATTATGATATTTTGTTATATAAACTCTAGGTAACTAATTCACTTCCTTAAAAACTCTTGAAAAAGAAAACCAAATTTAAACTAAAGATTTTTAAAAAATCAATTTACTTAAAGATCATATTGAAAGTCTTCAAACTAAGAAAGTTTGGCTGCAAAAACAGAAGAAAGAAAAAGAAACAAACACACACACACACACACACACACACACACAACAAACAAACAAAAACCTACAGTCAAAAGTAAAAAACAGAAGCTTCAACAGACACTTTGTCCTTCCTGAATGGCATCAAGAAAAAAAGGGGGGTGGGGGGCGTTTTCATGAACATTCAATTTAAAGTGAATTTACCACTAAAAAGAGAGGATAATCTTTCCAAAGCAATTGAAAGAATCAGCCATGCATGTGAAAAGCTGGACACATATAAAATAGAAGCCAAACTCTTTCAGAAAAATTGGAAATAACCGCTGTCAAGGATCAATGTCAGAGTATTTCTCATGAGAGAAAAGCTCATGAAAACAGGTGGGGAACACTGGTGGTCAAGAGTAACTCTGATGACATAAGGAAGAAAAAATGGAAACTTCAGACAATTTTTTTTAGTTAGAATTTAATTAAAACATTTTGAAATATATGTTTATGTCCCTGATGTTCTAAATTGTACATTTGGCAGAGGCCCTAGAACCACCAGGGAATTATTTGGACGAGCAAATCCCAAGGAAGGGGGTACATGATGCAGTAATGGGGCAGGAATCCAAAGTTGCATGGCTTGCAGGGACCGGATGCCACCCCCAAAGGACCAGGAACCAGGGAAAGGGGTTGTGGCATGTCCTCCGCAAGACAAGACAGCTTGTTGTGGTGCCCTTGCATGATAGATGTTAAGGACCTTCTTTTGATTTAATTCTCCCATCTGAATCAGGAATCTGGAGCTCCACCTCATCTTCCCATCAGAGGCAACATGTTACAGGAACCCCCAAGGGAAAATTGCTAAGAAGAGGATTGCTGGCCTGCTCCCTCTTCTAGAAAGCAAGGAGAAAGCCTCCCCAGAAATCCCTTCTTCAAGGGACTTCATGAGTCAGGGCATCCTCCACTGTCAATCATTGTTTTACATCGAGCACTGAATTCAGTCTTTTATCTACTCAGCCTGAAACTGAAGTGTTTCCGTTTCTGGGTTGATTTTATCTTCCAAAATGTTTACTTCTGAAGATCCAGAACCCCCATAACACACTTTCTTCTCTCTCTACTAAGTTATTTTGATTTTTTCCCGCTTAGCTTTATTGCTGTTGAAAGGAGTTTTTAGGGGTGAAATAGGCAGGTTTAGGAAATTTTAGGAATTAAGGGGTCCATGGAAAAAGCACAGGGCTACAGAGCTGCAAAGGGTACATTTCCATAGAATAAGGGAGCTGGGAGCTGCAGAAGGTATACATTTACAGAATAAAGGGAAGGAAGTCCCTCAGTCAGAGAGGGAAGAGGAAACCCAAAGGGAATAGGAAAACAAAAGGGAGAAGAAGGAGAAAACCTCACATCTGTGTGAGGTTTGATCTCTGAAGTTGTTATAGTGACCAAATCAGAGGAGATAGTGACCAATCAGAATGGATATCAAGGCACAAAGAACTGTAGCCTTTATAAACCTAAGGGGACTTAGTGGGACTCTTTCCCCCTCCCCACCTGGGAGTCTGTGCTTGTTTCTCAATAAATTTCCACCTTTTACTATTGCACCTTTCCTCTGTGGTTTCATTCTTCAACTCCACCAGACAAGAATCTGGGAACCATCCTCCCAGAGGAACACCACACGGTCCAGTTCAATTTTCCCGTTTCACTGTTAGTTAAGTGATTATACATTGACTGAAATGAAAATTTGATAGAATTGTCTTAAGAGAATGCTTTATAACTTTAGAATATCTAAAGGTGATTTTATAAGTAATTGCTTGTTTTACTCTATTTATAGGTAGTATAATTAGAATATTTTTGTTGTCAACAAGTATGCTAAAATAATCCAGAAATACAGCAAGTTGTTGTTGGTTTTTTGTCTTTTAAAATAATTTTGAACTTTTTCTATTTTGACATCAGTAGCATTTTTAAGTGATCATTCAATAGCTCAAATGGAAATTTCATAGATCATAATTTTTGGATAGTGTTTTATAAATGCATATTTTATTAATAAGAATCCTGTGCAAAAATGTTTTCTATTTTACTTGATTTTTAGATAGTATAATTATAGTAATTTTATTGTTGATATTTAGTGAGACTTTTCTGATGATTCAGAAACAGCAATTTTTTGTCCCATTCTCTTATTTGTCATCATTGTTAAGTAATTATACAATTTCTCAAATGGAAGTGTGACAGAAATTATAATTCTTGATTTGTATTTCATAATTGTTATTTATTTCAAAGTAAATTCCATGAGTAAATTGTTTCCTAGACTTCTATAGATAGTTTACTGATATATTTTCCATTGATTGTGTTATAAAGTTCCTTGTGACAGGAGCTATGATAAAAGTTTTATAGGGACATTTCACATTTGGAGACGTTCAAAATTCCAAGCTCATCTGTGAATATCAAAGGCTGAATTTGTTCTAGTTACGAAACTACTACGTTTATCTGAATAAATTTTAGTTCATGGGTTGCATCATGCTTAGTGTTAAACCCAGCAGACATCTCACTATGGTCTGGACCCTGCCAGTCGTCCAGACTCATCTCCTGTTTACTGTGTTCTGGGCTCCCTGGTTGGTACAAGTGCCTCAAGGGCCCCAAGCTCCTTTTACCTTTTGCTCATTTTGTTTCTTTAGCCTGAAATGCTTTTTTTTTTTTCTTTCTTTTTTCCCATTTACTTATTTATTCTGAGAGAGAGACAGATTTGTTGTTCCACTTATTTATGCATTCATTGGTTGCTTCCTGTAAGTGCCCTGATTGGGGATCAAACCCAAAATCTTTGTGTATGGGGATGACACTCGAACCAACTGAGCTAGCGGACCAGGGCTTGGAATGTTTTGTTTTTCTTTTCTTTTATTATCCTTTGTGTATCTCTTACTCCTTCATGTTTTAAATGGGATTAATCTAGAGAAGCTTTCAGTTATTTTGCAGTTTGAAATGAATTCATCCTGTACTTCTTTATCTTCACACCCTATGCTTTTCCAATTTTCTTGGCTAACGCTTGTATAATTATTATGTGATTATTTGTTAAATGTGCATATAGTCATCCATGTAGTCCAGCGGTTCTCAACCTGTGGGTCGTGACCCCTTTGGCAGTTGAATGACCCTTTCACAGGGGTCGCCTAAGACCATCCTGCATATCAGATATTTACATTACGATTCATAACAGTAGCAACATTACAGTTATGAAGTAGCAATGAAAATAATTTTATGGTTGGGTCACAACATGAGGAACTGTATTTAAAGGGCCAGAAGGTTGAGAACCACTGAATTGTAGTCAGAGATGAGCCATATTTTTTTTCATTTACTAATTCTAGTGTTTCCAGGGTAGGAGATGGAGAGTGCTTAGGGCGTTTGGTGGGGATTGTTCTTTCTTTTGCATGTATATTAGGCTGATTTTGCTGCATATGGTGCATAACAAACAAACTTCAAATCACAGGGACATATGATGACTAGGATTTACTTTTTAATTACAGTTCTTTCAATCAGTACTGTTCTCCTGGGCTTGGCTGAAGTTGGGTTCCAAGTCTCTCCATTCAGTCAGGTTTGTTTCTCACTCAGAGGCCTAGGATAAACGAGTTCCATCAGCATCTTCTTCTCACGGGGCATGGCCCAAGTGAACAGAGCAAGAGATTCAATTCTGCCCTTAGTGAAAACCCCATTTCCTTAGGGGGCTGATAGTAAACTCTTCTCCCCTTGCCCCACCTCTATAAAGAAGCTTATTGGTATGGTGGGTGGCAGACAGTGAAGACTAAATAAGTATTTCATGAGTAAACTTAACTTTGACAAATTGTCCTCCAGAACAGTTTTAACAAAGTACACAATGTTTGTGATACTAATAGTGATGTTAGCATCAAAGTACATTTTATATTAATCTAATCTATAAAATAAACACCTCATTTAGTGTTTTTTTTGTTTGTTTTTTGGGGGATTTTTTGTTTGTTTGTTTTTTTTGACAGAATGGGTGGGGTTTTCTTATGTATATTGAAATTTCCTTTGAGAATTCTCTATTCACCTTTGACAATATTCTATTGTTTATTTTTAATTTTACTTTTTAACTTGTTCTTTTCATGTATTCTTTGTGTTTAGATGTCCCAACAAGAATCTTTTGATATTTTATTTTATTTTTCCATCACCATTTATCCCCTCTTTGCCCTCTTCCACCTATATCCCCCCGCCAACTCTTCCACTCCCCAATCACCACACTGTTGTCCCTGTCCATGAGTTCTATTTTTTTTCTTTTTTACTCAATCTCTGCATCCCAGCCCCCTCCTGGAGCTGTCTGCCTGCTCTCTAGGAGTCTGTCCCTATTTTGTTATAGTTCACATATAAGTGAAAACATGAACAGCAAGTATTGTTTCTTTTTTTTTTTAATCTGTGATACTCTTGCCACATTTAAATTAACCTTTTACAAGCTTCCTTTTTAAAGATTCATTCAATAATTATTTTGACATGCCACTTTTTTTTAAATGTAGTTTTAGCTCTTGTCCTTTTCTGTGTTGGCATGATTAGTTTTACCTTTTTCTTGACAACTTACGTCCCATACAACAAATATATCATAGTTTGTTTAACTAGTTCCTTGTTGTAGGTTAATTTCATCTTTTTCTTTTATAAATAATATTGTGATGAAGAACTTTGTAGCTCATCAGGATTTCATATAAACTTTTTGGGAAACATCCTAGAAAAGGATGGATCAAGTCCAAGAGCATTTTTAAATTTCTTTACATATTTTGACAATTACTATCCAGAGCCCTTTTTCCTGGTCCTCACACCACCTTATTCACTAGAGCCTGCGTGAGCCATCACACTTCTTCGACCTAAATATTCACATTAAAGCTATTTTGGATTAATTTAATGGTGAATATGTCACCTCATTTTAATGTCATGGAAGGATACATAATGAACTCTGAAATTTGATGAGATTCCTTTACAAGAGAAACATTTCAAGGCTGTTTAGAAACAGAAAGACTAAGTGCGAGAGGTGGCCTGCTCTGCTGAGAAACTGAAGGAAAGGGTTTGGGATCCCGAGTGAAGAGGAAGGAAAAGGCAATGGCACCTCAGCCCGAGAAAGGCAAGCCACAGTGCAAGTTGCTGCAGACCTCACTCTCCACCCCTCTCACAGCAGCCGCGGGGCTAGCCCTCAGCCTGGCCATCCTCAGCGTCTTCCGCAGCTGGTTCCACTCAGGACTAAGCGGAAGGCAGCCACCGGTCCCTGAGTGTTGGGGGCTGCAATCCCCACACAGGTCCCTGTGAGTTCCAGGCTGCTGGGCCTCTTTGGGAAAACGGAGCAGGTGGATTTCAAGTTATTTTCCCGTTGGATGGGCGAAAGGGAGGTTTTGAGAGCTGCTGGGCCCATGCAGCTTGGGGAGCATCTATGGGCCCCGCACCCAGTGTCCCACAGCCTCCTGGATCGCCGCCAGGGGTGCTGGCGCTGTTCCTTCCTCCCAGTGAGGGCTGCAGCTACTTCACGTGGGAAAACCCTTTTCCGTGTGTTTCAGCTCAGGAGCGCCAAACAGCAGAAAAAGGGGTGAGCTCCCTGCAGTGGCCCAACCCCAGTCAGGCAGACAGGTCCCCGAAACGTGTGCACCCCAGAAGCAAAGGGAGGGTACAGTGGGGGAGCCGGGTGCCTGCAGGGGCTCAGACCTTTGCTTCTATCCGCTAGCCCTCCAAGCTCACCCAGCCTCTCAGAGCGCCAGGTCTGCCAGGGACGCCCAGGGTCAAAAGCTGGATTGGGTCCCGGACTTGACATTCAGTCTCTCCTAGGGCAGGACATGACCGAGATGACAACCATTCCCCAGGAGGAGAAAGACATTTTCCACCAAGAGCATCAGGACTGCGTTTCAGGAAGCCCCTTAGCCCCCACGGACCCTGCAGTACACCCCTCTCGTTTTCAGAGGGTTTGAATGCTCAGGTGTCAATTTCTGTAAGCTGATATTTATGGTGAGTCCATTGAGCACCATAGGTCGTGCTGTTAAAATAGTGACTTAGATGAGGGCCAGCTTCCTGAAGGCTCTTCCCTTCATGTATCCCCGTTCTTCACTCTACTTCTGTGCTGATTTGGATAATATTTTAAAATATTATTTGTGAGAGTTATCCACAATGTAATGACTACAGACCCAACACACATTTCCATTTAATCCACATTATTAGCAATTACTCCATGAATGTCTTAAGTCTAGACAATCAACAAAACTACAATTCAAGTCCTGATTTGTAAATAGCCATCATAGTCCATTTTAAGGCCTAATTATTGAAAACAGACTCGGGAAGAAATTCACAGTTGCATATCTTGACATATCATTTCTGTTATTGCACAGCCCCCTGAGTCTGAGGAAGAGGGCTGTCCCCTCCTCTGCCCTAGCCCTTATCAATCTCCTAAGAAAGATTTCAGATGAGTGACAAATAATGTTGTAGCAAAGCAAGAAAATCTATTAAGAAAGCAAGGCAAGCAAATTTGTTAAAAATACATTTGGCATATAGCACAAGCAGGCACCCAGCTAGTCTGAGCACTCGTCAGGGTGGGGTTCAAGTGTTTTATACCCTTCTCCCTACAGGTTTCAAAAACTTTCTTGCTGGATATCTTGGGTAGCAGACTAGGTTTCAAGGTCCCCCTTTTTCTTTTCTGCAGCTTTTCTTGGAATGTTTGTTCATACATCTGGTGATTTTATCTTGGCAAGTTCCAAGACTGCTGACTTCTTTGTTCAGGGGTGAAATAAACTCCCCTTTTCTTCTCCCTACCCCTTCCCCTCTTATTATTAGCAATTACTCCATGAATGTAAGTCTAGACAATTAAAACTACAATTAGCAGTTCTAGGGTAAATTAAGCTATGAATTCTCTGGTTAGGGAGGAGAGATATTAATCATGTGCTTTGAAGTTTCCTTGTTTGGGTGAGATAAGGTCTTGCAATTCACAAACTGGCTGAAAGCTGCCCAAACTATTTGGCCTTGTTTAATTTGGTCTCAGTTTCCCCTTCCACTTGTCCAGGAATTTTCCTAGCGTCTTACTATACTGCCACATTTCCACCATAAAGATACAATATAAATAACCTCAAGAACATAGATAACAGCAAAATGGAGTATGCTATTTAGGAATAGATGAATTTCAATATCTATTCTTTTTCCAGTAAAATGCACTTAATGTAAATATATGTAATTTAATCTTTGGTTCAAAATTTTTAGTAATTTTAATAATTGACACTAGTTGGTATAAATATATCCAGCAAATAATCCTATCTCCAAGAAGAGAGATTTTGTTATTTATATTTCTTTCTTTTGTGTGTGTGTGTGATTTCAGAGAAGAAGGGAGAGGGAGAGAGAGATAGAAACATCAATGATGAGAGAGAATCATTGGTCGGCTGCCTCCTGCACGCCCCTACTGGGGATCAAGTCCGCAACCTGGGCATGTGACCTTGACCAGAATCAAACCCGGGACCGTTCAGTCAAAAGGCTGATGCTCTATCCACTGAGCCAAACCGGCTAGGGCTTGTTACTTATATTTCTATTTGTATTTACATTTACTGGAACTCAAAAAGAAAAAAAAACAGAATAAAAGGAAAACAAAATTAACATGCACTGATAATCCTATCTAATAAAAGACAAAAAGGGTAATTAACCGTACCTCTGCTACGCTTCCCATTAGCTAATCAGCGAGATATGCAAATTAACTGCCAAAAAAGATGGCGGCCGGCAGCCATGCAGCTGAAACGAGCAGGAGGCTTGCTTGCTCCAGTGATCGAGGAAGCCAAGGTTCCCCACCTGCGGCGGCCTGCTCTAAGCTCCAAAAGCAACAGCTCCAAAAGCAACAAAGTTTCAATTATAGAAGCTAAACAAACCCCAGATACCTGCTTTCAGCCAGCTGCAGCCTCAGAGCTGGAGGGAGCAGGACGGCAACAATGTTTCTATTATAGAAGGTAAATAAATCCCAGAATAAAAAAAAAAAAAGAAAAATAGGAGAGGCTGGGAGCTTCAGTTGCTGGCCAGCCTGAAAACGGCCCTCAGCCCCTCACCCAGACTGGCCAGGCACCCCAGTGGGGACCCCCACCCTGAAGCGGGTGTGACCAGCTGCAAACAGCCATCAGCCCCTCACCCAGGATGGCCAGGCACCCAAGCGGGACCCCCACCCTGATCCGGGACACCCTTCAGGGCAAACCAGCCGGCCCCCACCCGTGCACCAGGCCTCTATCCTATATAGTAAAAGGGTAATATGCAAACTGACCCTAACAGCAGAAAGACTGGGAATGACTGGTCACTATGACACACACTGACCACCAGGGGGCAGACGCTCACTGCAGGAGCTGCCCCCTGGTGGTCAGTGCGCTCCCACAAGGGGAGCTCTGCTCAGCCACAAGCCAGGCTGATGGCTGCCAGAACAGCGGTGGTGGTGGGAGCCTCTCCTGCCTCCTCAGCAGCGCTAAGGATGTCCGACTGCAGCTTAGGTCTGCTCCCCGCTGGCAAGTGGACATCCCCCGAGGGCTGCCAGGCTGCCAGAGGGATGTCTGATTGCTAGCTTAGGCCCAATCCCCCGGGGAGCAGGCCTAAGCCAGCAGGTGGCCATCCCCTGAGGGGTCCCAGACTGCGAGAGGGCACAGGCCAGGCTGAGGGACTCCCCCCTCCCCCCGAGTGCACAAACTTTTGTGCATCGGGCCTCTAGTATTATTATATATTAATATATATATATATATATATATATATATATATATATATATACTTTTAATTGACAGTCATTTATCCAGGTCCCACTCAGTGCTAAAAACTGTACATCATTTAGACTTATTAGCATCTAGTACAAATATCCACAAATTTCAGCCAACAGTACAAATCTAGCTTGCCACCTATTTTTGTACCTCCAGAAAGCTAGGTATGGCTATTACACATTTACAGTATAAAGACAATTATCCTTTCCATAAGAACAACTGCTTGAAGAATGAGAGCAGCATTGATAATTAACTAAAGAACAAGGTAAATGGTTTCCAATGTTTTTGTTTGAATTGACAGGTGTTATAATAAAGCTCAGTTATTTATGTGAGGAGGCAAAGCAGAGTTTTAAGTGACTTAAGAATTCTTATTTGTGAACAGTCTGCTGGAACAACTGTAAGAGAATATAATATTTTTAAGTTGAGAAAACACTAATTCAATAAAACCTGAAGTAGAATTTTGCTAAGATGTATTACAACTGATGCTGAGGGAAGTATGTGTGGAGCAGAAAAAGGCAAATTTTGATCAATTTACAAAGCTTTGAATATATAATATATTTAAGTCTATATGTTGTTATTCATCAGCAAATACTTCCCACCAAATATTTAAATCTATTATGTCATTAAACCAGCAGTGTCGTGTGAATTTAATTCAATTTGATGCATAGTTCTGTGATTTTTTTTTGTCAGAAATAGAAGCTGAATATTTTATTTGTCCCATCACAGGTCAGTATAATGGGTTAGCTTTGGTAATGTTACATTGTAATTTTTCAGCTTAAGGATGAGACTGAATTTTTTCTGAATGAAAAGAATTGCCCTTGGCAAATATTAATGACCACTATATAGTTTTGGAAATTAGCTTTTGCTGTAGATTTGAAAATCTTTCTTAATGATTTCAACCTACAATTACAAGACAAAACCATGCTTATATGTGGAACATATATTTTAAATAACTTCATCAACTAATTTTATTTCATGAGTCATTAGTAATGTCAAGTCACATTTATTTCTTGTGTTGTCAAATGTTAAAACAAGATCTCCATTCCACTCATATTTGGAGCAGGTATATTTCCAAAATCAAACTGCAGCTCCATCAGCATTTTTCACATCTTAATAAAAATAACAAAGGCATGCCCTAACCGGTTTGGCTCAGTGGATAGAACGTCGGCCTGCGGACTCAAGGGTCCCAGGTTCGATTCTGGTCAAGGGCATGTACCTTGGTTGCGGGCACATACTCAGTAGGAAGTGTGCAGGAGGAAGCTGATCGATGTTTCTCTCAACTCTTTATCCCTCTCCCTTCCTCTCTGTAGAAAATTAATAAAATATATATATATTTTAAAAATAACAAAGGCAATTTCCTAATTTCAAAATCCATTTAATTTCTCAACTGAGATGCTGCCACATCATTTCAATTGGAAATGATGACTTTGCAAAGAAGGGACATAATAAAAGACAAATATCAAGGAAAGAATCCAATATAATACTAACTGCCTTCTAAGAAATAATATGTCTAATTAAAATCATATGCTAGTGGACTGATATCAGTATTTGGCAGTACTTCTACAGGTAAAAAGCCATTTTTAAGAATGAAATCTATAAAATATAATTTCAGATAATCATGAACAGATGTACATTTGCAAACACTTTTATGATGTGGAAAGCTAAGTTTGATCAATTAAATGAAATATTATTAAAATAACCATAATGGTGCTGTTACGGGAGAATCAAACTCCCCTGTTGCTCCTGGGAGCAAGGTGGAGGTTCTTGGGGCACCACGGAAATAAGAATTTTCAGAAGCCCCCATGGGAGGATGGGATGTGGAGAAGACTTTATTTGTGTGGAGTTACATTTCTTGGGTTCCAAAGTCCCCTGCCACTTAAGCCAGTCCTGAAAGAGGAGCAACTGGAGTTCCATCAGAGCCAGAAACAAGGCCAGTGTCCAGACTTTCTGTTCCATGTTGCAGCCGAGTGTAGTTCAGCATCCAAGCTAATTAAAGTCCATTAGTCCATGTGCCATGTGGGTGCAGGGGTGTGCATCCTGCCACAGGAGATCCAGGAACCCAGCGCACCAGAGAGAAAGGAGAGAGAGAGAGAGAGAGAGAGAGAGAGAGAGAGAGAGAGAGAGAGAGAGAGACAAAGAGAGAGAGGAGAGAGAGAGAGAGAGAGAGAGAGAGAGAGAGAGAGAGAGAGAGAGAGAGAACTCGCTTTGCTTGGAAGTTTAAATATTCAGGTTTTGCATGCTTACAGTAGTCACGCCTATTCTGGCCACTTGGCTCCCTTTCAGGTGTGATTGATGTTCCCACATCACTCAGACCTTACTGGGCATGCATCTGTCTCACCTTCCCTTTCCTTCTTTTTGTTAAATAATAACCAGGTTATTACAATGGCATCAGTACTAGATTTTTTTAATTTATAAGAAATAGCAAATATTTGTTTTTCTCTTGTTACATAAGTGCCTTAATAATATGCTCAATTTTGCCTCTTGACTAGCAAAACTTAAAATACTTATTACATGGTCCCTTACAGAAAAAGTTTGCTGACCCGAGGTTTAAACTGAAAAAAAAAAAGTGAGCGTATAGTGAGTCTTTTGAATTATCCATGGAGGCACTTTGTTTACTGAATTGCTTCAGGTAATCATGAGTAAAATGTTTCATAAATTTTATAAAATACCCATTAGAGTAGTACTACATGATATAGCTTTTCAGTCAATATTTTAAATATTTGACATTAGATGTATAGCCAATTAAGATAAAATAATGTAAATAAGCAATGTTTCTTAATATTAATTGATATATAATAGTTACATATATATTACAGTATGCCTCTGTGCCATATATAAATAGTCTGTAAAAGTGATCTCTATTTTTATAGCTATCTTCCAATTATAGTTTAATATACATTACTATGCAAATCAGTTCAAATCACTGCATTGAGAAAAGTTGCCTTCCTGTTCTCTGTAAAATTGGCTTAAAGATATATTCCTATAACAAAGCTGCTTTGGAAAGGTAACTCCTGCCCAGGATAAAATTATTGATGTTTTCTTATGAAAAAGAATCTTTTATTTTGCATCCAAAGCTAGTGATAATCAAGGGCTTAATAACATGATTTATCTGATTGCTGTTTGAGCAAACCAACCTATATATCCTAGGGATTAGCATATACATACTTGTTACAAATGATATTTCTTTTGGCAATCATTCACTTTTGTCATACTCAAGAGAATAGGATTTTTTTTCTTCCCTGCAGCAGTTTGCTTCCTTTGTCTCCATTTGATGTTGGAGATTATCATGTGACCAAATTTTCTAAAACAAATTCTGAATTTTCAATTTTGCAATGTATATAGTTTCTTACAGAGCTTACTGAACATAGACATAAAATCTACCATATGAAGTGCATCATGGACTGATAATTCCCTAAATGTAAGTCTTTAGTAACAGAGATAAATTACTTCCCTACTTTGTCAACTCCACACTTAAAAATTGCGGTTATTTTTCTTATTAGTAGGTACATCTACATGCTCGTTTTAATCTTTAGACTCTGAAAATCAATTTTAAATCTCAAGTTATTTATATAACACACAGAGAGAAACGTTGTAAGACAAGTGAGGAAACTCAAGAACCCAACTGCCTTTATATTTATTAACTTATTAAGCATATCTTTACTAAATACCTACCAAGGGCCCAGCATTGGACTACATGCTTAATTCAGACAAATAATTATTATTGTACCACCTCATTACAATATATTTAATAATGTATTAATTTTTCCATTCTTTTAATGAATACTTCAAATATAATGTATTTAAAATATTTTAATACTATTTTCCCTAATATAGAATAAATGTGCTATAAGAAAATGACATTGTTTATCTTTCTTCCCCGAGTTTTACTTCTAGTCATCTTTCAGAATGAGCACATAAAGTCAAATTTTATTCTAAAGCTAATTTTTGAACTGGCCTTTGCTTTAGCTTTGATTTTGCACTGCTTTTTTATTTCAAGAAGATGAATATGTTTAATATGCTTTAAATTGCATCATATTTTATGAGCTCTCAAGAGATGCATTGTTATATGAGCCAAACATTATTGCATAATTATTGCTTCTGATATATCTAAAAATGATGATGACTAATTAAAATGCATAAAACACATTTATCAGTGAAAATTTTTCAGGGACTCAATTTCCATTCCCTCTTGAAAGAGCCTGCATCTTCTGCAGAAGAAGAACTTTTAAGAAGGAGCAAGCACCACAGCAATTGAGAGCATGCTGGATGTAGCATTAATATCTCATAGTGCCATTGAGGTACATGGTTAACTGGAGAAATACCGACATCCTCCATCCTCCAAGTGAGTGTAACTCTTGGTTTCACTAACAAGATGAAGTATAAAGACCAATGGAAGATGGTCTATCTTTGCATCCACACCTTATTTATGGTAAAATTTTATTTTTTATTCATTTAGAACAGTGTCATAAAGAAACCCACTTTAAAACAAAAGAATAAAAATCCACCACTCCTTTCCTCATTGGAGCCACAAACTATACAACAAATTCTACTAAATTCTAGTTCACTAGATTTCCATGGGCTTAATTTTTAAGATGAATCAGAAACCTTAGTCATTTGGCCACTCTATCAAGGAAAAATTCCCAATATGTTATCCTCAAACTCTGATCTGAAATGAAGTTTTCACCAGCTTATAGTTAGTTATATTCTACTTGGAAAACAAAAACAAATAAGAATAGGCAAAGAGAAAACATACATCATTTACATGACAGATGCTGTGCAGGTTGATCATTAATACTGTATCTTATCAAAGATTTTCCCTAGTTACATTTTTGTATTGACATGTCATTTCTTTTTAGGAACAATAGTAATTTTTTTTTAGAGATGACAGTGATAGCAATTAATTTATTTAAAATACTTATTTTGGTTAAATCAGTTGTTTATCAAATGTGCTCATCCTCCTTTTTTTTTTTTCGCTTTGCTACTTACTCATCTTTGAAATACAAAGGGCCAAGAACTATGGTGTGTGGGAGGCAAATACACTGTCCCTCACAAATCTTTTAACGAAGAGTCCCAAGCAGGATGTATCTTGCATTCTCTCCTAACCAAAAATGAGTTTAGCATCCAAAGCACGCTGGGATAAGATTTCCATAGATGATGACATTGTGATGTTCCTGCAGCTTTGTGGTATTTGAAAGGCACGGTTAAATTAGTTTTTCTTCCACATGTTCCTGCAGGGAAGGATGAAGCAGAAACTTTCTTTAAGTTCTAATATGGAGGAATTTATACAGTAATCTCATGTAAAACAAAGCCTGTTACTGTAACCTTTGTGTTTATAAGTATTAAAAACCTTTGAGTTCCTATCTATGGTTCAAACTCATGGAATTGGGCTCCTTTTCAATATAATATCTTCATAAATTTATATAAGTCAAGGCCTATTACCAAAGCTTTGTAGCTTATTGATGCCTACAATTTAAAAATAATTTCCTATCGTTTCCAGACAATTGCCCACAAATGACAAGTCATTCTGGGAGGAAAATAGCAAATAGAATAACAACAGAAATCCCTTAAACATAGTAATATAGTTAATAGTTTTCAGAATTCCTTGCTTTTTATTTTTTCATTAGAGGTCAGGAAAGTCCCTTCTGTCACCTTATGTAAATTACATTTCTCTATTTCTTCTGTAAGTTTTTTTCTCCACTTAAAAGAAATGACAAGAAAATCCAGGTCCAGATGTTATTGAAAGAATTAAGCATATTGATTTACCCTTTGTTAGGCACTATCTAAGAATCCATACAGGGCTAGAAATGATATTAGGGTGTTTGTTGAATCAAAAAACTGTTAAAAGCTAATAAAATATTTTGCTGTAAGAAATTAAAATTGTTATATGCATTTGAACAATCAAAACCACATATGCTAAAATATCTTTTATCCTTTTTTAGCAGGATTACATCTACTCCCTCCAATGGTAGTCATGACCCTCAGAGTTCCAGAGATGCCAGAATTTGCCCAACAGCATTATTGGGATAGCACTGAACACTTTAAGCCCCACTCTGAGAGGTCCTTTGACATCTTGTGAAAGATAGCACCTACCCATAATAAATTAGGAAAAATTATATCCAAATAATCTGGCCATTGCTAGCATCCTGGTACAAAGATAGGCTTGGATCTTTACATCTTCTCCCTCCCCAGTGTGGCCATCAATAGTCAAGGCCAAAAACAAAAACTTTACAAAGTCTAAACATCAAAAGGTAAAAGAGAGAAACAAACATTATAAGTAATAGAGTATGCTGCTTATTACCAGATGGCCTGCCTTCATATAAGAAAGTGCAGGATATTAGAGAATAGTCAACAGTACCATTGAAATAACTTTCTAGGCCCAAGATGGAGTCACTCCTGACAAAGTGCCATGTCAGCAGACAGAAACTTAGATGACTTTTGTGTCACTGTGAAAACTCTGCTTGACAACATGTGAACTATCTCCAGTTAGCCAATCCCCAAACACCAAGCCAGCTCTGGGCTCTATACTTTTTTCTTGCTCCTTTTCACCCCAAACAAACTTGATTGTGTGGCCCCAGCCAATCAGATATTTGTATTTTTTTAATTCTTTATCCTATAAAGGCTCCCTGCCTTCTGTCCCATTTTGCAATTCTCAAAATGAAGACTGTCCACATCACAAAGTTTTTTTAAAAGTTTGTTTATATTACCCAGATTGTCTTCTTTAATTATTTTTTAAGAGGACCCAAATTAGAGAGATACAAAAAAGAAGTATGGACTGCTTTGCTATGCAGTGTGTTTCCAGAACCAGTAGTCTTAGTATTACTGAGGAGCCTGTTAGAAATGTGGGATTCCGGCCCCCGCTCATATATGTTGAATTATCGTCTGTCATTTAACAAGATTCCCATAGGGGTTATGGATCAAACGTTTGTGTCCTCCCAAACCCTTATGTTGAAATCCTACCCCCAATGTGATGCTATCAGGAGGTGGGGCCTGAGGGAGGTGTTTGGGTCCTGACAGTGGAGCTCCATGGAACTTATGTCCCGATCCAGGTGACTCCAGGGAGCTCCCTCCTCTCTTGTGTCATGTGAGGATATGAGGAGCCAGAGGTCAATGAACCAGGAAGTGATCAGCGCAAACCTATTGTACCTTGACCCAGCCTCCATAACTGATAAATACATGTTTGTTGTTTAAGCCATCCAGTCTATGGTATCTTTGGTACAGCTGCCCAAATGGACTAAGATGCTAGGCAATTAGTATAAACATTAAATTTTGAGAAGGAAAAGGTAGAGGGCTATAAGAGGTTTGACCTGAGACTCCCCCTTTCTAGGTGAAATTATTTGTTCACTAAGTTAAAATTAATGTCACCTGCTTGAGTTTCCTTCATATAAAGGAGCTAATAAATTGTGAGAAAAGTTCATATTTCAGTTCAACTTTAATGTGTGGACATAGATAAAGTCATATTCTATTATCTCCAATGGATGTGATAATGAAAGCCATTGGCTTTATCTACTCTGTATCATTTGAATGTTTTACAAGTATACATAAAATTAATTAAATAACAAATGCATTGACATTTTAAGAACAAATTATATTTGATTGTGCAAATCTGAAAACCAACATTAAAATTTATTAAATTAAAATTTGAATCTTTCAATATCACTTAGAGATGGCACCCTTTATCATAAGGATCCCTGTGCACATTTAAAAAACAAAGCAAATGTATTCAACCAAATGTATACATTTTAAAATAAATTTATGCCAAATAACATTGTAAGGAAGAAAAAATATTACAATCCTCCTTCCCCACTTCCATATGCACACAAAGATTGGTTTAAATAATTGTCCCACCTTTAGTAGATGCAGAAAAGAAAGAACATTGATCAATTTTCTACTGTATGGTTAAGTATACAATCAAAATATTACTAAGAACATTATTATAATTAGCCATGAACATATTATTTTCTAGGTATGATTATTTTAATGGGTTCCTTTTGTATGATTTACTTCTTTGCTATTTCTAAAATAGATGGTCCAAAAAAGAGCTATTTCAGTTAAATTTGATTAATAGTTCTTGCTTCTTTAAAAACCAGAATTATAAGAGCATAGATGGATACTTAACAATAAAAGTAAACAAAGACAAACATGGTTTATACAAGATACTCTAACTGAATTATTTAGCCAAGAGAGACTATGAAAGAAAACAGGCAAAATGAAAGTCATTTAGTGTATATTGTGTTACAGAGGCTAAACCAATAATGCCTTAAGACATTAATGCAAATTGTTTTGTAGAATTACATGAAGAAAAGACATCAAGCAAAATCTTAGGAACTGAACTATATGTGCACATTTGTGTAATAAATTGTTACAAATAACTTATTTGTAGGAAATAAAATATAACGAAGCAGAACATTTTGTCTTATCTTTCTGTTAATTGTCACTTGAAATCATGGTTGAATTACTTCACGGTTCTCTATCAGTACAAGTACATTCATAGGGTGGAACTCCCATTGACTTGATTAAACTCTACAAGTCTGACTTGTGTAAAGGTTCTCTGTGGAGACACAGAGAGATTACTTACCCAAATTAAGTGAAAGGTACTTACACATCATCTGCTCTACATTCAGACACTCTCAATCAAAAGAGAAAGAAAAAAAAAAACTATGTCCAAGGAGCCACAAATTTATTTTATAGGTTGCCAGTGTCAATACTGAATATTAATTCACACTGGATTAATTTTGTTTTAAAAATTTATTTTTAAATTAGAGAAATGTGGGGGGAAAAATATTTAGTTTACCTATTAATTGTTTTCTATATTCAGATACTCTACTAAATATATTTATCATCTCACATAATATTTACAGAACTTCCTTGATTTAACTACTATTTTTATCTCTGATTTCATAAATCAGAAAATGGAGCTCTGAAAAATTATATTAGTAAACTTAATTCCCATACTTCAATATAGTAGAACAAGTAAATTCAAATAAACAAGATACTATGAATACAAATGTTTTTCACATATAAATATACCCAGTTAAATTATATGTGGATGCTAAATTCTGAGCATTTCTGCATCTTTATCCACATAAATTTTTCTATAAAAATTCTTGTTTTCCCAGAAAGAATAACAAATATTTTTTAAAAAATTTACACTTTATCTGTTTATATAACTTTTGTCCAACACATGGACAAAAATGTCATGTGTTGCAGAGAGTTAAATAAAATGAACACAAAGAGGCTGCCATAGAGAAAGCAGCTGGCCATTGATGATTATTCTAAGATTATTTTCAGGACAATAATGAAAGCAGAATCTGGGTTGCATAAATGAGGCAGAAGAAGGCAGAAAATGCAGAACATTTTTAAAGAAGCATAGCAGTGATGGGAAGCAGGGAGGTAGTAATTCAGGTAAGAGTCACAAATTAGTTTCCTTTTAAAAATTAGATATAGAGACTTTAACATTAAAAGCAAGAACGGATCATACAAAAGGATGTTTTGAAAATATGGAAGATGGGAGGGACAAAGAGAGAGAATTAAAGGAGCATGTCGATGTAGAACAAGGAAAGGAACAAAGATGAACATAAGTACAGTTTGTTTTAGGCTTGGCAAGTAGGAAGAATATTTCTGTTGGGCCTGGAATTTAAAAGAAAAAAAAGTAATAATGGGAGAAAATATCAGAATCACTCTCTTATGAAGATTAATTTTCAGAAAATTAATGCTGTAGATGGTCCAAATTCTAACCTATACATAACCCTCAAAATTTATTACAAAAGCAAACACCCAATTTAAAAATAGGCAAATGGTTTGAACAGATACTTCAAAGAAGAGATAAGGATGGGTAATAAGCACATGAAACAATGTTCCATGTCATTAGCTATGAGGGAAATACAAACTATGATGACATGCCACTACATAGCTATTAGAATGGCTAAAAAATTCTGACAATACTAAGTGTCTTTGAAGATGCAGAGCAATTGCTGATAAAAATGCAAAAATAGTACAGCCTCTTTGTAAAACAATTTAGCAGGTTACTTTTGTTTTTGTTTTTAAGTTAATCATGCACTTACCAGATGACCTAGAAGTCCCACTACTAGATATTAACCTTAGAGAAATAAAAACTTATCCTATATAATAAATAGCTAATATGCAAATGGTAGTCACACCCTCACGTCCCCCACCCTGGCGCCGGGGAACCTGAGGCTGGGCCAGGGGACCTGAGGCCACACCCCCCGCATGGTGGGGCTTGACAAGGGTCCTGAAGCTGCGCCCCCCCACCTGGTGGGGCTTGACGGGGGACCTGAGGCCATGCCCCCCCACCCTGTGGGGCTTGACAGGGGTGGGGCCAGCCAGGTTTGGGTCTCTCACGATTTCGAGGCATGCACTGGGCGGGTGGTGACTTAACTCTGGGTTCCGCGGCATGCCCCAGACTTTGACAGGAGAGAGATTTTCATATACATTTTACTAATTTTCTTTCATCCCTGACACTTCTATTATAGAGAAAGGGCAAATAGCAATATAAAAATATTTCCTCTAATTAATTCCCTTTTAATGTGCAAGAATTTTGTGCACCGGGTCACTAGTGTTTATATAAAAACCTCTACACAAAAGTTTATAGTAGCTCACTTCATAATCACCTAAACAGGAAATCACTTAAATGTCCTTCAGCACATGAACTGATAAATAAACTGTAGTACATCTATACAATGATATATTATTCAGCAATAAAAAGACTGAAACTATTGCTATATGCAACAACTTGGATGAATTTTAAGGCATTCTGCTAAGTGAAAGAAACCAACCTCAAAAGGACAACTATAATTTCATTTGTAGGACATTCTCAAAAATCTATGGATGAAGAACACATCAGTGGTTGCCAGAGCTTAGGGGTGGGGATAGTAAAATGGAGTTTTGGGGGTGATGAAACTGTTCTGTATTCTAACTATGGTAGTAGTCACACAAATATGTGTGTGCTAAATATCATAGAACATTATACAAAAAAGTAATTTTACCAAATAATAATTTTAAAAATGGGTTTTAAGGCTAGTCTTAGGAAAGAACATAAAGCAAAGTGAAAGCTAAATTGTTTTGTATAATAAATTATTGGAATTATGGAGTTGTCTTCTGGCTAGATCTGTAAAACACTGGGAGACTGGAAAAGGAGACAGGAGAAGGAAAGATTTGCAAAAACTACCTGGGGCAGGCCAGTGAAAACTAACCAACAGAAAAATAATGATTTGTATATTTTTCCTCTTTATTTGGTAATATCTCTCCTCTGTTACTTCCAAATTTTTAATTAAAATTCTGTTTTATGTAGAAGTTTCAGGTTAGAATTAATTTGGTGATTACAGAGAAATTTTCTCTGTCCATTTGTGGCAGCAGCTACAGCCACGTGCCAAAGAGAAGAGCAGCTAAAGCAAATGAGATGGTGAGAGAGAATCAAGAATCCAAAGTAGTGAACAAGGCATGGAAAATGAACACTCCTCCCTTTAAGGACTCATCCACAGTACTGTGATGTGCTGTATCTCCCATGAAATGAGAATTATGTCTGGCGAAGGGACAGGCTAGATGGCTTGGGGTACTTTGGTTACACACATATAACCAGGAAGTCGAATGCTGAGGTACCCTCTGAATAAACTAGTGATATTCATTATTTGGGAACTTCACAAGCATAATTTCTATCATTTAATTATTTAATCTCTAAACTCCTTTATATAGAAAATATTTTTCCATGAAGGCAAAAATACTCTATTGATGTGGAATATTATTAGATCTGATTCTAGCAATCATATTATTTTCTTTTCCACACTCATAGTTTTATTGTAATGTTTTTAACATTCCATAAAAGTCCACTTGGGCATCTGATAAGACATTGAATATAGTACCATTCTCTGTAACATTGTGAATTGACTGTCTGTTGCCCCTAAGTGGCTTGTGAGCTCCGAAGCAACAGGTCTTCTCCAAGCCTGTTATAGTCCCACTAGAGGCCCGGTGCATGAAATTCATAAACTGGGGGTAGGGGGAGTCCGTCAACCTGGCCTGTGCCCTCTCACAGTCCAGGACCCTTCTGGGGATGTCCGACTGCTGACTTAGGCCCACTCCCCATGGAGGTGGGAGAGGCTCCTGCCACCACCACCGCTGCTGCGCTTGCCAGCCATGAGCCTGGCTCCTGGCTGAACTGCTCTCCCCCTGTGGGAGCACACTGACCACCAGGGGGCAGCTCCTGTGTTGAGTGTCTGCCCCCTGGTGGTCAGTGCGTGTCATAGCGACTGGTCATTCTGCCATTCAGTCAATTTGCATCTTAAGGTTTTATTATATAGGATACTGGACTGTGAGCTTTCATGCCATTCTCACCCTGTCATTGCAGCATCTCAATCAGAGTGCACGAAGGGAAAAGATGGTGTTATTTGTAGGCAGATAAAAGACAACAGAGAAGTACGCTGGGCTCTGAAAAGTTCTGTGATGTGAACAGCACAATCCTTTGATTTTATTGCAGATTTAAGTGAAACAGGCAGTAATATGTAGAATTCTGTTATTATTATCCTGGAAAGTATATGATTTTCACAAACCATGTTGCCTCTTTACTATTATCTGCCTATTTTGGTACTACATATTTTATTCTATCTTCTACCCCCTATTTATTTTTATTAGAAAAGCAATCCTTGCTCTCCTGTAGAATAATCTATTTAGAGGTTACTAAGTAATCTCAGCACTTTCCTAGTGCTGTCATAACAAAAAACCACGAAATAGGTGAATTAAACAACAAAAAATAACTTCCTCACAGGTTTGGAGGTCGGAAGTGCAAGATCAAGGTGTCATCAGGGTTTGTTTCTGGTGAGAGCTCTCTTCCTGGCTCCTTCTCCATGTATCCTCTCTTTGCTCTTGTGGGAAGAGAGCCTGAGCTCTGGTCCTTCCTCTTCTTACAAGGCCCTCAGTCCTCTGGATCAGAGTTCCACCCTCATGACCTCATTTCACCTTAATTACCTCCCCAAAGCACCTGTCCAAATGCAGCCCCATTGATGGGACAGGGCTTCAACAGATGAATTTTAAGGGGGACATAATTTTTCCATAACACCTGCCTTTGTTGTAATCTTTTTCCCCCCTGGAGTTTCAGTTTCCATCAAGGTTGTTTTCATTTTCTGTGAAGAAACAGCTGACGACCACTCATTGGTCGTTCCTACGCTTTCAGTGGTCTGAGCGATGGGAGCTACAGACCAGTCTTCAGGGAACTGCTGAACAGGCACAGCCTGTGACCTCAGGCTGAGCAGCAGTTATTCACGCTGAAATTCCTCCTCGGTCACACAGCCTTTTCAAAGCAGGGTTGCTTTCCTTTTCAGTCTCCTCGGTGCATCTGCAGAAATAGAGATCAGCTGCGACCTTCTGCAGGTGCTCTCAGATGGTGCCACGCATGCGCAGAAATTCCCGGGCCGCATCCACATCAGACCCACTGAGTGAGCTCCCTTTTTGTTGCAGGGTTGGTCATGTCCACACAGCAAGAGAGTCCGTGTTACACAGAGCGAGGGTGAGCAGGTTAGCCACAGATGCCTTTGTGAGAGCCTGGTGGTCATCCCTGGGAGCAGTAACAACCAGGAGGTGCGGCTCCCGGAAGGCTGCCTGGATCTGGCTGGTGAAGGTCCCGGGAGTGAAGTGGCCGGCAGTGGGAGCGGCTGCAGTGGCAGCAGCAAACTTCAGCACAGCCCCCAGGCCAGTATTCCTGGAGGATATGACACTGCCATCACCCTGTTCAATAGCAGCGGGTCCCAGGCTACCAGAAGCTTCTCTTCAGATTTATGATGTAGACGCCATCACTTTTCCTTCTGTAGATGTACTGTTCTATTTGGAAGTCAAGGTGGGTACCTGCTAGGGGGGTTCCTGCTGCAAGAACTTTGAGGAAACACGATTCCTTCCCTTGCAGGGCATCAAGGGCTCTGGACATTGTGAAAGTTTTCTTTAAGTTATGACAGGAAGCCAGACAATGCCAAATGGACCCCTCTTGGGTTAGCTAGGAAACCTCCCCCCGCCCCGCCGCTTTTTAAATGTTTCACTCCATGATTTTAGGATGAAATTTTGCAACAAGACAGAAATATACTTTCTAAAGTATTTACTTGTTCCTCTAATTAACACTTTATTTTACTGAAAATGTGTCTCTGTATCTTTTCTTCAGTATAACTATATCCTGAAGGACTCTTGAATCCTCCATCCAAATTGGATGATCTGGAGTCAAATGCATCTCTCCGAGTTCCTGAATTGAATCGTGTTGCTCTTTAATGTCTCTGTTTTATTTTTTCTTTTTCTTTTCTTTTTCCATCGCCATTTATCACCCCTATATCCTCTTCTACCTCCACCCACCCTGCTTCTCCCCAAGTCACCACACTTGTCCTGTCCATGAGCTCTTTCTCTTTTTTTCCTTTTTGCTCAATCCCTCCATCCCAACACCCTCCCACCAGAGCTGTCAGCCTGCTCTCTAACTATGAGTCTGTCTCTATTGCTTGTTAGTCCAGTTTGTTCATTGCATTTTACATTTGAGTGAAATCATATGGTACTTGTCTTTTACTAACTGTCTTATTCACTTAGCATTACACTCTCCAGGTCCATCCATGCTGTCCCAAAGGGTAGAATGTTCTTCCTTTTTATGGGCAAGTAGTATTCCATGGTGTAAATGTACCATAGGGGTTTTATTCACTCATCTACTGATGGACACTTGGGCTGCTTCAAAATCTTGGCTAATACAAATAACGCTGCAATGAATATAGGGGTGCAAATATTCTTTCGAATTAGTGTTTTGGGTTTCTTTGGATATATTTCCAGAAGTGGAATCGCTGGGTTATAAGGCAGTCCATTTTTTTTTGAGATAAGTCCATACTGCTTTTCATAGCTGGTGCACTAATCTGCATTCTCACCAACAGTGCACAAAGGTTCCCTTTCTCCACATCCTCACCAACACTTTTTATTTGTTTATTTATTGATGATAACCATTCTGACAGGTGTGAGATAATAGCTCATGTGGTTTTAATTTGCATCTCTCTGATGATTAGTGACAATGAGCATCTTTTCATATGTCTATTTGCCATCTGTACGCCCTCTTTGGAGAAGTGTCTATTCAGGTCCTGTGCCCATTTTTAATTGGATTGTTTGTGGGGGTTTTTTGGTTTTGAGTTTTATAAGCTTTTTATAAATTTTGGATATTGTATCTATCAGCGAACATATTCTCCCATTTCGTGAATTATCTTTTCATTTTGTTGATGGTTTCCTTTGCTGTGATAATATGTATTAACAGCCCTAAAAAATAATGCTTTCATATGGGAGAGAATTACACGCCCAGTAAGTTCCACTAGTCATGAAACAAGAAACAAAAGTCAGTGTCAAGGCATCTCTGCTAAAAAGGTGATGCAGAAGTACATGTTTTTGAAATCTTCTTTTGTTAATACAAGAAATCAGATAACCATCAGAGCTTGTCAATCTGAGAACTACAGGAGCAGGAGAAGGAAAAGGAGGGGAAAGAGGAACGAGAACAAGAGGATAAAGAGAGAAGAGGAGGAGGAGAAGCAACTTTTATAATGAGAAATATTTGTAATAGAATAAAATATAGTTTCTGAATGTATTATTTTGGGAGGTAGTAAAAACATTATGTGGAAAAAGAAATATATGAAGAATTATGTGAGAAAAGGTGTATTTAGTAATGTTATTTGAATGTTTTTGCAGCTCAACAAACACTGAAATATTCACACCATAGAGAAAGGGAAAACATATATGTATGGGCTAAAAAAAGGGGGGGCAAAAAAGAAAAGAAAGAAATTCCAATGTATGGGTTAACTAATTAGTTGAAAATACTGTAACAGCTCATTGGGCAATTTTGTAATCAGATGAGCCCAAGGGATGAATATGATCAAGTTTAAAACAGTTCATTTTCTTTGAATGCAGCTGTATACAATGCCCCAGGAGATTCTAGAAGCAATGAAACTACAGCGACTCTTTTGATTAATAACATATTCAATCCCTAAAATCCATGAAAAGAAATGAATGTTGTTATGCCTTGAAGGGTATCCATAGACTCTATGAAGCCCCTTCTGGAGAGAGAGTAAAGTAGCCGGAAACCTGTGAATACCCATCTTAATGGTATTGCCTTCTTAAAGATGGTCTTTTAAAAGTTTTTCATTTTTTCTCTGTATCTAAGTTCGTAGGGTTAAACTATGCTGTGATTGCCATAATTGTTATTTCTCCCCCAGTGATTTTATAGCCAACAAGGGAACATTAGCACCCACTGATTCCTTGTGGAAAATAATCTATTTAAAGATAGTTGCTTCAATGGAATCTTTTTTTTAATGCTTCACTCCATTATCTTATTATGGAGAAACCTGCACCAAGACAAACTGGAGCTTCCGAATAATTCACTTATCTCCCTATTTATTCTTCCCTGGAAGTCATAAGCCTCTGTTGACAGCAGCCCAGATGGGTGCTAGGGAAGAAATTATGATTAAAAACATGATGAGAATTCAGAGAGCTGCAGGATGTCTACAAATATCAAGGACTCTTGCTAAGGGCCTAAGCCAATACTCATTACATGACTTATTTCTTAGAGTTGTCTGTCTCTCAGTAATTGCTGGGTTATCAAATCATACATCTAGCCAACTTTTTTTGTAGCACATATAGCTGGATTCAGCTGTTTGAACATTATTTGATATATTTGGGTTAATTATAGAACCATCTGACATCGTCTAACAATCTCTTTCCCTCAGAGTGAAGGAAATTTACATGAAAAGAGTGTGGTAAACAAATGGAGTAAGTAATATGATTTTGTTCAGCAGTGTCTGGCATGTACAGAAAATGCAAACCTCCTCTTCCATTCTTCTTCCTCAAGTCAAATGTATGTCACTTAGGGAGGGGCGAAAAACCTGTGGTAACTACAATATAAGTAATTTTTGAAAAGTAAACTAGTCTCTGTTCCTGTCAATATTTTTGAAAGGAAATAAAGGGTATCTAAATGAATTCAGAATTCAAAGCATAATATACACCTCAGAGAATGTCGTTCTTCGGGGCCTATGCAGTCTTGTTTTATAGTGTTTTCATTGTGTGAAAGTTGATGATAATTGTATCTCATTGATGTCAGGTGGTGTCGATCGATAAAACAACTTTTGTTTAGAGAATCTTTGGGAGAATGATAACTGAAGGACAAAACAAGGAATTGAGATCAATGGTGGCTAAAAAACCAATTAGTAGATGATTGTAAAATAAATATCTGTGCAGAGAGCAAGCAAGGATAGACAAGGAAACAGGAAAGGACAAAGAAAGTGGCATGGTAATGGCTCAGGGAAAGAGTTTTCGCTTCCATAAATACTGTAGTGACTAAATAACTTTTCAAGGCCAGAAGCGCTTAATGCAAAAATTTAATTCAGAGCAGCGCTGGTTATTAGCAAAGCATTGGACATCTACAAAGAGTCATTTATTGTAAGTGGAGTATAAAATCACATATATATTCTGTCTTAGGAAAAATTAAATGTGCACATAACCAAGAATAAGTAAAATGCTTGGTTAGTATTTCAAACATCAAAGTGAGCTAAAAAGTTATATCTGGATTCAGAAGAATAATAATCTCTCTCTCTCTCTCTCTCTCTCTCTATATATATATATATATATATATATATATATAATCACATCTATATCTGCAGATATAGAATGATTAAATGAGAAATCATTTAGCAGCGGTGAACAGTACATAAACTGAGTCTTAAGGAGAGTAAAGAAAATGGGGAAGAGCTTTCCAGCAAGCAACATTTTAAATGAGAGAAGTAAGTTTGGAAAAGCAAAGGAATTGCCAAAGGATCGAGGCTACTACACAGAATGAAGAGCTGTCACACACAGGCTGGAAAGGAAAAGTGGGAGCCAGGACATATACAATACAGGGGATTTCTTTCCTTTTCTTCCATTTTTTTTCCAATTTGAAGTTATTCCATTTACAATTTATATATAACAAATGAATCCAAACTTCAGTGATGGCTTAAAAGAACCATTTTGCTATGCTTATAGATCTTGTAGCTCAGACGTTCAGACAGAGCTCAGAGAGAGTGGCTTGCTCTTGCTCCATGATATCTGGAGCTTCATCTGAGAGGACTTGAAGGCTGGGATGGCTTCCATGCTGGGGGCTGGAATCATCTGGAGGCGTGTTCATTCATGCCTGCTGCCTGGACTGGACCAACTTGAAGAACAGAGCTGTGACTGAGTGACTACGTGTAGCATCTCCATGTGGCTTGGCTTCCTCACAGCTCGGTGGCCTCTGGGTTGTTAGACCTTTTACATGATGGCTCAGAGCTACAGAAGCTAGTGTTCGTTTCAGCAAATAAGTTGGAAGCTACATGCCTTTTATGATCCAGCCTCAAAAAACATAATATCTTTTCCACTCTATTGGCTGAAGCAGTTCCATACCTGCCCAGATTTGGAGGACACAGATACCTCATCTCTTCATGGCAGGGTTAGCAATAAATATGGAGGCACTGTTTTTTGCTTTTGTTTTTCATGGGGGGATCAATACTCAATAAGTGTTGAATGAATGATTTATGGATAAAATGTATATCCCAGAATTATACACTGATACCAGGATAAAGGTTTGTTAGAAGTTGGGAGAGAATTAAATTTCAGTGTCTTACAAGTCCCTCTCTAAATTAAAAATAGGCACTGTACTAAGTACTTATATTTCTAGTTAAGGTGAGGTAAATATATAAGGTGAGTTTTACTCTTCCTAGTCTATTGATGAGAAACTAGAAATTTAAGGAATTAACTGACTTGATGAAAGTCTTAGAACAAACAAAAAAATAACAGAAACCAGATTTCAAGTCAAGTCTGAGTTTTGTTAAAGCAGTTTTTATTAATATTTATGTTGAATATGGAAAAGAGGGTTTCATTGTAAGACACTTGGTGAGGTTAGAATTGATAGGACTTTTCCAATCAATTGATAGGATGTGTTGGTGGTCAAGAAGAGGTGAAGTTAAAGATGAATCTTTGTTACCAACATTATATAATGAGGCAGCTATTGTTTGTGTCCTTCAAAATAGAGTAGATAGAAAGAAGAACAGATTTGTATTGTTGGCAGGAAGAGAATAAGAAGCAGAACTGGCAACATAATTCTTGAGGCCCATTTCAAAATAAAATTTTATTAAGAATTTCATGACAGTGTCTGCAGAACATTAAACCAAGGGCTGAAGCCAGTGGCCAGGACATATCACACTCCCATGAAGACAGCCCCAACAGCCCCCAAAATAGTTTAGTTTGGGGCATGTTTTATATTAGTTACTGGAGATATAGTGAAGGTGAACTTACAAAAACAAGATAGGAACAATTATAAGGTCCTTTATAGATCAGAGACAAAAAATAAGGTTAGAAAAATATATCAGCTGAAGGGACCTTTAACATTCAAGGGCAAATTCTTTTTAAGGACAGAGTGAAAACTTGTTACTGATAGACTGTTAATTTAACTGTCCATCAGGCATGATTATTTAGAACAATATCTGCATCCCAACCTACAAGAAGAAAGAAAATTCATTTACTTCAGAGAGCCAGTACTTATGCAGGGATGGAGAGAGATTCTGGAAGCGGCTTTACCACTCATATATGGTAGACAAAAATTCTATCTAGGAAACAGTATACAGTGTGGGGCAAAAGTAGGTTTATGTTGTTCATATAAAAATAATGCATTCATTAATAAATAATACAAGAATATACTGCATTTCAAGTACTCACAACTGTAAACCTACTTTTGCCCCACCCTGTACTGGGCTTTCATGACTTTTATCACTAAGTAAGTGACATTTAATAAAACATTTCACCTATCAGTCTCATATCTTTACTAATTATATGGTAGTTTAGATGTATTCATTTTATAAATATTTACTGAGTTCCTATTTTGTTCTAGGCACCAAACTTACCAATAAATAATGGTGAATAAAACAAAGTCCTTGACACTTTATACCCACAAAAATGCTAACATTTATTTTAAACACAAAAAGTAAAACAATGATATAGCAGAAATAGTACAGTCCAGTCAGAACTAGAGAGAACTCCAAATCTCCGTCCCACGGCCTACATTAACTTGGTCAAGTTTCTTAACTTTCTGCTTTTCATTTTTAATTTGTAAATGAAGAATAATGGTGTGAACTGCCATGCAATGTTTGAGATACCTACATATTCATGTATGTACGGTGCCTAGTTCAGCACCTGGTGCATAATAATAAATGTTTGTGATCTTTTTACTCTCTCACTCTTACTCCTCTCTCTGAATATGCACTTCAGATTTTCAGGCATAGAACATCCATAAAAATAAGAATAATTCTCAGATCACCTCGTCAGGATATTTCTGTATACTATTTAAAGAGCATCTACAAATAATTTTTTGACACACATAATTTAAGCTTAGGTCAATTCTTCCAAGCCTCTTAAAATGTATGGGGGTGTGTTTGGAATTTCTTTTCTCTTGACTTTTTTTTTTTTTGATCATGGGTCCCTTTGAAAATGTAATGAAAGTAAAGTCCCTCCTCAGAGAAAATGCACATACACATAAAAGAGTACAATCTGACCACGTTCCCAGGTTCTTTGGTCCCCTAAAGTCCTTCAGTGCTCCCCAGATTGAGAACTCCTTAATAATTCAAATATATATTTACTAGAGAAGACTCACATTTTAATTTGAAATTCATGATTTTCCAGTGGCTACAGACCTTGACGAATTACCCTTTACCATTGCTAATATCACAAAGGGCAAATTTGAGTGAATTTCATGTCATGGGCCATGTGTGAATCCTGCGCTCAGCCTTGCCGCATCACTTTCCTGCACGCCAGGTGACGAGACTATTCAAGGCGAGGCTCATCGACCCCAGTGATAAATACTGTCCTAAGAACAAGGCACATGGGATCCAGCTGTCTAAAACCTCATTCTAGATCGATCCTATGTATGTCCAAAAGATTAGTTACATAATACTGATACTTCTGCATGAATTGGTGATTATCTGGTTGCCACCAACTTGAAACTAGAAGTTATTTGAAGTTCCCAAATCTATGTTAAAAGGCACATGATTCTGAAAGCCCCATGATTTTGACTCTTTATAGGTAATAATTCTTAACTGTTTAGATCTAAGACTGTGATAGTTTCATTTTTTGTAAGTGTAAAATACATGAAAAGCCTACTCTAATGAAGCAAAAATGTATTTTTTTTTAAATTTCTGTAATGCATCAGCCCTACCTTCTGTCAGATTTTTATCTCCTTAATATAATTATGGATTATATTTTTAGAGTTGGTTCATGTTGAGATTGCCTATGACAGACTGTTCCCACTAGATATAATGCTTAATTGCTCTGTTACATTTTTAGAAGATCTTCCTTTATAGCAGACATCATTACCTGATCCAGGCTGAATATGCTTAAAATACCTAAAAACTCATTAAACTATAAATAGGAAAATATTTTAAAATATGACTGTGTTACGTGCTTTGAATACCTTTCAATAATGAATTATTCATCTTCAAAGATGTATTGTTTTCGAGATGTTATATTTCAAAACATGTTAAAAAGGGACAGGTTAAAGCAATTTTCTGTGATATTTTATTTGATTACTAGTATATAAAAACAAAACATGAAAGTTTTCTTCTATATCACCCTTTATGAAAATTATTAAAAACTTTCCTAGGGATGAAATTTTAATTAAAAAAATCAGTTATGGCCGGACAAATTTTTTAAAAAGTACAGATATGGCATCGGTGTTAAATTTAAGGTCCTTGATGTTAATAGTCTGCCTGGGTTGCGGGCACATCCCCAGTGGGAGATGTGCAGGGGGCAGCTGATCGATGTTTCTCTCTCATCGATGTTTCTAACTCTCTATCTCTCTCCCTTCCTCTCTGTAAAAAATCAATAAAATATATTTTTTTAAAAAAATCAGTTATGTTGAAAGTCCATGGACAAATTTTTTAAAAAGTACAGATATGGCATCGGTGTTAAATTTAAGGTCCTTGATGTTAATAGTCTGAATTCCTGCATCCAAAAACATTTATTTATGTAATATAGACATATAATTCAGAGTTTGCTTTTTGATAAGCATCAGTTTGAACTTTCTAAGCTCAGAAATTTAGAACTGGAATTATTACACTGCACCAAAATCAAGTATATATACTATTGAATTCCAAAGTGAAATGAAAAATACATGGTTTTTTAAAAAATGTTTATCCTCTAGTTCAGAAAGATAAGCCTCAAAAATTATTTGACACTTAAAACTTCATTCTGCTTAAATGGAGATAACTGGTCTGGCCCTGGCTGGGTGGATCAGTTGGTTGGAGCATCCTCCCATATCCAAAAGGGTGCAGGTTTGATTCCCAGTCAGGGAACATACTTAGGTTTGGGGTTCAATCCCTGGTTGGGGCATGTATGGGAAGCAACCTATCTCTCTCCCTCTCTCCCTCTCTCCCTCTCTCCCTCTCTTCCTCTCTCTCTTTTTACCTCTTCCCTTTCTCTCAAATCAATAAACATATTCTCATATGAGGATTTAAAAAAAGATAACTGGTCTGTGATGATGTATTCTCTCTATACACTAGATCTTTGCTTTAAAAAAATAACAGTTCACTGAAAGAATACTATATACCAGCTATTAGTCAGATATATGTATTATCTCAGTTAATCCTCAAAACAATACTATGAGTGACATGATGTCTTTTACAGATGAAGGTGAGTTTACAGAAGCTAAGTACCTCACTCTCCTAGCAGAATGGAGATTTGAAGCTGCATCCTCCTGATTCCAAATTCTGAGTTCCTCCCCATATTCAGTATTAACACCATAGTCTTAAATGTCTTCTCTAGTGAATTGTTGCAAGAAATATAACAGTGTTGATATCTTACTACCCAACGTCTTCCTACCATTGTAGGGAAAGTTGGGCTGTGGAACAACTCTGCCTGAATCAGATTGCTGACCCACACTCACTGGTTTAAGTTACTTAAATTCTCAGTCCTTCAGTTTCCACAACTGCGAAATCAGCATCATCATAATGCTAATTTCATAGAGATTATGGGAACAAAATGAAATCCATTCAACACTACATGGTAATGACTAAAAAGGGCCCTAACAGATAATAAATTTCAATATATGTTAACTGTTCGTATAACTACTATTATAGAATTATCTTTGCTTCACATATGTCATGTGGCCCTACAAAGAGTGGAAAGTTGTGTCAGGTAGAAACTATGTTTTATATTTGTCATCTCTTCTATAAAGCAACTGATTCTTGGTATGTAAAACTAAATATTTAGATTGCCTTCCATCACCCTCTAAGACAACTATTTTTTTCAGGCATGAGCATTAATTATTGAAAAATATTCCATTCTGTGAAAACCTAGCCAAAGTCTAACATATTAACAAAAAAGAAAGTAAAGAAAAGAAAAGAAATCTGAAGAAAAGAAACAAAACCAGGGAAGCTGGACATTTACATCACCTCTACCAGTGAAAATAATAAAGCCTCCATCACGGATTCCCTGCCAACACCTTTTCCTTTACACTGGGCGTACCAAGCTGTTTCCCATATGGGTGTTATTTAGCCATTTCAATTGCCCAAGACTGAACTGAATGGCACCCACACACATACAAATGTCCACACATTTTGTAACTTGAAATATTAAATAATAGTTATTACTATTCCGGATGAAAGAACAAATGCTTTACTTTTCACTTAATATTTTAGTAACACTTGCAAAAAACAAACAAAAACTTCTTATGACTCTTTCTTAAACCACTCACAATCTTTGGTTTCCGTTTTACCAGATAGTTTTTAGTTTTCAAAATACTTAAAAATATTTTCATACATCATGAGTTTGTGTGTTTTTTTCTTCTCTTAATGAATGGCTTGATGTTTTAAGTTAATGTTCCTTGCATTGTTAGTGGCGTTATTACAAAACATTGCTGTAAATGGCTAGCAGAGTGATCTTAAAGTCAATTTCCCAAGAAATAAAATTTATGTTATTTTAATGATATATGATCACACTACTAGGTTATACCCTCCTCTAGAATAGAGAATCCATCTTATCAATATAGTACCTCAATACATGTTTACTAAACAGAACTCTAAGCTTCCAATAAATTAGTAAGAGTGGGATGTAAAAAGGTAATGGGGAAAATGTGGTTATTTCAAAATAATTAACTTTAACTTGAGAGAAGTCAGAATGTGTCAAACTCATTTGCTAACATTTTATTTTTAATCTTTTAAAATGGAACATCTTAAAAAACAAACAAACAAACAAACATGGATACTTAGACTGGGAAAGGACCACACAAAGCACATAATTGACTGTCACTCCCAATGCCCTAAATTGTCTTTTTACATCCACTGTATTTATCCTACACTTTGTAGGTCTGAGTGAAAAGAACTCTGAACAAAAAAACGATGGAGATCCTTGTCTGATTTAGATAAAATTGCTTTACCTTTTGGCCTTTCTTCTTTTGCACTTCTGTAAGATGAAATAATTGCATTTATAATCTCTGAGTTCCTTCAAATTTTTAGGTTTCTGCCTCTCTTCTTCTGGTAGTGGAAACTCACTATATTTTTTACAGCCCACTGGAAAACTCAGATTTTGAGAATGTTCTTGACTCCCTGTATATTTTATCCATTGGTTCAGTACATTCCAATGACCCAAGAAACACCAGCTTTACTCCCCCAGAGCCCTCTCCATATCTGTAGGACTGACGGTGTGCCATTCTCCTGCATTCTTCTCTTCTCTGCGCTAAGTAGAAATACATAAAAATGTAACACATCTACCTTAATAACAACTATGAAGTGCATTCAGTTAAATATTGAGTTTTAGATGTTAAAGGTTTTGGCGCCAGCATTCATTAGGGCTATGTTTTTGACCCAGAAAAAGAAATGACCATTTATTCATTTATTCAAACATCTCATTTTCTTCAAATACACATTCCACAGTTTTCTCTCTCAAAGACATGCAATTGTCCTCTTTATGTGTTCTCTTTATACTTCTTCAATGGCCTTGGATCAAACCCAAAATGTCTAACATTTTATTGGGGCACTAATGACCCATGTCAGCTCACTGCTTTTGCTCCACCCACCTCACAGGACTTGATTGAGCACAGAATCGCTCTGGCTCCTAAGTCAGAAGCCACTGTTTCCTACTGCCATTCACTGCTTCAGGCTGTTTCTTCACCAGACTAATTTACACTCGTCCTTTAAAAAAGGCCCTCACAAAGCCTTCCTCTGGCTTCCTTAATGACCCATCCCTTCTGTGGTCCCATATTATCCACTGCAAGTCTCTTACCATTACACTCACCACAGTGATTTACAAATACCACTTCTGGGGATTCTTCTCCTCCAGATTCTGAGATTTGAGAGTAAGACCGCTGTACGTCTCTGTACACCCATGCCTAGCACAATGCTTGGCACTTTGCAAGCCGTGACTAAGAGTGTGATGAAGACATGAATCAGTAGTCAGCATATATGAAATAGGGCAAATTGCCAGAGCATGATATTGATCAATCTGTGTGAAAAGTACCATTGATCTGTTCAGAATCTGTAATAAAGGCATTACAACAATAAAAAATAGGCAGCTATTGATATTGCCAGATAATTTGACACTTAACTTGAAGAAACATGGTGACACATGGCGGATGTTTATCATCATCATGTAGAACATTCCAGTTTCAAAGAGCATCGCAAGCGATGCAACTTGGAAGTGGGAGGAAGGCTGCACATCCTTGAAGCCCCCTCCTGGGCTCTGCTGTTGGAAGGGGGTGGAAACGAGGAGACACTGTATAGATGGCTGTGCACACTTGCCAGGGTAGCTGCGTGCAGACACTCTCTTGTTCTGCCAAAGTGGAGGTGGTACGTGGAGCATGGTCTGCAAAACAGCAGATGAGGTTGGTTTGGTCCCCATGGAAACCAGCTCTCCCATTGAGAAGTAAACATATTTGTTACTTTGTAATCAGCACCCACCAAAAAGTGAAAAACAATCCGTTTTGTTGTACTTATATTATCTTAAGAGAGTAGATATTTGGAGTCAGACTCACTGGAGAAAACTTCCATTTCTAACACAGATTTTATCAAGTTATGCCTCACTTTAACCATTGGCATAACCGATTGAAAAAGTTCCTCCCTTAGCTTTTAGACAGCTCTCTAAAGAAGTCCAGGAAAGTATTTGTATTCTATAGTTTTCGGGGGAAATGGAATACGGTAAAATGACTAACAGCCAAAATATGTACCTTAGTATATAATTGTCCACTTTAGATCTCTACTTAGAGGAAAACATGTCTCAGTATCATAAGACTTTTACAGTGAAAATAGTAATAAATGAAACTAAATAGAAAGGGTTTTTGTCATAGATCATGTGACATAAGTTCAGCGCATCTTTAAAATGTGTTTATTACACTTTCAAGTATACTACAAAAGCAGTCTTTAAGAAATATTTGAGAAAATATTCAATCCTATCTCTTAAAATTTCCAAATCCTGTTACTTGAAATGCTATAAGTGAAATAATCCTGTACCTATTCTCATTAAAGTAAGATAATTTGATCAGTAGAAAAATTAGATATATAGCAATGAATATTCAGTATTTAGAAAATTGTAATGTCCTTCCACCATTGAAATTTTGCCATTTCTTAACATGCAGAAATAATCTTTATCTATGTCCACTAATTATTGGAATACTGAAGCTTTGCATCAATGATTATGTATTTATGAAGTTAAAGAACTGAAATATGAAATAAAAGGTTAGTTCCTAATTAAAATTAGGGTCTCAGTGACATTAAACATCTAGATATTCCTCATTAATGGGATGCTTGGCATATTCTAGACAAAGAACAAAGATAATTCTTTCCTTTCTCATTTTAATATACATCTTTTAGCATTGTCTCAGTAAAAGAAAAAAAACAATAAGTCATCTCTCATAAGTATCAATTCACCCTCTCAAATATATTTACGTGTGAAAGCTACAACATAGCTATGTCTTAGCAGATTTTTCTAATTCATCCTAGCATAATTGCCAATCTTATATATGATTGTCCTTTTTACATCATTTATAGAAATTGGCATCCATGTGTTTCTAATATCTCATAAATACTAAGAATTCTTACTGCTGTCTATTTATTAGATTTGGGCAAAATTTTAAAGGGATGTATTCCAATAAGCTGTGCTGTTGTCATGGTTGGTGAGGATATTGTAGAATATTTCCTAATATTTTTGTTAGAAATGTCAATATCATCTTGTATCATGTTCCAATATAACATAAAGTTTCAAATTTATTGAAAATATCTTAGCAAACTTAAAAAAAAAGATTTAAAAAGCAACCATCTCACAGATAAGCCCTTCTCATGTGCACATGCTGTTCTGGAACACAGTATTTCAATGTGGGCTATGAAACCTGAGACAAGGACATAACCTCAGCTGCAGGGATTGTTGACCCTGATTATTGCTAGGATTAAAGGGGCCAGGGATAGGAGGGATTTCCTCCAGCCTATCTGCCCAAGTTCTTTACAATTATTTTCCTAATTCATTGCCCTGCTCTAGTACCTTACTACCTCTGCAGGCTTCAGTCAGTCATATGTTCCAACGTCCTCTAACTCAAACTTTACTCCCTGTCTTAGTCTGTTCAGGCTGCTAGAACAAATTACCATAGATCAGTGGTTCTCAATCTTGGCTGCACATTAGAATCACCTGGGAATCTTTTTAAAATCCTGATTTCTGGGCCCCATCCTCGGATGAGGGTAGCTGGGCCTCGGAGGATGAAATCTCAAAATATTAAATAGAAAATTCCATAAGTAAACAATTCATAAATTTTAAATTGTACACTGTTTTGAGTAGTGTGATGACGTCTCTTGGCCTCAACACTCCTTCTGCCTGGGAAGTGAATCATTTCTTTGTCCAGCATATCCAGCAATATACCCACCCTACCCATCAGTCACTTAGTAGCTATCTTTGCTTTCAGATTGACTGTTGAGGCATCACAGTGTGTGTGTGTGTACAAGTGCCCCTCATTTTACTTAATAATGTCCCCAAAGTACAAGAGTAGTGATGCTGGCAATTTGGATATGCCAAAGAGAAGCCATAAAATGCTTTCTTTACGTGGAAAGCTGAGTACAGTACAATAAAATATTTTGATATACCACATTCCATTTTGTTATTGGTTATTGCTAGTCTCATACTGTGACTAATTTATAAATTAAACTTTACCATAAATATGTATGTATTGGAAAAAACAACCGTTAGGTTTTGGTACTATTCGTGGTTTCAGGCATCCATCAGAGGTCTGGGAATGTACCCCCATGGATAAGGTGGAATGACTATACTAAGATTTTCATATCAGAAAGGCTTTGATGCAGTTTCTCAACACTGGCTGCATATTTGAATCACCTGGGCAGTTTTTAAAAATACTGATGCCCTGACTGGTTTGGCTCAGTGGATAGAGCTTTGGCCTGTGGACTGAAGGGTCCCAGGTTCGATTCCGGTCAAGGGCATGTACTTGGTTGTGGGCACATCCCCAGTGGCAGGTGTGCAGGAGGCAGCTGATTGATGTTTCTCTCTCATCAATGTTTCTAACTCTCTATCCCTCTCCCTTTCTCTCTGTAAAAATCAATAAAATATATTTTAAAAATAAAAAAATAAAATAAATAAAAATACTGATAAGCAGCCACACCCCCAGAAATGCTGGTATTAAATCTGTGCTTTCCCAGGTGAGGGCTTCTCCAGCATTAACAGCAATTAAAACAAAAAGTGCTAAGACAATGAGGAAAAGAAAGGTTTTAGGAAGAGTAGCATTTAATAGTTATAGAAATTACTCATCATGAATTTGCAATATGCTTGAATCTTTACATGAATTAACTCATGTGATCATCACAATGATCCTTGAAATAGGTGTTTCTATAATCCCCTTTTTTTCTTACAACTGAGTAAGCTGAGTCACAGAAAAATTAAGTAATTTACCCAAGGTTAAGTAGGTGGTGGGGCCCAAACCAGAACCAGGGAGCCGACTTTAACTTGTTCTCTGAAATACTGAGAAAAAGGAATTTAGGGAGTAAATGAATGAAAACACACATGCAGAAAAGCAGTATGGAGGAGTGTATACAGGCAAGGGCTCAGGAGCCAGCCTTGTGCCTGTTTGAATCTTGATCTTTCACTAACTAACCAAGTTATTTAGCTTCTCTGTGCCTCAGGATACTCTTATGTACAATTGGAATCATATGACAGAGTCATTTTGACAATGAAATATGTTAATGCATTCATATTAGCAATCACAATTGTTGTTTTGAAGAAAAGAAAAACAACTAGGGAAGCTGACATGTCTGGTTGTGAAATGGTGAGGAATCCAATATGCTAGGTTATGGGAAGGGCAGTGGCCTACGCTATAGTTAGCATGACCATAATTCCAGTTACAACTGTTGTCCTGCTGTAATATTTGATAGTGCCTGCTTTACTCATAACTGTGTCCTGGTTGGAACATTAAATAAATCTACCCTAGCTATAATATATCAGGCTGTAACACCCAAGAAAAGGGTAGAGAGATAACCACTCAAATAGACTTTGAGTTGAAAAGTACCAATATCAGAAAAAAATAAAGTCTGTGCTTTATAAAGATAACTTAGGCAGCAGAGTGTTGGATGAATTGAAAAATGTGACAATTTCCAAATGCAAAACAGTATAAACACGTGCTTTGAGAGATAGAGTGGGCATTTGGAGGCATAAATCAAGGGGAAAGGGCTTAAGAATGGGATGTATTCTAGTGAGATTGAATCTTTAATCTTTGAAGTCAGGGATCAAGCCAGGAATTGTTTCCTTATTAAGGCCATGTGTGCCTGAAACACGCAAGAAGACCAGGTCTTAATAAATGTGGTCGAATTGCCAGTGTGTGGGTTTGGATTTTTCTCACTGCAGAAAATAACAGCAATTCAGGCCAGACTAGAAAACACAATGTCATATCTCAGCCTTTATGACCCAGGGCCCAGGAATGGGGACTAGCTAAGCAGGCTCAACTGTGTGATAATAGAAGAAATGGAGAAAGAAGACCAGAAAGAGGGGTGGTTGCTGTCAGAGCTTATAAAAGGTAACCACCATTCATTTGAAGGAGCACCAGTGGGCAGCTCTTATGAAACGCAGTAAGTCTGTCATCATTTTCCTTACCTTGGTGATTTTCATGAGGTTATGATTTCTCGATCCAAGATTCTTTTAAAAGAACATATCACCTCTCACATAACATTCCAGAAACATGGCAAATAACAAGTGTGACTGCGAAGTGAACTATGACTGGAAACTAAAGCCAAACTTTCTGCATTCCTTGCAAGTACCCATAGTTCCCTTAATTATACTCGGGCTTGTAAACAGGAAAGTGTTTCACAGATGTAGAGAATCCAAAAGGTAAGCCAAAGAAATAAAATAAATATATGGTCTGGCAAAAACCACACTAGATTAAAGCAACATTATTTACTAAGGGAGAAGAATATTTTGAAGAAATAGTAGCAACAATGGAAGCATATGCAAATGCTACTTATTTGGGAAAGCTTTATGACCGAGAAAAAGATTGTCAATTTTGATAAATATAACAAATGTGTAAAAAAAAAATGAGGGGAGTCATATTTAAAAATTGCAACTTTAAGAAAAAATAATCTATCTACCTATTACCACAACTTCCTTAGAGAGAGGTCCTAGAATCCATTACTTCTGTGGTTATAACTGAAAATAATTTTTACAATTCTTTCCAATATATTTTAACTATTAAATACCTACAACTTGTTTTACTAATTCATGTTTTTCTAAATTCTGAGGCTTTACAGACACTTTAGTATTGCATTGCTCTTATCCAGATTTCCATCTATGTAACATCAGAAAGTCTCTGATGCCAATATGAATCTCATATAATTCACTGTTGGGTAGTGAATCAGACCAGCAGTTTAAGAGAGAGTTTTCAGAGAAAGTCCAATTGTGTTTAAAAACATCTGTACTTTCCCCCCCCTCTCAGCATCTGGAAGGCACACATGAAGTTGATTGAGGCCATTAACATGAAGTATTTTAATCAAAGTTAGTATTTGACTAGAATTTGTTCCATTTATTAGCAATTATCATGATGCTTATCACTTGTTTTTGTAGCACACGTATGTGAGCACAACAAGCTTGTGATCTAATTTGCTTTCCCAGAATTCCTCTCTCCTCTCACTCTCCCTGGCAGGACGTCACTGTGGTGACATCTGTTTCTTGTAGAGCTATCAAGAACGATAAGCAGCTTCTTGTGTTGCTTAAGTCATGGATTTTTTTCTTCCTTTCTCCAACAGCTAATGCGCTCCCTTTCTGCCATATGGAAAAGATAAATACCAGAACCTAAAATAGCTGAGTAAAAGAGAATCAAGAATGAAACTCTTTGAATGCTCACCATGAAGGAAATACTTATGCAAAATGTTCAAAGGTGTTGAACTTTTCATGTTATTGTTATTCAATTAGTGGCCACATCAAAAATATGTTAGCTAACAAAAAAAAGTCCTTTATGTCATTTTATTAAAAAGTTCAAATGGACACAAACTGTTAGAACTACATATCATTTCCAGGCATTTATTGCTATAGAACAAAACACCCCAAATCTTAGTGGTTTGAGATTACATGTTAGTATTAACCTAATGAGTCTGTGGCTTGACTGAGCTCAGCTTGCTGGTCCCAACTAATGTCTCTCGTGACAGACCGGAGGTACAGTCATCTGAAAACTCAACTGGACTAGCTAACTGCAATGGCTCACTCATAGGGCTGCAGTTGATGAAGGCTGCTCCCTGGGAGCTCAGCTGGCACTGTAATCTTTGGCACTGAGACCCACCTGTGCATGATGCTTGGACTGTTCATGTAGCTTGATTTCAAGATTATGTGTCCAAAACACACATGTCTCATGATACCCAGGCAATAAGAGACAACGTTTCTTATGATTCAGATTCAGAAGTCATTTGTCATCAATTATCGCATTCTAGTATTCAAAAAGTATTTCAATGTCAACTCAAGTTCAAGAGGAAGGGAGCACACAAGGGCCTGAATACTGAGAAATGGGGATCATCTTTGAAGACTCGTTATCGAACTCCAAAGTAAAACTATGCATAGAAGGAGAGAGAGAAGTTCTCTGTGAAAATTATTTTAATTTAAAGAATTTACAGATTTGGGGTATAGTTCGTTATAGAACACCTAATTTCACTCAGTGCCTATAAGGTTACATAACAATGAAATAGAGTTTGATCCTCATGATCATATGTTAACAAAACTATGTTTAGTAAATTAGGTTTCACATTATTCCCATTACTGCAGTATTTGTATTTTAGGCATAATTGTTTTGTCTACTTTAATATTGATCATTTCAAATAATGATGTCTAGCATTCTTAATCATTAAAATATTCCAGAAATTATCAATACTATAATAAACCTAAGAGAGATATTATCCTGATACTAATATCTATCCTGATTTTACAGATACATCAACTGAGGCTCAGAGATTAAGAACTTGCTAAGAATCACATAGCTAGTGACTGGCAGAACTGCAGCTTAACCCTAAGAATATGGATCCAGAGTTTATACTTTTAAAATATAAGAGCTGCTACAAAGTCCTGCATTTAGACACAGTGTCCCGATAGCTAGTAATGTAGTCATGTTATCCTGCAATGGAATCTAGGTCAGGGTTTTAATTTTTTAATGAAGTGAAATGGAGAAGACTTGATATGTCAACAGACTGATTTTATATTAATTAGACATATGTTTTAATACTATGGTATGCTGCTACTTTTACATTAATTGCTTTTGGCTTTATTTTCTATAAAATTTATATTTAAAGTAAGGACCAGAGATTTTGAATCCAGATATACTGAGAAGTGAACAGATACATGAGATTCACAGGAATTGTATTCCATATTAATTGTTGGTAATATACTGCAACCAAACAAAGATTTTTTTTATCCACTTGGACATCTTGGCTGATTGAATTAAATGTCTTTAAGCTTCCAGACAGGGTTCAGAAAATCAGATTGGATATCAATCATTCAGCAGTGGCTGGAATTCAGGCTAAGGAGCAATACAAAGTACTTTGGTAGAAAAAAGAAAGAAAAAAACAAAGCTATTTCTAGTTCCTAGATTGTAAGAAGTGTCACTTTTCTGACTACATATTCCTTTCTATCCTTCAATACTCCACTTAGTTTTCAATCCTTTGCTAAGGCATGCCCTTAGTGGCCCCTAAAATCCTGTTCGTATCTGTCATTATTTTTGTTTGTTTCCTCCGCTATATTTTAGACACTTTAAGAATGAGGTCATTCATTTCCTTATCTCACTGCCTAACACAGTGTCTGCTATCTAATGAGGACTCAAAAATGTCTTTTGAATGAATAAATGAATGAATATTAAATTTTACTCTCAGTACATAAATAAATTGGCTTAAAAAGAAATTATTTCTTTGTAATTAACAAAGTTATTGGTAAGTGGTGAATGAAATTGCAACCCAATTTCATGAAAGAATACAATAAACAATTTGCTTTAAAAATAAAGTGATTTTCTAACTTAAGTATGACCTAATTTATTAATCCTTAATATGAAATTGCGTCATTTTTTTTTCTGTACCAAGAAGACAAGATGTTTTCTAAAAAGAATTTTTATTGTTTTGTTTTGGGAATTTGTTTAGAAAATACAAAACAGGTGTGGAACATCTGTTGTCATTTTAAAAAACTTAAAATATAATTTTTGAGTGTACATTTCAGAAAACATACAAAGTTAGTTTGATTTCAATGCAAATAAAATAAATATAGATATTTATAAGTACCACATTAAAAGTATTTTAAATTAATATAATAACTAAAAAAATGAACTCTAATGTTTAGAACACTAAGAGAAGAACAAATAAAACAAACTTGTTAATTCACAGATATTTATCACCAGATATAACTCATTGAATAATGTTGCTATAGACTGTTATTCAGAGAAAATTCACATTTCTTTTGAAATCAGATCTTACAAAAACAATTTTGTTTTATAAATTCTTAGGTGATAATAATGGGATTTAATTTATTTTGTTGATTTTTCTCGTTGTTAAACTTGACTGACATTAAGAAAAAAACAAATACTGCCAACAGTTCAAGTTGCAACCATAAATAATAATTCCATAAATTGTAATGCTCACAAGAATAATTTTTGCATCTCTTACAACTCTATTAAATGTTATGTGTACAGAAAACCTTGTTAGTCTCCCTAAATATTGTTAGAGAAATGTGAGAAGAAGATATCCAAAGAAGAGTCATTTTTCTTTATTAAAAACAAACAAACAAAAAAAAACTTAGCCCTGACTGGTTTGGCTCAGTGGATAGAGCGTCGGCCTGTGGACTCAGGGGTAACAGGTTCGATTCCAGTCAAGGGCATGTACCTTGGTTGCGGGCACAACCCCAGTAGGGGGTGTGCAGGAGGCAGCTGATCTATGTTTCTCTCTCATTGATGTTTCTAACTCTCTATCCCTCTCCCTTCCTCTCTGTAAAAATCAATAAAATATATTTTTAAAAAAACTTAGAAACACTTTATTCATGCTTTCTGATGTGTTTCTATCATGCTTTAATTAATTAATTGAACAAAGTGTAGCCAACTCAGTGAAAAATGTCATGACCAGACTTAGAGGACAGAAGAAATAGTTCAAGTTTTATAAGTAATTTAAATTAATTTGCATAATTACTAATAACTTAGAGTTTGATAATTTAATAATTATTAACAAAATTGATATTAAACTACATATGTAATACGAAGGTGAAATTCAAAACTTATGTAATAAACCATAGAATAACTTTAAAACATAATTTCTATATCTTCATGGACCCATATTTCTGAAAGGTGAAGAGAAACTCTCTAAATGGAAATTATAAACATGTATTCTTGATATTGTCCATATAGCTTCTTAGAGTTCCAGTTTATAAAAAGAAGTACTAGAGTAAATACATTTTTCCTACTGTAAACACATTTTTAGAAATAGACACATGACAAGTCATTTGGTAATATTTTATACCAGTATAAAAATGAAACATAGATATTTCATAGAATTACCACAAAATGACACAAAATCTTGACAGTTTAAAATAATTTTTCTTACATTAAAGACCATAATTTCATCAAACATTTTTATTGCTAAGCACATGAATATTTGAAGGTTTTTATTCTATTTGTAAGAAACATTCTAGAACTTAACAATATAGCAAGTGACAGATCATAGTCCAAACCCTAAGGCTATTGTACCAAATAGTTACATTTGTGGCCTACATTTGCTGGTGATTAGTTGATGAATAAGAACAACTATGACTGACCTCTAGGTCTGAAATATTAATAACTCATCTTTATTAAGTACTTTCTTTATGCCAAATAGAAACTTTATGATAACCACTTAGATTTGGTGAAGTTAAGGAACTTGAACAAGGTCACAAAACCAGTAAGCAGCATAATCAGGATTCAAATCCAAGAAGACTGGCCTTTGTACCCACACCCTGGGCCCTATAGAGCATTGGGTAGTTCTCTGTTTATAATGAGGAAGCTGAGGTCCACTGAATTAAAATAACTTGTAAAAAAGCCTTGCAGAAATCTTTGTTGATGCCAAAACTAAGCCGCATAATTTACTCCATGTCCCAAACATGCTCCACTGTGACAACTGTTCCCCTCTCCCCCAGAAGCTCCAGTTTCTTTCAGTATCATAGATTTCCATTTACCTTGTCTTACTCAGCCCCTTCTAAGACCTGTGCCTTTTTCCTGAGTCTAGCCCAGCCATGGGCAAACTACGGCCCGCTGGCCGGATCCGGCCTGTTTGAAATGAATAAAACTAAAAAAAAAAAAAAAGACCGTACCCTTTTATGTAATGATATTTACTTTGAATTTATATTAGTTCACACAAACACTCCATCCATGCTTTTGTTCCGGCCCTCCGGTCCAGTTTAAGAACCCACTGTGGCCCTCGAGTCAAAAAGTTTGCCCACCCCTGGTCTAGCCTATCTCCTCCATTCATGGGCCAGCCTCATGCAACATTCTACATCTACTTGGACTTTGGTTTAGGTCATGTGGCCAAAATGGAAAGACCCTGAACAAGGCCAAGTAGATAAGAGAGTTACAGTTTTAGACTGACAGAGGGATCTGACAAGAGATAAATAAATAATGGGGAGAGTGAGAAATCTTGAAAATATGCAATACAAGAGAAGAATGAATGTCTTAATCTGAATAAGAAAGAGTCCTTAGAACAAGAGGAAGTTTCTGGTTCTGAATGTTTGGAGGGTGATGTGATTGATGCTGTCTTCTAGTTGCTCCTCCAGACCCATTCTTCACTCTGTGTCCTGGGATACTGGCTTCTCTTTCCTATCGCAGTGGAAGTTCCCAGCAGGCCCCTGAAGGAAAGAAGAAATGTATTTATGCCCTTAATTCCCTCTTGCTGGTTCACTGTGGCTTGGCTATGAAATTCTCCACAGTCTCCCATCCAGTCAGGTTGCCTTCTCCTTGTGCTGTCCTCCTTGAGTTCCAGGACCACCTCCTTCCTTGCCCCTTCATGCCCAGCAAGGATGATGGTTCTGTTGTGTTGGTTGTCTAAGAGCACTGCATGCCCTGGATGGTGTCCCCAGGTCCCTGACTGATATAGCAGGTCTGGAAGATCAGGGAGAATTACTCAATAAAATCTCATTGGCAGTAAAGAATAGAATAAAGAGACATATTTCAATTGAATATTACTAAGAAGCTTTTTCTGAACCACGTCAATGAAGAATGCAGCCAGAGGAAACAATAATCTTCATCATTTGAAGATAAAAGTCAGGTAGTTATGACTCGTCAGTACAGTGAAGACCTCTGAAATGAGGTCCCAAGCTCACAAGAGACCAAGTCACAAGTAAATTTTGGATGTTGCTGAAAATGCATTGTACTAAGTGCTTTAGAGAGCATTGCCGTTTAACAGCACTCATTTAATAAGGCAGTGTTAGTGTGGGCCCAGTCTGTGTATATTGTTTTTTAAAAATAAAGGTCCAAAATGAAGGAAAAAAGAATATATGATATTTAATGTACTTATTATATATTAGAAACTGCACTAAATATTATTTTTAATGTCAGATTTATTGGGGTTTAATTTCTATAGAATACGAGTTAAAATAGAAATAGTTAAATGTAAGAGTTAAAACAAGTGACACAATCCCTGCCCTCAGAAGTATGCCATAGAATCTTCAGCCCCATATAAAGTTAGGTGCCAAATTACTTCACTAAAAATATACCATCTTAGAAGTGCAAAGAAAATCATGGGTTTACAATCTGGCAGCAGATGATGACTGTAACTAGCCTGGAAGTGGGAACCGTACTTCACACTCCCTGGTTCTGAATCCAGGTTCTGCTACTTGCTAGGGGGCAAAGAGGTTTCAATATCTCTATAGGCCATAGTTACTTTATTTCTAAAAATAAAGATTGTCGTTTATGTGACTTAAATGAGTTGACATGATGTGGTATTTAGGACAGTGCCTGGCACATATGAAGAGCTCAATAAATGTTAGCTATTAAGATGATCAGGGACATATTATCAATTCCAGTTCAAATCTTGAGTTGGCCTCTTGCCTGACGTTCTTTTAAATTCAGGAAGATCGGTGTCTGTGAATGGATTTATTTTCTTCTTTGTTCTGACTGAGTTTAAGATGACATTTGTTAATATTAGGGAGCCGAAGCTTACCTGAGGAAACAAAAAATGAGATTTGGGTTTTCTTTCAACTTTTGAGTTTTATAATTCAGCGTAAAATACCTCATCTATATTTATTGGCCTCTATGCCTATGTAAGTTATCAAGTACCCTACAATAGCACGTTATTCCTTTTGTTCTAGTTTACAAAATAAAAAAGTAAGGTATGGACAGTTAGGACATGTCAATAGCAAACTTAGTGTTAAAGACAAAATCAGGATTAAATATTGATAAGGTTCTTTCCTTCTTTTTGCTTGCCAAACCAAATCAACCTCACACACACACACACACACACACACACACACACACACACTATATATGAATATATATGTATAACCATAGATATTATATATGAGTATATAATATATATAATAAATGTGTATACATGTATAATATATATATATATATAGACATACTTTTGCATCAAGTAAAAATTTGAATTACTTTTGTCTTCCAACCTTAGAGTACTGGACTCCTTATAATTTCCATTATGTTACAAAAACAACTGCATTGGATTTTCTTAATATTTCTCTGTTATTAATGCAGTTTCAAGGACTGGAAGGAAAAAATAAGAAATCTCTAAATTTACTCTAGAAAGAAAAAAAATTAAAGAGTAAAAGTCACAAGTTTTAAATTTCATATTCTCCCTAATACTTAATTATATCTTTTAGAATATTTTTTTAAATTTGCGATAATTCTTCATATCCAGAGTATTCATAGAGTGTATGATAAATCCATTGTGTCAAGGCATTCACAAACTAAAGCCCTATTATTTTTAAGAGAAGAATTCAATAAGCCGCCTGATTGAAGCATTACAAATGTAAATTATGCATGTGAAATAGATTTAGATTCTTTTCAGTGAACTTCTCATCATTTGAATTCACCTGATGTTTGAGCCTATAGGGTCTTGAAAAGGAGTCCAGCTTTGGAGTGAAGTTTAAAAGGCAAAACGAAGCAGCCAAAACCAAGTGATGAGAACTGTCACTCGATCTGCCACGGGATAAAATGGGCAGGTTTTGCTTGGCTGTGGCCACAGGTGGAACATAATCTTGATGGCTTCATCTACAAGTCTCTTGAGAATTTTTCCCCACATCATGGAAATCTGGTTGAACTCAGTCTGACAGATGGATTTCAATTTGTAAAAATGTGGCGACTCTGTAACTCAGGACTGAAAGAAACAGGGCCACCAGTCTTTCTGGAAAGGGACATCTGTTGCTTGGTTTTCTCTTCCTACCCCTGGGCATGCACTCTTGCAAACAGTAATATATGAACTGCCCCCTGCAGATAATCCTGTTATACTACTGAAACTTATATGTGGATGAAACAACCAGATGAGTGAGTTACAGTAATAAATTCTGGATTTCTGCAATTGCATTTTAAATCATTTTATGTTATATTTACAGTGTGACCTAGCTCTGAAGGTTCACTCTCACTGAGATATAATCAGGTTGTGGCTCTGTTCTCCAGGATCTACTAAGAGGGTTGATGTTCATGAAAATGTTATTTGAAAGTTACTTTTGATATATGTGAAGTTTTTATTCAGAAATGGAAGTTTAGTCAGAATTTGAAACTGGGAACATTCAATCACAAATATTACAAAATGCTATAGTTTTTCCCTTTCCTATTGCCCCATCTTCCTGTAAATTGTGTTATGCCTTTATACATTTGGAAATGCAAGACCTAAAAGGCTGATTAGAGAGATATAATGGCATCTTAGGTAATTATCCTTTAAGGAAGTTTATTTTTAAAACAAATTTGGCTGTATTTTTAATATTGGCAATCTATACAAATACCTGTGAGTGCAAAGTCTTCACATTTATTTCTTTTCTCACCTATGTGATATACATGATCCCACAAGAGAAAACTAAGTCTGTGCTTGGCCATTACTGAAGGGCTCAAAGGTATTCCCCCTGCAGTGTGTGCTCCCTGATTGGACAATTCTTTCTCCACATATCCCCAAGGTTTGGTCCCTCATTGAATTCAAGATTCTGTTCAAAAGTTACTTTATCAGACTTCCTTTCCATACCCACTCCACTGAATCACTTTCTATCCACCTTCTGTTTTTTCTTTATAACACATCACCATTGATACATTTATTTTTGTACTAGAGGCCCAGTGCAAGAATTTGTGCACATTGAAAGGAAATTAATTAGAAGAAATATTTTAATATCACTATTCGCCCTTTCTCTATAATAGAAATGTCAACCAAATTCCCAATTGACAATGACAGATCGAAACACACACATGCAATTGGCACCAGTGAGAGCTTTATATGTATCATACATGCATGAGTCAACTTAACCTTTTATAGATATAGAATAAACTTGCTTCATTAGACCTGCTTTCTGATTTAGCTAATTTTTTCCCAGCCTAGTGAAGCACCCCAACTTCTCTTTCAGGTAACTGTCAGCAACACAGCAGTAAATATCAACACAAAGCAGATTATTATTGTAGATCACACAGGGAGAACAAAGGGTAAAATATTTAACTGCAGCAGTGTTTGACTATATTCTGCACAGTGAGAAAACCAGAAGTCATTTTCAAGGTCCACCATTTCTTACTTCTTTTCAGTCAGGTCAAGTTACTAAGCTTTCTAAATCTGTTTTCTGGATAATGAAAAGAAAATAGGATTCCACCAATTCTCCTACCTACCTACTCCAGGACTTCTGTGAGGATCAAATGAGATGAGGCACAGAAAATGCTTCACAAACATTTGGTTAAAGTGTAAAATGTTTGCACCTGGCTATAAAGCAAGTTGTGTTCCTGGGCTGAAGAAACTGCAAGGATGCTAATCGTCGCTAGGGAGAGGAAGCTGGGCATTGCTATGTGATGCCATTACCCTGTACCCACAGCCACTGTTTCCAGGCTGGGCTGGGCTGTGGGCCGCATTTTGTGCCATGGGGTCTCAGCAGCATTGGCTGCAATTAGGTGGGGTGTCACTCAAGGGTGGTGGTGGGGCTTGTGTCCCACTTGGGGGAAGCCGAGTGTTGCTTTGTGGGTGCCAGGTCCATAATGCCATTTCTCTGAGGACCTGGCACCAGTGTGCACCACAGCAGCTCCTGCGTTGAGCGTCTGCCCCCTGGTGGTCAGTGTGCATCACAGCAACCAGTAGAATGGTCAGACACTTAGCATATTAGCCTTTCATATATAGAGACTAGAAGCCTGGTGCACAAAAATTTGTGCACTGGCAGCGGGGGGGTCCCTCAGCCCAACCTGTGCCCTCTCACAGTCTGGGACCCCTCGGGAGATAACCACCTGTTGGCTTAGGCCCACTCCCCTGGTGGCAGATGGTACACCTGATCCCATGGTGTCTGCCCCGTCTCCCCTGGTTGCAGATGGCAGGCCCGGATCCCTTGCTGGGTCGGGCGGCCGCTCAGATAGTGCTGACGCCTGCCCCGCCCACCCCATCTCACACATGACAGGCCCGGATCCCGGGCTGGGGTGGGAGGGGGCTCGGGATCTCGCTGCTGCCTGCCCTTGGCCCCAAATGGCAGGCCAGGATCTCGTGCTGGGGTGGCCAGCGGCTAGGGATCGCACTGCCGCCAGCCCCAGGCAGGGCAGCGCAGCAGGATTTGCCTGCAGTATGCAAATTAGCCGCCATCTTTGTTGGTGGTTAATTTGCATATCACGCTGATTAGCCAATGGGAGGCATAGCGAAGGTACGGTCAATTACCATGTTTGTCTATTATTAGATAGGATTGTCTACCTCCTGTACTGAAATATAAGTTACACCAGAGAAAGTACTTCAGCTGCTTTTTTTCTCTGTTGTACCTACAAAAGTGCGTGGCATACAGTATTTTCTCAATAATATTTATTGAGTTAATAACAATGAATTGGCCCCAGAGAAAACCAATAAATCAGGTACCTTCTCAGATTTCCTCAAATATACTTCTCCCATCACTTTCTTGTTCTTATTGTCTCTTACCCTATTTTCAATCAAACCAGAGGGTTGTAACATCTGTCCTGCTTTTACAGTTTCCTTTAATATTCTGCCTCTGCTGCTCTTTATTCTTTTAATATATCTGCCTCTAGACACAGGAGGATAAACTCAGGGCAGGGTCAGATGAGCTGCTGTATCTATTTCTGGACTATGCATTTGGGAAGAGATGCGGTTTTACTCATAATCCATCCTTTGGTCTTGGCCTTTATCCACCCTGGAAAAACTCTTTGAGAGGTTCCTTCTACTAGACGCTCAATTCACCATCTCCTGCTATGTTCTGTGAGGGACTGGAGAGGGTGGAGGCAGGAGAGAGCTCCTCTTCCTATTTCCCACGTGTTGCCTCCCATTTCATGCACTTACAAACCCTCAGAGTCCCAAGTACTTTTTACCTCATTTTATTTAGTATATAAAGATATCTTAAAATATGAAACTTACATTCATGCCCAGCTTTTGGATCCCTGAATCAAGCTCTATTTATCTGTATTTTTCTATCAGTGATTGTGACTTCATATTAGAAATGAAATGATTTGGCTCAGTGGATAGAGCATTAGTCTGCAGACCGAAGAGTCCCAAGTTTGATTCCAGTCAAGGGCACATACCTCGGTTGCAGGCTTCCCCTGGCTGGGCCCTGGTCAGGCTCCTGCAGCAGGAAACCAATCGATGTGTTTCTCTCACATCAATATTTCTCTCTGTCTTTCCCTCTCTCTTACACTCTCTCTAAAAAATCAATGGAAAAATATCCTCCGGCAAGGATTTTAAATAAAAAAGAGAGAGAAGACATGAAATGAAATGGTCTGCACTTATCAGAGTGCAAATCAAAGTTGCTTCCTTAGGCCTCCTAACAAAATTACGACCAATCTATCTCCTGCTTTTTAATGGCCACATCACAAAAGTGTCTCTGTCCCAGAGGAGAGTAAAAAGCATGGGAGAGAAACTTGGATGAAGGATATATATCCGCGTCTGTTGAAGCCATTGGGACTATTATCCCAAATGTGTGCTTGTGATTCAATCAATTCTATCATCCATAGTGAGCAACTAGAAGAATCCCAAAAAAACTGTGGAGTGCTGCCTCCACAGAAGAAAAAGAAATGTATGGACTTGAATGTCAGGCACTTTTTGACAGTAAAAGTTGTATAGTTAGAAATAAGAGGCTAGAGTTTCAGGGTGAGGGCAGAACTGGAGACACATATATACATGCTTTTCTTAGTATCCTAAGGGGATTATATAGGGCAAATCTGAACACATTTGGAATTCTGCTCTTTGTTTCTTTTATTTATTTATTTTTTAACAAATACTTTGGCAGTCTAGTCTTGTTTGGTTCTCAGAGTAATTTTGCTATTAAATCTATTACTACTAAGTAAAACTTTCTGCTGAACAATCTATAGCTAAACTCATTACTATTAACTTAATTTACAATGGAAAACTTTATTTAATATATTTTACCACAATATATTATCTTATTTTCTCCCAGTAACCTGTTCTATAAGCCCCAGATTTTTTCATTTTCTTCACTTAAATTCTCATCTATTTTGTGAATTTAAATGGCATTGGAAGTATTTATTTATTTATTTTTTAATATATTTTATTGATTTTCTACAGAGAGGAAGGGAGAGGGATAGAGAGTTAGAAACATCGATGAGCGAGAAACATTGATCAGCTGCCTCCTGCACGCCCCCCGCTGGGGACGCGCCTGCAGCCAAGGCACATGCCCCCGACCAGAATCAAACCCGGGACCCTTGAGTCCACAGGCCGACGCTCTATCCACTGAGCAAACCGGTTAGGGCAGAAGTATTTAACTATAATGTGAGGAGGGAGCAAAGAAGCATTATTTTTTCCCATAGGTCTTTCACCAGCAAATGCTTATGAAATCAAGGAGGCCTCTAATCAGAACACACAAACATTTCACTTCAGTAAGAAACAAATTTCCAGAAAGCTACAAAATCTGTTCCAAAAGTGCAAGTAATAGAGTAATCCAACAAGAAAGTCACAGTGATAAGGTGTTAGGGGCATCTGAGTGACAGGAACAAGGAGCAGCAACAGCAGAAACAAATTGCCATCAGTGAAAACAACCGCAATGCTTGTAGAACTGACCTTTTTTGAATTGCTAACCCCAGCTTTTCTCTGCACCAGGAGGCCTATAAGTAGGATGCTAGGATCTACTACAAATTCAGTAAACATCTAGACATTTATCAATGTCACCTGTTTCCTACCTTGCTTCCAAAGAATTAGAGTTTCCAACAATAAAAAAAAAAGAGAGAGAGAGAGAGAGAAAAACTATATGAAAGAAAAATTAGGGTATGAAAAAATGAAACCAGAGATGAGGTTATTACATGAAATGGAAGCCTTAAGATCTAATCAATTTTCCCTGGCCAGTGTGGCTCAACTGGTTGAGCATGGTCCCTAGTTAGAGCACATGACTGGGTCATGGGCTTGATCCCCTGTAGTGAGCTTGCTGGAGGCAGCCAATTGTGTTTCTCTCTCACATCAATATTTCTCTCCCTCTCTCTCTCCTTCTCTCTCTCTCACCCTCTCCCTTCCTCTTTCTCTCTCAAATAAATAAAAACATATTTTTTTTAAAAAAGAGATTTGGTAAACTTGATCTAGAAGGACTACAATTTTGCCTCTAAAAGTTCTCTAGAACTCAAGTAAAGTGGGAAACAATAAATTATTTTATTTAATTGTCCACAAGATAAAATCAAACTAGTTGTTCAGTAATTTTCCAGGAACTGAGAAAAATGTTTCACATAAATAAGACTTGTGTAATGTCACAAATAATGTTCTATCAAAAACAGACTTTATAGTAAATATAAAACATTTTATAGGGATGTTCCCCATGATATACTAATGATGTGATGAATCATTAAAAGTGAATCTGCAAATAATCCAAACAGGGACCTTCTCTGGGAAATATAATGCCATGAGCTGAAGATACTAGATAGTATATTTTTCCCCACTGAGCTTTTGGTAATATTGAGCAGCTCTACCTCAACATACATCCCTTGAGAAGTTTCAGAAATGCACATATTCCATACTGCTGGTTATGTGCACACTGCTATACCTGAACATTCAGCACTGCAGGAAAATGTGACAACTACTTTTTTCCCAACTACATCTTAACGGCAAGAGTACTAATGAGAAAACGCCTTGTTAGACACACTTTTTTTTTGTAAAGTACTTTATTTGATCTTGTAAAACAAATAGGATTTGCTTTAAAGTGACATAATTATATACTAAAGATAAACTATTAACTGACATTATTGAATAGTTAATACAAGAATGACTTTCACTTTGAATATGAAGCCTACTTTACAATGAGAGTTTATATTGTCTAACCATAGATGACTCTATTAACATGTCATTTCAGCTCTTGAGAAACTGTCTTCTACTGAACTGTTTGCTACTGTATCTGTGAATGTGTGCCCAGGGAATTGAGAACACACTGTACTTCATTGCCTTTTTTATTTGCATCTCTCGGATAATTAGTGACTTTGAGCATATTTTCATATGTATCTTGGCCTTCCTTATGTCCTCCTTCAAAAAGTATCTATTTAGGTCCTCTGCCCATTTTTTTATTGGGTTGTTTATCTTCCTTTTGTTAAGTTGTATGAGTTCCCTGAAAATATTGGAGATTAAACTCTTATCAGAGATAACATTGGCAAATATGTTATCCCATGCAGTGGGCTTTCTTGTTTGGTAGATGGTTTCTTTTGCTGTGCAGAAGCTTTTTATTTTGATGTAGTCCCATTTGTTTATTTTCTCTTTATTTTCCATTGCCTTAGGATCTGTATCAGTGAAGATATTGCTTCATCATATGTCTGAGATTTTGCTGCCTGTGGATTCCTCTAAGATTTTTATGGTTTCCCATCTTACGTTAAAGTCCTTTATCCACATTGAGTTTGTTTTTGTGTATGGTGTAAGTTGGTGGTCTAGTTTCATTTTTTTTGCATATATCTGTCAAATTTTCCCAACACCATTTATTGAAGAGACTGTCTTGACTCCATTGTATGTTCTTGCCTCCTTTGTCAAATATTGAGCATAGTGGTTTCGGACAATTTCTGGGTTCTCTATTCTGTTCCATTGGTCTATATGTCTGTTCCTGTGCCAGTATCAGGCAGTTTTGAGAACAGTGGCTTTGTAATACAGATTGATATCTGGTATTGAGATACCTCCTACTCTGTTCTTCTTCCTCAGGATTGTGGCAGCTATTCCAGGTCTTTTTTTATTCCAGAAGAAATCTTGGAGAGTTCGTTCTAGGTCTGTGAAATATGCCATTGGTATTTTAATGGGGAGTGCATTGAATCTATAGATTGCTTTGGGTAGTATGGGCTTTTTAATGGTGTTGATTCTACCAATCCATGAACATGGTATGTTCTTCCATCTGTTTATGTCTTCCTCTATCTTTTTTTTCAGTGTCCTGTAGTTTTCCCATCTCACACCTGTCAGTATGGCTATCATCAACAAATCAACAAATGACAAGTGCAGGCCAGGATGCAGAAAAAAAGGAACCCTCATGCACTGCTGGTGGGAATGCAGGGTGGTACAGTCACTGTGAAGAACAGTATGGAGTTTTCTCAAAAAACTAAAAATGGAACTCCCATTTGACCCAGTGATCTCACTTCTAGGAATATATCCCAAGAAACTATAAACACCAATCAGAAAGGATATATGCACCTCTATGTTCATAGCAGCACAATTTACCATAGCTAAGATTTGGAATCAGCCTAAGTGCCCGTCAGCAGATGAGTGGATTAAAAAACAGTGGTACATCTACACAATGAATACTATGCTGCTGTAAAAAGCAAGGAACTCCTACCATTTACAACAGCATGGATGGACCTGGAGAGCATTATGCAAAGTGAAAATTAGTCAGTGAGAGAAAGATAAATATCACATGATCTCACTCATATGTGGAATATAATGAACAACATAAACTGATGAACAGGAACAGAAATAGATCCAGAGACAGAGAAGCACCGATCAGACTGTTGAACCTCAGAGGGAGTGGGGAGAAGGAAGAGAGATCAACCAAAGGACTTGTATGCATGCATATATGCAACCAATGGACACAGACACTAGGGGGTCAAGGGTACAAGCAGGGGGTGCGGGGCAATGGGGGGATAAGGACACATATGTAATACATTAACCAATAAAGAAAAATTAAATAAAAAGAGAATACACTGTACTTACACAATATTCAGTGATGTTATTGCCTAGGTCTTGTAGTTTTGCAGGTGAATCCAGATAAGCTGTCTTTCCTTTATTCATACTTTTGTTTTCTTGCTCTCCCCTTCACTTTTATAGTCTCTCTTTCTGCAGTGCACATCCAGGACAGCGTGATGCATTTCTGCTAAGGCTGCTTCTCTCTTTTGAGCTTCTCTTTCCACATATTTGGTCTCTTTCATACTCATGTTTTTTCCTTGCCTTCCTGGTGCCACCTGTCCTGACTCATGCCTCTTTGTGGCCAGGAGTCCCTAAGGGGCAAGCCAAAGGGTGTTGTTCCTGCTCAGCTACTGATCTTTCCCCACACAGATCTCCAACTACCATGTTTACCCTTTTTGTGCCTGCAGCACAGGACGGGCCAAGCTCAGGAAACAGTGCTAGTGGACAGAAGCCTCTGAATTCTTAGTGAAAGCCATCAAGAAGACAACTGCCCTCTCCCTGGGAATCCAAACCCTCTCTACACTTGATACTTTCCTTTTCCATTCATTCCATTCAGTGCTCACATCATAGCTACGAGGGGAAATTAAAGTGGCTTTCTATCCCTAGGGCTATGCAGACATCACAAGAACTTTGATACTTAATAATTACCTCTCTGTGTTACTCGTGCATCTTTTTCTTTCAAGAAGTGAATGCTAAAAAACACACAAAGGGGGGAAATACTTTATGAGGAATTTCCTCAAGGCAGCACTTATTTTTCTTCAACCACCTTAGAGACTGAATTCAGCAATTGTTTACTCCTGATGTCACCCAGAAGCCGCCCCTCCCCCCAATAGTCATGACAACAACATGATCTCAGAAACTTCTCTCTCCATCATACTGATATATGTTTTTTGTCTTAAAAAGAAGATAGTCTTTGAAGTAAATAGCTTCATTAAACAACATTTTAAAAGGCGAGTTAATATGATATTCTCTCGTATACAGTAAAACATTGCTCTTTTTATTATTATCATTAATCACATATAGTAGTCATCCACTGCACAGAGCATTCTGATATATGCTGTCAGAGGGGGATAAAACTTGATCTCTCTCTCTCTCTCTCTCTCTCTCTCTCATTATTTCAATTCTGAGCAAAGTGCTCATAAGGGATGCTACTCTCTGAGAGCTAGTCTGGCATGTTGGATGGTGCATTCATATGTTCAGATAATGTGAGTACTAATTTGTTTACTGACAGCAAAGTCATTCTATGAATGGAACTCTTTTGACTTGGATAATTAATTGCAGCTTCTAAAAGTAATTGGCGCCCACTGAGCACCTCACACGCTTGAAAGAGCTGAATCCCATAGTCAGGGCAAAGCTTATAAAACAATCAAGAGACGTATGGTACCATTATGCCATCAAAAATACAATGCAGGCCAGCTGGCATGGCTCAGTGGTTGAGTATCCACCCGTGAATCAGGAGGTCACCATTTGATTCCTGGTTAGGGTGCATACCCAGGTTGTGGGCTCAATCTCCAGTAGGGGGCATGCAGGAGGCAGCCAATCAATTACTCTCTCTCATCACTGATCTCTCTCATCACTGATGTTTCTATCTCTCTCTCCCTCCCTCTCCTTACCTCTCTGAAATCAATAAAAATATATTTTTTAAAAAATACAATTCAAGCCATTATTTTCTTTGACAAATGACATCCGCGCGTAATTGGTAGATAACACAAAAAGTATAGGTAAAGAATGGACGTTTTAAAAAAGGAATTATGATTAACAAGAAGTAGCTCATAGGATGCTTTTTTAAAATGAGTGATTTACAAATACTAATTTATTCTTACAAATTTCCATGAAGTTGGTGTGTGAATGCTGCATCCATTTGCAGCTAGGGTTCAAGGTCTGGAGAAGGAGCTGACACACAAATGAATACACTAGACAAGAAATATAAATTTAGAAGGCATGGGGGGAGCCAGGCAGAGACCTTTCTCTAGCAGAGAGGGTCTCTGAAACCCTGGGCCTATCAGCTTTTATTTACTTGAATACACATTTGCCCTTTAGGAATACAAACAGGCATATCAATGGTAGTTTGGTAAACAATAAAAGGATTATCCAGTTAGGGGATTGCCTTCAGCCATTTGGCCAACAACTGGGCAATATTATGCTGATTTTCAGCCCTGCTGAATATTAAAGTCCATTAGCCTTCCAGCAGACTTCTCACATAATTATGCTAACTACTTTTGGTCTTTGCCTCCAGCATTGGTGCATCTTTATTATCCCCATTTTAAAGATGAAGAAAGTAAGGCAGAGAGAGATTAAATAAATTGTCTAGTAAATTATCCAAGTATACACTGTTACTGAATGGAAAATCTGGATTTGAACTTGGCAGATTGGATCCAGAATTTGTGCTTTCAATTACTACACTGTAATTCTTACTTAAAAAAAGGTAATCAGAAGTACAGCCTGATGGCTATAAACTGCATGTAATCCTGTACCAACTTTGTTTCTAATGCATGTTGATGTTTACAGGTAGTACCAGTCATTGATAGTAATAATAATTCAATTTACTATGGGCTGAGCATTTTACATACATCATGTCTAACAATGATGTTTCAAATCTATTGGGTGATCCTGTATACAGTATATGAATAAAGAACTTACAGAAGTTGAGTCTCTTCCTTAAGTCTTCATAGTCAGTAAGTGGAATCACTAGAGTTAAAGCCAGATCTCTCTGGGTTCAAAAATCAAATATATTATATGGTAGGATCCTTCTCACTTGGGACTATTTGATAAAACAATAATTGTGGTTCATAGTCCATCTAAGTCTTTTTAAAAATATATATATTTTATTGATTTTTTACAGAGAGGAAGGGAGAGGGATAGAGAGTTAGAAACATCGATGAGAGAGAAACATCGATCAGCTGCCTCCTGCACACTTCCTACTGGGGATGTGCCCACAACCAAGGTACATGCCCTTGACCAGAATCGAACCTGAGACCCTCAGTCCACAGACCAACTCTCTATCCACTGAGCCAAACCATTAGGGCCCATCTAAATCTTAATAGACTGCCACCAATATATGTTTGTCAGCAGGTTTGGAAATAAACATGATGTAACAAGAAGGAAGAGAATGAAAAAGAAAATTAAGGTTTCAACTTAAGTAGCATTAACCTTTAGTCAGCGTGGACCAGTGAAATGGTAAATAGAAATTGACCCACAATTCCAGCTTTAGCTAATGCCATATTTCTTTAAGAATAACTTCCAGATGCTGGCTTGGGTGTCCATTTTGCTATTTCTGGCAAAGAAAACTCTTTTGCATTTTGCCAGCCCAAAAGAAAAAGTTGATTAATCAGTGCCAGCCATAATTAGTTCTTTCAGCATAAAATCATAGGACTTTTCCTTGGAATGCTTTTCATTATAAACATCTTTTACTCCATTTCTGCCCACGAGGATGCACATTTATATTTGCACCATGAACTGTGTCAGAGTTTAGTGTTAGTCTGTTGATTTAGTAAATTAAGTATCATGTACCAGCAAAGTCCTGGGGGAATACAAGTAGTCCTAAAGCAATGGCTCTCAAACATTGGTATTTATTAGAATAACCTACAGTGTTAAAAATAACATAGGGTTTAGGCTCATTGAAGTAACATAGGGCCTGAGTCTTGGCATTTTTACCAAATTACAGTGATTCTGATACAAAGCAAAGTTTGAGGACACTGGATGGTGCATATCAGCCCTCTTCTGGTTCTCAACACTGAGCCAATGTTGCTTCTCAGATTCATGTCTCCTTTCTCTACCTCATTCCTGAACTGAAGCAATAGAGTTTGTTACAAGTTGCCCTTACAGACCCAAATGGCCTCTAAACCTGCTTGTGAGTTACAGCTTCTCCCAGTCCATGCACCCAGTTCCCAGCCTGAGCTTAGATTCCAATCTTCTTAGTGCTCCTGGAGTCATCTGGACAAGCGGCCTTTCTGTGCAATACCGGTTCCATGACCAAGGTTACTCCTTGTCTGGCCAGTCCCTATGCCTGGATCCTGAAATATAGTCACTAAAATCTATTTTCATATAAATATCTCTTAAACAATTTACCTACCTCATTTGATTTTTGAATGCCATCTAAAGTATTACATATGTCCCCTTTTCCCCTATTGATCTCTCACACGATACCCCTGCCCCCACCCCTGACATCAGGCCTTCACCACCCTATTGTCTGGGTCCATGGGTTATGCTTATACACATATGAATTCATTGGTTGATCTCTTCCCACCCATCCACCTTCCCTGCTTTCCCTCTGGGGTTTGGCAGTCTGTTCAATACTTCTATGTCTTCGGGTCTATTTTTGTTCATCAGTTGTTCATTAGATTCCAAGTATGAGTGAGATCATGTGATACTTCTCTTTCCTTGACTGACTTATTTCACTTAGCATAATACTCTCCAGGTTCATTCATGCTGTTACAAATGGTAAGAGTTCTTTCTTGTTCACAGCTGGATAGTATTCTATTGTATAAATGTACCACAGCCTTTTAATCCACTCATCTGCTGATGAGCACTTAGGCTGTTTCCAAATCTTAGCTATTGTAAATTGCACTGCTATGAACAAAGGAGTACATATATTCTTTCTGATTGGTGCTTCTGATTTCTTGGGATATATTCCTAAAAGTGGGATCGCTAGGTCAAATGGCAGTTCCATTTTTAATTTTTTGAGGAAACTCCATACTGTTTTCCATAATGGTTGCACCAATCTGCATTCCCACCAACAGTGTATGAGGGTTCCCTTTTCTCAACATCCTCACCAACACTTGTCATTTGTTGATTTGCTGATGATAGCTATTCTGACAGGTGTGAGATGGTACCTCATTGTCATTTTGATTTGCATCTCTTGAATGATTAGTGACTTTGAGCATTTTTTCATATGCTTTTTGGCCTTCTGTATGTCCACTTTGGAAAAAATGAAACTAGACCACCAATTTACACCTTACACAAAAATAAACTCAAGGTGGATAAAAGACTTAAATGTAAAATGTGAACTCATAAAAATCCTAGAAGAAACCATTGTCAGCAAAATCCTAGAAGAAACCATTGTCAGCAAAATCTCAGACATTTCTAGGAACAATATGTTTACCAATACATCTCCTAGGACAATGGAAACTAAGGAAAAAATAAATAAATGGGACTACATCAAAATAAAAAGCTCTGTATAGCAAAAAACAAAAACAAAGAAAAAAAACCCATCAACAAAATAACAAGAGACCCCACTGCATGGGAGAACATATTTGCCAATGATACATCTGATAAAGGGTTAATCTCCAAAATTTATAGAGAACTCATACAACTTAACAAAAGGAAGATAAACAATCAAATTTAAAAAATGAGGAAAGGACCTAAATATTCTCAAACTTTGGTATGTGTTTTAGAGAGCCTTCAAGATGGACCCTGATTATTCTTTCCTCCTAGAATTCATACCTTTGTGTAATTTCTTCATGTTGAGTGTGGTTTGGACTTCTTGATTCTCTTTTAATGAATAGAAAATTGCATGAGTGATGGGATGTCATTTCTGAGATGAAGTTCTGAAAATACTGTGGCTTCCATCTTGGTAATGTTTCTTTTCCACTCTCTCTCTCTAGGATTGCTTACCCTGGACACATATAGCTGCCATGTCACGAGGCAGCCTGTGAAAAGGCCCACTTGGCGAGGGACCAACTGCCATAAAACAAGTTGCTGGAAGAAATATGATAAGCCTTGTGTAGTCTAAAAAACCCATTGGACAATTTAAGCCAGGAATCGGTGTTAACGGGCTCAATGAGAATTGCTCACCTCTAGTTCTCATTTTATGAAAGGAGATGTCCAAAAGAACAAACCATGTTAAATGTACAGCAACTTTCCACAAAACAAACTGTTGGAAGAAATAAGATAAACCTTATGTGAGCATAAAAATCTATTATATGTATCTGCTAAGACTACTTCTGGCTTGTTCTAAAATATATGTAGCCAACTTCTGGATTTTATACAAAAGGCTTCATTAGTTAAGAGAAAGGAACAGAGAAGAAGGAGAAAAAAAAAACACTGTCTTCTTACGAATTATTGAAGTTCATCTGAAACTCGTGTCTTGGAACGAGAGAGCAATGTTTAAACCATGACCATACAGCAAGGGCTGTGCAATAAAAATAAAGTAAAGCATATTGGAAATTATGATAATTGAGCCACAAATTTAACAAAGCAGGGAAAGAAATTTCAACATTGTGATGATATTGCACAGAACCCAACTTGTGGTTATTTCTATGAAAAGTATCCTAACGTTTTTCATGTATAACCAACTTTTTAATCAAGTAAATAATCTCTAAACCCCCAAAACTTTGCAATTTTTAAACTAACATTTAAAAATATATATATTTACTTGCTACAGTTTTTTAATGTCCTTTTCTAGCTTTCAGATAATTAGCAATTGGGCAATTTTTTATGATTGCTGCCAAAATTATATTACTATTTATTTTTATCTATGTGTAAAACTAGATATTATAAACATGCAATTTCCCATTTACTGATAGAATCACATGTGTCTTCTGAGAACAGAACAAACTCAATTTTATTTCTAGTTCCTCCCTCTCCTGAAAGTGAACATATTTCAAGTAGTCACCTACTCCAATCTACTCCAATACTACAAATTTACCCAATACTATAAAACTTGTGACACAATTCTTGTTGAATCATTGAACAAATTGAAGAAGGCAAGTGATATTCTTCTCAAAGCTGTTTTAAATTATTTCATCATAAGGGCACCATGCAATCCCCACAATCTCACCATACTTAAAATTTAATTTATAAACTCATAGTCCTTTCTATACTCACAAATTGTCTTCAAATTCAAATAAATGAGATGATATTGTCAATATTATTTTGTAATTGTATTTTTTTCACTTCAAAATGTTTATTTCATGTCTTCCCCTGTCATTAAATATATAGTATTATATTATCTGGATGTTATTACTTATTTAACCTATTTCCTGCTATTGAATTGTTTGTAATTTTTAATACAATTAACTCCAGTAAATAATCTTGTGGATAAATTTTTGTGCATATCCAAGATTATTTTTTAAATATTGCCAAAGGACCTTCCATGGATCTTTTTAGCACTTCACATTCCCATCTTTTTTATTGAATTTATTGGGGTGAGATTGGTTAGAAAAATTATATAGCTTTCAGGTGTACAATTCTATTATACATAATCTGTATATTCTATTGTGTGTTCCCTAACTCAAGCCAGTTTTCCCATCACCATTTATCTCTCCTATACCTCCCTCTACCTGCCTTGCCCTCTGATAATCACCATACTGTTACTTGTGTCAATGAGTTGTTTTGTTTTGGTTTTCCCTAATCCCTTCATCTTTCTCACCCAGCCCCGTAACCCACCTGTGACAGCTGCCAGTCTATAAGTCTGTTTCTTTTTTGTTTGTTAGTTTATTTTGTTCATTATATTCCACATATGAGTGAAATTGTATGATACATTTACACAATGATACACTACTCAGCCATAAAAAAGAAGGAAATATTATTTGTGACAACATGGATGGACCTGGAGAGTACTATGCTAAGTGAAATATTATTTATATCTTTATAAGAAGAAAAGAGACAGGCAGAGACTGTAGTTATGCTGTCACTAGCCAAGGAAGGCCTAAGACTACCAGAAGCTGTAAGAAACAAAGAAGGATTCTCCCTTCAAGGAAGCATGGCCTTATTAATGCCCTGATTTCAGACCTCTAGCCCCCAGAACTGTGAGAGATGCTTATGCTTTAAGCCATCTAGTTTGTGGCACTTTGTTATAGCATCCCTGAGTAACTAATACAGCATTATTTTCAAAACATCTGCTAATTTAGAAAATGTATTTGCCTGTCCTGATTTTCAAAAATATCTGTTAATTTAAAATGTCAGTATGGTATCGAACTGCTCTGATTTCCACTGGTTACACATTTGTGATGTGGACTAGACATCTATTTCCTTTTCTATAATTGTCTCTCAATATTTTTATATTTTTTCTATTGTTTATTATACCTTTAGTGTACTTTTTAATCAACAAATTAAGGTTATTACTTATTTTCTGTCCCATTTATTTTAAGTGTTTTCCTCTAGCTTTTAGTTTCTGCATTACTCCCTGCCTAAATGTATAAAATAAACAGGAATAATTTTATAACATTCATAAAATATGTTTACTTTAATAAAACAGGCTGTCAAAGTGCAACAAGCCACAAAAAAAAATTATTTCTTGGTTTCCCTTATTTGATGATTTTGGCATAAAGTTCTTTGGGATATATATATATATATATATATATATATATATATATATATAGTATCAAGTCTAAAAAGAAGAGTCTTTTGAGGGGAAGAGAAAGAAAGTTCTTCATATTTAGTTTTAAGTTAGGGATAGAGCATATTTTCCCATCACATTTATAACAAAAATATTTTTTACTCTCAAATGATTAATATGTGGACAAACTTCCACTAAGCACAGCAGAATAGAAAGTTGTGTGATTATAAATAAGGTGAAGAAAACTTAACATTAAATTTTTAAAAGAAATAATGCATATTATTATTTTCTAGAAGGTAGGAGTGAATGATGGAAGGAAGGAGGGAAAGGGAATGAGGAAAAAAGCTCAAGAAAACTTTGAAGAAACAAAAGCAATCAGAATACTATTAGATAAAAAATAATGGTGCCTGTGATAAAAAGATGAAGCTAAAGGTAAGTCATAGAAGATCTGCAGGAGTTATGATTCTGTCAGAACCCCCTCTCCATGATAAAAGCAAGGGGCCATGGTGATCAGCACTGTGGGAACCTCTACGATAAGGATTTATTTCCAAGAATAGCAATAAAAAGCTGACAAGTACAATTTAATTATGATAGAGTAGGTCTTGAACAGCTGTAAATCTACCACTGGGGTCTGTATAAAAATTAAGATGCAGGAGTATATGTTTTAATTTATTAGATTCTTCCTCGGACTGCTTATAAATCAAAAGAATAGCAGAAAACTTCAAGGACAAAACACAGGCTTTGATCTTTTTCTGAGGCCTTCTTGGGTGGGTTAGGTTTTTCCTTTGATTCTGTACAGCCAGTGAGCAGGGATTCCCATGCTTACCCTTTCCTATTCCTTGTTACATCCTCATTTACAAGGCCTGATGAATAGCTACCATGCCATGACATGGTATGGAGTTAAGATTTAATTGCAATATCTGTGAACAAGGAATCAAATAGAATCTTGCAAACCTACTTAATAAATAAACCCTAACATGCAAAATAATACATAAACAATATATAAGCTTGGCTAGTTATGGATAACCATAAGATATTTTTCTGTGAAACACTCAAAACTATTTACTTAACCTTCACAATAATAAGAAGTAGGCTTTTTATCCTCCCCTTTTATGGCCAATGAAATATTGATTTGCCTTGATATAAGGACAATAGAAAAACAATGGATAATTTGTTCTCCCCCTTACCAAAGGAAAATGTCTTCATAAATCCAATTGTCATTAATGATTTTTCTTATGTTACATTTCAGATACATTGCTCTAATATTCATAATTCAATATGGATAAATAGTATGAAAATGGTTACCCAGTCCTAATTCTTATTTCTCCATCCAAATCTTTTAAATAGCCTCCAAGTTAATGAAATAACCATGTGACACAAAACTGGGGAATATATTGGTGTAGGAGCTTAGAGAGAGTTTCCATGATAAAAGCAGACTGGATGACTTAAGGTATGCAAAAGACTTAAATTGGTGGCTGCCTAGTTCATAATAAATCAAGGATTTGATCTTCCCTCCCAATTACATCTTACCACTCTGCTCTAACATGACCTTATATTTCTGACCACAGTGATTAAGGTTATGGTTATGGTTATGCCCAATTAGTGGACAATTCTATCCACCAGGAGACATTGGAAATTTTAGAGACATTTTTGGTCACACAACTGTGGTGAGATGAGATACTAATGGCACCAAATGGATAAGGGCCAAAGGTTCCGTTAAACCTCTTACAATATACTAATAAGCCATTCACAACACACAGCTGGCCCAGTATGTCAATATGCCTATGTGATAAATCAAGCAAGATCAATCATAGCTCTTCTTTCTTAAAAGTTTTGTGTGTGTGTGTGTGTGTGTGTGTGTGTGTGTGTGTGTGTTTTCTTAATTTTAAAGATGGGAAAACAAAGCTCAGTGGTCCTGTGTGACAAAGCTTAGAAAAAATGTGTGTAAAAACTGCCTCACTGAGAAGTAGAGCTGGGAGCAGAAATCTCACAGCCCCGGGGACTTGCAATTCCATCTCTAGTTACATTGCTCCCAGTTACAATCCAGTTTGTCCTAGTTAGTTGTGTGTATTATGTGTGGCTGAGTTGGCTTGACTCCTGGTGACCCTCTGAATGAGTGATGTTCTGTCCTCAAAAGCCCTGATCAGCTTCTATAAACTCATGCCTATGGCTTCTTTAATAAAGTCATTCCATCTTATATTTGGTCTTCCTTTTTTCCTGCTACCTTCTATTTTTCGCAGCATTATTGTCTTTTCTAAAGAACTTTGCCTTCTCATGGTGTGCTTGAAATAGGACAGCTTCAGTTTTGTCATTTTATGTATTTATTAAATGTACTAGAGGCCCAGTGCATGAAATTCATGCACTCAGGGCCGGGGGCAGGGTATCCCTCAGCCCGGCCTGTGCCCTTTCTCAGTCCGGGAGCCCTCAGGGGACATCCTTAGCACTGCTGCCGAGGCAGGAGAGGCTCCCACCGCCGCTGCACTAGCCAGCTGTGAGCCTGGCTTCTGGATGAGCGGCGCTACCCCTGTGGGAGCCTACTGACCATCAGGGTGCAACTCCTGCATTGAGCATCTGCCCCCTGGTGGTCAGTGCACATCATAGCGACTGTCAACAGGTCAACTGTTCCCTGGTGGTCAGTGCACATCATAGCGAGTGGTTGAGCGGCTTTAGCATATCATTAGCATATTATGCTTTGATTGGTTGAATGGATGACCAGATGACTGGACACTTAGCATATTAGACTTTTATTATATAGGATTGAGGTGACATTGGTCAACATGATCATATAGATTTCAGGTGTGGGTTTCTATGTTATAAGATCTGTATATTGCACCATGTGCCCACCACCCAAAGTCAAATCTTCTCCTGTCACCATATATTAGTATCCCCTTCTCTCCTCACCCCCTTCCCGCTGACAACCACCACACTGCTGTTTGTGTTCAAGACTTTCACTTTTATAATCCACATATGAGTGAAATCATATGGCTCTTAGTTTTTTCTGTCTGACTTATTTCACTTAGCATAATATTCTCAAGGTCCATCCATGTTGTTGCAAATGGCACTATTTTACCCTTTGTTATGGCTGAGTAGTATTCCATTGTGTATATGCATCACATCTTCTGTATCCAGTCCTCTATTACTGGACACTTTGGTTGTTTCCATGTCTTGGCCACCATGAATAATGCTGCAATGAACATAGGAGTGAATATATCTTTGCAAATACCTGATTTTGAGTTTTCCAGGTATATATCCAGGAGAGGGATTGCTGAGTTGTATGGTAGCCCTGACTTCTCATAGTGTGCTTGAAATAGGATGGCTTCAGTTTTGTCATTTTTTGCCTCCAGCAATGTTTCAGGTTTAATTTTAGCTAGGATCCATTTGTTTGTCTTTCTGGTGGTCCTGGGTATCTGTAGAGCTCTCCTACAAGACCATATTATAAGTGAATCAAATTTTTCGTATCAGCCTTCTTCACTATCCAATTTTAGCATCTATAAATAGAAACTGATAGAAACTGGAGGGAAGCGGGGGGAGGTAGAGAGGAAAGAGCTGGGGTGTGGAGGGAACTGGGAGGAGGTTGGGAAGGCAAAGGGAATGGGGCTCAGGAAGGATCTATCTCCAGGTTTCTCGAGCCAATTGAATGGCCTCATCCTCAGGGCTCTGAATACCATGATTCCAGGCAGTTTGGGTAAGGTAAACAAAAGGCCCTTTTAAACATTGAGTCTAGGGCCAGTTTGCCTGGTTAGGTGGGCATAATGATCAGGGCCATAATAATCTGCTCAGGTGAAGGATCTGGGCTCAGGCAAAGGACAGTTTCTTTCTCTAAAGAGGAAAAATTCAATTACTTTCTGATGGGACATCCCTTTGATAAGATGCTCTCATAATAAAAGTCCCTATCTCAATTCAATTTCACATTACACACTTGAAGATGAGTCATTAAGCAATCCTCTCAACTGCACTTTACTCTAAGTTGGTGTTATCAATTTTGTGATGCAGAGAATCCTTTCAATAACTGTGTTTAAAATAGTGTAAAATAACACTGTTAGTTCTGGAGATATGCCTCAGGGGAAACAGTACTCCAAGGAAGATACTTTAAAGCGTATCCACCTCCTGACAGCCATCCCTCTGTCTCCTTTTCTCCATCCCCTCCCTCTCCTTCCTGTCCTTTGGGCTCCAATGATAATCCTAATAAGCTGTGCTATATAAGTCCTTCTGTTCTTCTGAACTCATTTAGTTCTAGAATTTTCCTAAAAACGTAAATAAAAATCTTCTTAATATTTCCAGATTAATTGGATTTATGTGCAATTAGAATAAAGGCACCTATTAGCTATCAATTAATAATGACATAATTTTTTTGGTCTACTTTCAAACACTTTCCCTAATCAAGAAAGAAAAACATAGAAAATGATGGGAAGAGTCCTAACCAGTTTGGCTCGGTGGATAGAGAGTCAGACCAAGCACTGAAGGGTCCCGTGTTTAATTCCGGTCAAGGGCATGTACCTTGGTTGTGGGCTTGATCCCCAGTAGGGGGCTTGCAGGAGGCAGCTGATCAATGTTTTTCTCTAATTGATGTTTCTAACTCTCTATCCCTCTCCCTTTCTCTCTTTAAAAATCAATAAAGTATATTTCAAAAAAAAATGATGAGAAGAATTAATTTCACCTAGGCCTACTCACTTGTCTGTGCCCCCCTCAAAAATAAAATAATTACCTTTATTTTATTTTTTTCTAATTGACATTATAGATGTTAAATTGACATTATAGGTAAATCCTCACATCTTTAATAAAATGCACTGCCCTTGAAAATTGATATGGCATTTCTTATTTTGGTCTATATATACATATAAGGATTTAGAGCTAAGTATGGTTTCTTATGTTGTCATATAGCAATCCTAAATGTTTTTCTATGACTTCTTCATAGAGGTAGGGTGAGAAGACATGATGTATATATTTGCCTTAGCAGTAAATATAGGGTGTCCCCCAAAATGTATACACATATTTGAATAATTATAAAGGCAGTGTTTATTAAAAGACATTTCCTTTTCAAAATTGAGCTATCAGCTGTTAAAGTGTGTATACTTTTGGGGGGACACCTTATTTATGAATGTTTCATATTTTAATTACAATTTATATGTCTTAAATTTTAATTACTATGAAACCCATAATATATATCTCTTACCCTTGATGCTAACTAAAATAAACACAATAAATTAAACTGTAATCTAACACACACACACGCAAAAGGCTATAAAAATTAAGGACCTTAACCAACTGAAGATCAAGATGACTCATGAAACAAAGTGTACTTCCAAAAAACGGATGATTCCAAGGATCTGTGAGTATCTGTAATAAGAACTTTAGAAAATAACTTAGTAATCCCACATTGAAGACAGAATTATCCTTCTGAGCTGAATGTGTCTCCCTTAATTGCCCTTAAAGGTAAATACATTGCCCTTAGTGGTACATACAAATTAAATATATGGAATTTCTCTTTATTGGCCTGCATGAATCACAAAAAGACAGAATTTTTGAGTCAAGGAAAGTATTTTGAGGATCAAAGGTCTGAGGTAGGCACATTGGCTCCTCCCCTGTATCAGACTTATCTGTCCTATAATCATTTCTTTAAAACCTTACTTTTTTATATAAGAAGTAAATTATTTTGAGACTATTTGTTTATTATTGGTTTAACCTATTACCCTTCCCAGGTGATAGACACATAAGGGGCAACACCACTACTGAGGTGTTATTTTCTTGGTGGGAACTTCCCTGCTATAATAAAAAGTAATAAATTGAATGGTGGGACTTTAGGAATAAGGATAGATGGTAGAAAGATATTTTTGTCAAAGAAACTTTTTTTCTTAAATTAACTTATATAGACTGCAATTTATACTTATTTCTTGGCTTGGTCAAAACCTCAGTATGATAATACATAATAAATGTCTGATATCTTTGTAAAATGTACTTAATATAAATATACTTTTTGGAGGAGTATGTTCATATCTAAATTTATTCAACAGTTTCCAATTCACTATTAGTATTTTTCTTAAAAGCAACAAAATTTGAAGTAAAAATACATTCTTTTCTTTATTTCATTCTTTGCTATATATTTAAGAACAACATTTTTAGTATCTAACAATTTTATGTGTTAGGAGTAGGAAGAGGATTCACATGTTTTCTTGGTCTTCATCTTAACCAAATGTTAACTGTGTTTCTCAATATACAGTTTTATATTTCTGAATGCTTGCATTTAATGCAGGAGAAAATAAGAGAGTAAGGCTTTTGTGTGGAGGAATCTTAAAAAATAAGGCTTTTCTGTAGATGGAAAAAAAATGGGCAAGTTCATAGTCTGCTGAATTCAGGTCACAGATGTCAAATACCAGTTCTTGAAGAGTTGTTCCAATATGCCTAGAACAAGCATGTCAAACTCAAAGGCTGACACGGGCCAAATAAACAAGGTTTAAGTTTATGTGGGCCACAAACAAACAAAAGCTTCAATTTTCATAGAAACATAGGTTTATTTCAATAGAGACATGCTGAATACAAAGGGCTGAAATAAATGAGTAATTGTTAACATAAAATAATAGAACTTTTTATTTTTTAAATATATATTTTATTGATTTTTTTACAGAGAGGAAGGGAGAGAGATAGAAAGTTAGAAACTTCAATGAGAGAGAAACATCAATCAGCTGCCTCCTGCACACCCCCTACTGGGGATGTCCCCGCAACCAAGGTACATGCCCTTGACCAGAATCGAACCTGGGACCCTTCAATCCGCAGGCTGACGCTCTATCCACTGAGCCAAACCAATCAGGGCAATAATAGAACATTTTAATAAAAATTAACATTTTTGCTTGAACATTAACTTACCAGACACTGAATAACTGTGCAAATTAATAAGTGTAATGCAAATAAACCTATTTTTCTTGTTCTCCAAAAGTGAAATATTTCCTGTTGTGCACAGCAACAAGTCAGTCCAAGACTAATGACGTGGCAATCAGCTGTTAAAATATTTGTTGCTAGTATTAGTGGAGAGAAATGGTGTGCCTGTGCATAAGGAGCAAAAGGTAAATAAATGTAACACAATTATAGTAATCAGTCATTAGCAAACGTTGTAGTTCATTATTAATAACTAGAGGCCCAATACACGAAATTCATGCAAGGGGCTCGACCCCTGACACCACGGGGGCCACCTCTGCCTCAGCTCCCACCACCGCAGCTTTGTCCAGAAGGACATCTGGTCTAATTAGCATATTATGCTTTTATTACTATAGACTAGAGACCCGATGCATGAAATTTGTGCAAAAGTAGGTCTTTCTTCCCCCAGCTGCTGGCACTGGCCTCCTTCTGGCACCCGGGACCTGGGACCCGGGCTTCCCTCCAGCCGCCAGCACGGGGCTTCCCTTGCAGAGGGAGGCCCCGCCCACCTGCCGCAGCCTGCTGGTTGGTCCGTCACAGCCACAGCAGCTTGCCTCAGCCCTCGCAGCCCCGGCTTCATCCAGAAGGTCATCCAGAGGACGTCCAGAAGGTCGTTCGGCTGTCCAATCTAATTAGCATATTATGCTTTTATTATTATAGATTATGTATAACAAGATATTGTCAAACTTAAGTTATGAAATTTTTATTAAAACGCTCCTTACATACCATTATATTGGCTGGTCCGCATGTGGCCTGCAGGCCATGAGTTTGATATGCTTGGCCTAGAAGGTACCCAGTTAGTGAGTCCAATTGCCTCTAGTGACAACTGGTAATAACTGACCTTTCTATCCCCATCTACTCACCATCCACTCTTCAGATGAAAAGAACTTGAAACTGGCAATTTTCCTTGACCACCAGGTTTCTTGTTGAGATGTGAAAAGTAGCAACACCCTGCCCTGCAGGAAAACCTGAAGCAGACGTCTGGAAACCAGCAAGGTTTGGGAAAGAGCTCTTTTACTTGGACTTTACAGAGAAACAGCACAATGGAACACTGAGAACTCAGGCAGCAGGAGGGCCCTCCCATGTCACAAATGCAGATATTTTAGACACAAGTGAGATATAAGGTGGTGAAAATCTTAAGGAAACAATCTAATCCACGGATCCAGTTCTAAAGGGGAAAATGGAGGAATGGGATTTTAATAAAGTTAATCTCCAATGCATTTTCTCCTATCTCTCCTTCTCTTGACACTTACTCAAAGGGAATTATGTTTAGACCTCTGTCTTAAGGCATCCTTTCACATGGAGACTCATGAGGGTTCCTAATTACACAACTGCGCTTTGATGATAATGATGACTTTCCAACCACTACTCATTCCCAAGGGTCCAGTTAAATTCCCACACCTATATGAAGTCCTCTCTGTCAATTCCAGCCCATTCTGATCTCACCTTTCCTCTGACCGCCAATGCATTGTCTATTCCATTCTCTGGTCAACTCACACATGCTTTTTTTTCTGTCACTATCTCAAATTGTAATTTTATCTCTAATATCCTTTGTAACCATTTAATAATTGAGGGTTGGTCTCTCTAACCAGATTATAGAATTCTTAAGTGCAGGAATGTACATTGCTCATCCTTATTTTAATAATTTATAACACTCACCATAGGCTGAGTATGACATATGGGGTTCCATAAATTTTAATAAATGATCACTTATTTGCTCACTGTTCTTATTTTAAAGTTTACCTGATACAGCACATATTCTGAAATGAGGTTGCTCTGGAACACAAAGAACCCTTGAAGTCATGCAGTCTCACCCTGCTTCAGTTTCCTACCTGCAGTATAATAAGGTAACAACAGTTGCTGGTCTCTGCTGTGCTGGTAAATAAGAGTGTTGTTATGTGACATACACGCCTTAAGTGGAAGATTACTGTAAAATGGAAAACACCTTCATTTTTTTCTAGGCAGAACATATGGACCAAATTCTTGGGATTAAATCTTAGCTCTTTTGCTTTTGGGCTTTTGGATCAAAAAGATTCTGGGAAAAATCCATATGACCTTTAGAGTTGTTGTAAAACTTATAGTGAGATTCTGTATATAAATATAATTATAAATAAGTAATGAAGACCAAGAGTTGTTATTTTTAATATTATAATTGAGTTCAAGCTTATGTCTAGCATATCATTAATCTGTTTTTATTGTTGTTATTTTTGTTCCTACTCTTTCTTTATTAAGAAAAATTTGAACTTTCCTGGTTAAATTCATTTTTTTCTTTATGATTTTTAAATAAACTTTTTATTTTGAGAAAATTATAGTTACATGGAGTTGTAACTATACAGGAAGATCCTGTGTACCATTTACTCAATTTTTCCCAATAGTAACATCTTACAACACAGTACTACAACATTACAAAAGGTATTGACCTTGATACAATACACCAGACTTATTCAGATTCCCTGGTTTCACATGTTGTACCCGTGTGTGTGTGGTGTGTGTGTGTGTGTGTGTGTGTGTATTTAGTTCTATAAAATGTTTTCACATCTGTAGCATCATGTATTCACCACCACCACTACCATATGTGTTGTTCTGTAAACTGTTCTGTGTACATCACAGTTGCATTGCCGCAAAGATCCCTCCTGTTGTCCTTTAATAACTATATCCAATTCCTGTTTGCCCCACATCCTCCCCTCCTTCTGGTCCTAACCTCTTGGAAGCATTAATCTGTTCTTCATTTCCACAATGTTGTCTTTTTAAAGCTGTTATGTAAATGAAATAATACATTTTACAACTTTTTGAGATGTGGCTTTTGCACTGGCATTATTCCTTGGATATCAGTCAAGTTGTATGCATCATTATGTCATTCCTTTTTATTTCTGAGTTCTATTTCATGTATAGAAGTACCACAGTTGGTTGACCCATTCACTTATGGGAAAAATCTGCTTGTTTCCAGTTTTAGGATATCTACTTATATAAAAACCATGGGTGGTGTTCATCACATCCAGAAGAACAGCTGTGACCAAGCAGAAGGAAGTCAGTCCTGCAGGGGTTGTCTTGGCAACGGCTTCGCCCTCCCCCAAGCTGTTTCCCGGAGCTGTTTCCTGTAAGGGCGGGGTTTGAGGCAGGAACCCGCCCTGGGAGCCTGGAGGCAGATCTTTCTAAAGTGTGCCGCGTGCCAGCACGGCCAGGGGTGAACCTGAGTGGGGGTGGCTGAAAGGCTTAGAAAAGACAGACAAGAGAATGAAAGCCTGGTCTCAGTGGGACACTGCTTCTCTGAGAGACAGCGACCACACCCACAGCCATGCCTTTATTTTATAGCAGATGCTACGAGGCAAAGTAAGGGCATGACCAAGATGTTTACAACATTCTCCTGGGTTTCAATCCTACTCAACTACATGCACCTGAACTCTATCAAGCCTACATCACTCAGGCACGTGGGGCCACGTGTTTGGACCATAGGTTCAAGCTTACAACTACAGCTGTTGGCTATAATTGTGCTGGGAGGGCCCTGCCCTCCAAGCTGGGACTTGCACGTGGCAATGAGAGGACTGTGCCCTCTCATCATCCAAGGCAGGGGTCCTCAAACTTTTTAAACAGGGGGCCAGTTCACTGTCCCTCAGACTGTTGGAGGGCTGGACTATAGTTTAAAAAAAACTATGAACAAATTCCTATGCACACTGCACATATCTTATTTTGAAGTAAAAAAACAAAACGGAAACAAATACAATATTTGTATTTGCATGTGGCCTGCGGGCCGTAGTTTGAGGACCCCGATCCAAGGCTTAAACCTATCCAAAATACTGTAGCGGCTCCCCACAATAAAGTTTTAATTCTGTTTCCTTGTTACTGATGTTGTGGCCCCATCCCATAACAAAGAAACAATTTCCAGAGGATGAGGCCCAGGAATCAGGATTTTAAAAAGATTCCCAGGTGATTCTAATGTGCAGCCAAGGTTGAGAACCACTGCTTTAGATAATATTAAAAATATATCTAAGCGTGCAATTCTTTGTCCAAAAAATGAGCATGTTCAAATATTAAATGAAGAAAATTTGGATATACTCAATGGAGATTTTCACACATATTCGAGTGATGATTCCATTGATTCCACAGATGATGCTGAAAAGGAAAATTTTCCCATAGAATTTCTTAATAGTATTACTCCTTCGGGAATGCCATATCATAAATTAAAATTGAAAGTGGGTGCAATCATCATGCTATTGAGAAATCTCAATAGTAAGTGGGGTCTTTGTAATGGTACCAGATTTATTGTCAAAAGATTATGACCTAACATTATTGAAGCTGAAGTATTAACAGGATCTGCAGAGGGAGAGGCTGTTCTGATTCCAAGAATTAATTTGTCCCCATCTGGGACTGGCCTCCCATTTAAATTGATTCGACGACGGTTTCCCGAGATGCCAGCATTTGTGATGACTATTGATAAATCACAAGGACAAACTCTAGACAAAGTAAGCATATTCCTACCTGAACCCGTTTTTGCACATGGTCAGTTATATGTTGCTTTCTCTCAAGTTTGAAGACCATGTGATGTTACAGTTAAAGTTCTAAGTACTTCATCACAAGAGAAATTAGTCAAGCACTCTGAAAGTGTTTTCACTCTTAATGTGGTGTACAGTGAGATATTAGAATAAGTTTAATCACTTTATCAGTCATTGTTTGCATCACTGTTGTTTTTATATCATGTTTTTATTTTCATATCATGTTTTTGTTGTTTTCATATCATGTTTTTGTCATTTTCATATCATGCCTCTGTTGTTGTTATATCTTTTTGTTACTGTTTATTTGTTAATAAATTTATATATTATTTTCATATACATTTTACTAATTTCCTTTCATCTCTCACACTTCTATTATAGAGAAAGGGCAAATAGCAATATTAAAATATCTCCGCTAATTAATTCCCTTTTTAAAAAAATATTTTATTGATTTTTTACTGAGAGGAAGGGAGAGGGATAGAGAGTTAGAAACATCGATGAGAGAGAAACATCGATCAGCTGCCTCCTGCATACCCCCCACTGGGGATGTGCCCGCAACCAAGGTACATGCCCTTGACCGAAATCGAACCCAGGACCCTTGAGTCCGAAGGCTGATGGTCTATCCACTGAGCCAAACTGGTTAGGACAATTAATTCCCTTTTAATGTGCACGAATTTCGTGTCCCAGGCTAATAGTTATGAATAAAGTAGCTGTGAACATGTGTGTGCAGACTTTGGTGTAAATTAAGTTTTTCTCTAGGATAAATGCACTAGAGTGTACTGGCTAAGCTATATAACAATTACATGTTTAGTTTATAAGAAAAGGCCACAATATTTTCCAGAGGGACTGTACAACTCTGTATGCCCACATGTATGGTGAGAATATATGATTGGCATCCCAACCAACATTTGGTATTGCCATTATTATTTATTTTCAGAAATAATGCACACATACCTACTCATTCATATGTATTTATATATACACACATATGTAAATACTACACGCATTTTATTCTAGTCATTCTGTTAGGTAGTAGCAATGTCAAGTTGTAATTTTAAGTTGCATTTTCTTAATGGCTAATGATATTGAACATCCTTCCATGTGTTTATTTGTCATCTATACAGCCTATTTTGTGGACTGTCTACTCATTTATTGTGCCAGTGTTCTTATTAGATTGTTTGTGTTTTTACTGATGACTGGGAGCTATTTATATATTTTACATACTTGTCCTTTGTCAGGTATGTGATTTTCAATTTTTTCCCTTGTTTATCTTTTCATCCTCCTCAGGGTGTCTTTTACAGAGCAAAAGTTTTTAATTTTGATGAGAACAATGTATCGATCTCTTCTTTAATGGTTAATGCTTAGATATCAAGTGTAAGATCTCTATGTCTAGCCAGGATCCCATAGATTTTTCATCTTTTTTTCTAAAAGTTCTATAGTTTTTAACCTTACATTTAAGTACGTGGTCCATTTTGATTTAATTTTTAGTATAAGGTGTGAGTTTTAAGTTGAGGTTCATTTATTTGCTTAAGGATGTTCAATTACTCCAGCACCATTTGTTGGAAAGGCTACCTTTCCTCCACTGAATTGTTTTGCACATTCGCCAAAAATTAGTTTGACATATTTTTTTATAAATCTCTTTCTGGGTTCTTTATCCTTTTCAAAGTTTATGTGTCTATCCCTCCCTCAATACTAACACAGCTTTAATTCCTGTAGCTATGTAACAAGTCTTAATATCAGGTAAAGTAATTTCTCTCACTTCCCTTTTATTTTCCATATAAATTTTAGAAAAAGCTTGTCTCCTTCTACCAACAGCCTTTATTTTTATAAGTACTGTATCAAATCTATAAATCAATTTGGGGACATTGACATTGTATTATGTTAAATTGTCCAATCCATGAGTACGGTATTTCTCTGAATTTATTTAAATCTACGATTTCTTTCATTGCATTTTGTAACTATCATGTATTTTTTTTTAAAGATATTTTATTGATTTTTTACAGAGAGGAAGGGAGAGAGAGATAGAGAGTTAGAAACATCGATGAGAGAGAAACATCGACCAGCTGCCTCCTGCACATCTCCTGCTGGGGACGTGCCCGCAACCCAGGTACATGCCCTTGACTGGAATCGAACCTGGGACCTTTCAGTCCGCAGGCCGACGCTCTATCCACTGAGCCAAACCGGTTTCGGCTATTTTTTAAAAGATTTATAGCTAATATTTCATTTTCCTTGGAGCAATTATAAATGATACTGTTTTTAATTCTCGCTTCCACATATATATTGTAGCATAAAGAAATATGTGTTGATCTTGTATCCTGTAACTTTGCTGAACTCACTTGTTAGTTCTAGGAATATTTTTGTAGATCTATGGGGATTGTCTATATAGACAATAATAGCATCTACAAATAGAGACAATTTTATTTCTTCTGATCTAATCGGTATGCCTTGTTTTCCTGTCTGTTTGCAGTGATTAGAACTTCTAGGACCATGTTTAGTGAGTCAGTGAGAAGGGACATCCTTGCCTTATTCACAATCTTAGGTGAAAGTATGTAGTTTTTTCATTAATTCATTTTAAAATATTCAAAATGTAAAAGTTTCTGCATTTTATTTCAATTTCTGAATTAAATCTCCAAAAGCAAAAGTGACCCCAAATCAGATGAGTCAAATAAAACCAACAAAACTTTTTAACCCTGAGCGTGCACCAAGAGTTAGAGCAGGTATCAAGGAGAGAAGGATTCAGATGAATTATAAGGACTAGTGTGATTACTTATGGAAAAAGAATAAAATGTATCTTAATGTATTAATGATATTCTGAGTTTAAATTTAAGGTTAGCATCTAAGTTATGTTGGTCAGAGACATGAGGTATTTAAATGATAGCTGTTAAATAGACAACAGTTATACATATATATAAATATTTATAATTCTAGAATGCTAAGCAAATTTTATAACTTTTTCATATGTATCCTCTTACAGAACACTGGAAATGAAAGGCTTTTTCTATATGTCCTAATTTATATTGCATAAAAAGATGTTAAAATATAGTGGTGCCAATTATTGCATAGAACATTAGGAGTACTGAGCAAGCTTCAGTAGATACACATCATGTCAAAATTTATCAATAAAAGTAATACATATTCTCAGAAACACTATATATAGAAACACATTGGCTATCCTTGACATGCTCAACTTCATAGCTCTAAAAATTAAATTTTGATGGAGATTGGTGAAATGATATACTCTGACTCATTTGCAAACATATGTAATTTTCAAAAAATCAGAGTTGTCCTTTTAAATTTATAGAAATAAATTTTAGTGTAGCCAAAATATCCAGATGTGTAAAATAAAAAATTATGCATATTGGAAATGAGACGGTCACAGTCTTCTGGTTTTCCATTTAAATTAGGCAAATATGGATTTGGTAGGTAGTATGTCTCCAGAAAATAGGGTTACATTTGATAAGAGTGATTAAGTGGTCCAGTGCTCAAAGAATGAGATAACGTTTTGAAGTTAGCCAAGAACTCAAGGAACCTACAGAAAGTTGATGAGTGTTCTTAGAAGGATCTTATGAGCAGGTTAATTTCAATTTTCTGATTGCTTCAACAGGGAAAAAGAGACCACTACTGCCATCTGTTGGTCAAATAAAATATTATTAACTCTGGTCAACCGATCGCCTTGCTGCTAAAGTCTTCCTAAGAAATAGAGTATTCTTGCTAACACTGACTGCTCTACTTGTGGGTAAATCTAATATTCTGTTAGAATACCAAACAAAAGGCTATATTTAAAACAGACTTCTCCTTTCTGCTCTGTGCATTTTCCTTCCCAGTGTTTTCTATTTAAAAGAGGAGCAATGTTTGCATTCTGACACAAACAAGAGATCTGCATAAACATTTTAGCAGAGAACTAAACAGTGGTTCACTGTGTGTATGTGAGAGAGAGGGGGCGGGGGAAATGAAGAGATGAGTGGTGGAAAAAGAGGGAAGACAAGGAGAGAAGGTATGATCTAGCATATATTCCTGGTATTGGACACAAGTAGTTAAAAATACTTTTTTTTCTTTTTCTTTCTTTCTTTTTTTTTTTTTTTTACCATTCAGAGCATTAACTATCAGAAAGTGATCCTTACCTAAAATTCCAAAATTCCATTTCCTTTT
>NW_005871123.1:3886135-3887428 GCF_000147115.1 Myotis lucifugus | reverse complement strand
AAACAAACAGAACCTCAGGCTCAATCACAGAGCCATAATCTAATTCAGAAGTTATTTTTTCTGAATCATAATCTGCATTTTAAAAAGATATTTAGGTGATTTTTATGCGAATCAAAGTTTAAGAAATGATATCCTAGTTTTCCCCCATTGATAAAGCAAAACAGATTATTCGACATGTTTGCCTATTATATTTATTATAAAATGCACACTTTAAATTTATGGTTAACATCTTTGAAATGAGAATACATATTATAATCTATAATGTCTGATATCTTGGCTAGCAATGGTGGGTTTTTTTTTTCATTTTAGTGGTACATACTCATACTGTAATGATGCATCTTGAAATCGGTGGAAACTGATTATGTAAACTATAGTAGGGATCATTTTGTTAAGCAGAGAAAAATCTAGTGGGATGAAGCATAAAGCAGGTAATAATAATAATAAAAGCAGGTAATATTTTCTGAGCACTTTCTACATGCCAAATGCATGCATTTTATATTTAATCATAAGAAGCAATATAATCAGCCATATTTTATAGATAATAACTAAGACTTTAGTTAAATAAACTTCCACACCACCATACAAACTGTAAATGTTAGATTCTGATACATGGTAAGGTATAAGTTAAGGTATATGGCCTAAGAGTTGGAAATTTGTAGGATTGGAAATATTAGAATCACATATATCAAAGACAATATGGTATTCAAATCTGCCAATGTAGAAAGAATTTTTAAAACTCTGATTATGAGGAACAGACACAAAGGGCAGGCTGGAGTGAGGACTGTGAGCTGGGAGTGGGGAAAGGTGTGCTGGAACTGACAGTAAAGAGGTACCTTTGGGATGCTCACCTTCCCTTGCTGTGTTATCAAGGGCCATCACTCTGCTAGTACTAGAAACACGTGTGCAGTGAGTGTGTGGGGAACAAGTGATGGGAATTCCTGTGTTATGTCTGCATCTAGTAGGGTTTTCTTTTTTATTGTATTACTAGGGGACCAGTGCACAAATTCATGCACCTTGAAAGGAACTATGGGCCACGAGGCTGTGGTGGGCACAGGGGTGGGTCTCGGCACATCCTCCGTGCCCCCACCCATGGCCCCTCCTGCCATGGCCCCCTGTCCCCTCTCTGCCAGCAGCCCCCCTCACGCTGCCGTCACTCCCACACGCTGAAGGCGCCAGCCCCACTCACACCCGTAGCCAGTGCTGGAGCTGCTGCTCACACCTGCTGCCAGCATCAGGCGCTGGTCCTGATCGCTTGGAACCATCAGTGGATGGGAGTGCAGTTGCTGCCCCTAT
>NW_005871123.1:3818878-3885760 GCF_000147115.1 Myotis lucifugus | reverse complement strand
AGTATAGTATTCATTGTGTAGATGTACCACTATTTTTTAATCCACTCATCTGCTGATGGGCACTTAGGCTGTTTCCAAATCTTAGCTATTGTAAATTGGGCTGCTATGAACATAGGGGTGATATATCCTTTCTGGTTGGTGTTTCTGGTTTCTTGCGATATATTGCTAGAAGTGGGATCACTGAGTCAAATGGGAGTTCCATTTTTAACTTTTTGAGAAAATTCCATACTGTTTTCCACAGTGGCTGCACCAGTCTGCATTCCCACCAGCAGTGCACGAGTGTTCCTTTTTCTCCACATCCTCACCAGCACCTGTTGTTTGTTGATTTGTTGATGCTAGCCATTCTGACAGGTGTGAGATGGTACCTCATTGTCGTTTTGATTTGCATCTCTCAGGTAATTAGTGACTTTGAGAATGTTTTCATATGTCTCTTGGCCTTCTGTATGTCCTCTTATGAAAAGTGTCTATTTAGGTCCTTCACCCATTTTTTTATTGGATTGTTTATCTTCCTTTGGTTAAGTTGTATGAGTTCCCTGTAAATGTTGGAAATTAAACCCTTATCTGAGATAACATTGGCAAATATGTTCTCCCATGCAGTGGGCTTTCTTGTTGTTTTGTTGATGGTTTCTTTTGCTGTGCAGAAGCTTTTTATTTTGATGTAGTCCCATTTGTTTATTTTCTCCTTAGTTTCCATTGCTCTAGGAGCTGTATCAGTAAAGATATTGATATGACATATGTCTGATTTTTGCTGCCTATGGAGTCTTCTAAGATTTTTATGGTTTCCCATCTTACATTCAAGTCCTTCAACCATTTTGAGTCTGTTTTTGTGTGTGTGGTGTAAGTTGGTGATCTAAGGACCGCAGATTTTAATGTTGCACAAACAATTAATGGTAGAGCTGAAAGCTCCTAATTTGCATTTGTGTAAACTAGTCAGAGAGGCGGGTAAGCAGGTGTAATTGAAGTTTCTTCCCATACAAGAAACATGGCCACAAAGGTGTCTATTTTGCATGTAAAAGTTTGGTTTAGAGTTCTCCCAGGTTAATTATTAATGAAATGGGACCCCTACAACTATCGAAATTGTCCTGGTTGGCCCATAAACCATATGGTCAATCTCCAGATAGTGAACTATGATAGAACGAATTATCAGAATTAACCCTCATTCTTAGTGAGTTTGGGCAATTCAGAAATAGTAGGTTCCATTCAGGTTATTTTGTGTACCTCAGTCAAGAATGTGGCTACCACATACTTAAATCAAAAAGATAAACAGCAGTATTTGTATGACTTGGCCCAAACCATATACAAATGTGATCTCTAACAATATCATCCTACAGCTAGACCATCAGGGCAGGGATTCTTTTTGCTGACACTAGCTTATATTTAAGCATATTTATGATGCTATATAAATATTGCTAATGATGGTGCTAATAATATGTTCCCATTACAGGTTGCACTTATGGTGGTATAAGTCTCCTCCTACTGATAAATTGCCACAGGTAAGTGTGCCAACCAAGAAGAATAAAATAAGCACAACTTAAAAATAATTATGGCAAGAAGCCATTTCCTACTGTCATTAAGTGTTTTAAAGGTTTTTATAATATAATAAAAGCATGCCCTAGTGATTTGTTGTTTCATCATATACGTTTTTTCACAATTGGAAAATTCATTTAACATACAGTCTGTCATCTTAATTGGTAAGAAAGCATGACTGAGCCCTGAGCAGACTGAATTCCCTCAGGTATGCTTAGAAGATCTATTCAGCTTAAGAGGTGCTTTCATGCTGGGTGGATGCACAGATCTCTCTGTCCCAGCCTGTTTATCTCTGTAAGTCTAGAAACACTTTCCATATTTTCATATATTTTCCCATGTTACTTGAATACATAGTGAAAAATATAGTTACCAAATGACTTTTTTAAATGGGTGAAATGATATTTTCAAAACATAAAAGTAGAGAAATACTAGCAGGATGGAACTTGAAACCTGGATATGTACCCTTAGCAGTAAATGAACCTCTAACCCGCCTTGTACATGCTCCAACCCACTGAGCAACCTGGAGGGCTATTGTTTTCACATTTAATCCTGCTAGTATTTGCCAGGCCATTTTGTTCATAACTTTATTGAATTGTACAATCAACTTGTTCTTCCAGGTGTTATTAATATTTTTGTCCTCATTGTTGTTGTAAAAACTAAAATTAGTGTTGATGAGCCATTTCCCCAAGGTCATATATAAACAATTAATTGCAGCATAGTTTTCTCTGATTAAAAGGCTCGATTAAGAACTACCAGTTATTTAGGCTTACCATGTGCCATGCATTTTATAAATTATCTCAACAAAGCTGCAAATTATTATCATTTTTTAAATAATAAAGTACTACATAATTGCTCCTTTTTTTCTCTCTCTTTGTATGTAGCTATAATGAGAAGAAAAAGAAAAAGTTAATTTTACTAGTAAATACTCATTCTTTGCCTAATTTTGAATTGGGCAAAAGTCAATAGTTTTATTAGCACATGGTAGAAATCATGTATATTTTAGTCCTGAGACTCTGAGAAATAAGCACATGGTAAACAGACCCTTATTTATGCATTTAGGTCATGTTCTTATTTATGCCTTAGTATTTTTAAAAATACCAGATAAAATTGTAAGCCCATGCATAATGTCTTCTGCATAACTGTGTGGGAGTTAAACCACAAATATTATCTATATTTATGTTGGGCTGTCCCACCCATTTGGCTGTCTCCATGGCCCTAGTTTACTAGGAGTGACACCCCTGGGTAGCAGTGGCGCCACTTCCATTTGGCATAGCTGTCTACACGGGACCTTTCTTTCTGTTGTCTTTATTTGGCACAAACCAGTAAATGAAATCATGCAAAAATGTGTGTCTAGTCATTAGAGATGCCTGGGACTACAACAATGGAAACTGCTAATCTGGCAGTGTACCCTAACAAATGTGTGCCAAGCTTCAATACCCAGGAGCAGTACACTCAGAACAGAGTGCATGAAGTAGTGCACCGTAGCAAAGAAAGTCACCTCAATCTTCCAGCTGGTTGGCAAATTCTCACTGAACTATACAAATAGCCCTTTAGTTTGACTTTTATATAGACACTAGAGGCCTGGTGCACAAATTCGTGCATGGGTGGGGTCCCTCTGGGTGGCCTGCAGGGATCGGGCCGAAACCCACAGTCCAAAACCACCTGCAGCTCCTACCTGCTGCTTCCGTTCATCCCGGCCCCACTGTGCCTGCCTCAAGCTCGTGCCCAATCAATCCCGATTGGGAGAGGCTCTCGCTGCCACAGCAGCACTTGCCAGCCTTGAGCCCTGCGTCTGGCACCCTCCCAAGGTGAGTGGCCTGTGGGATCGAGCTGAAACCGGCTCTCCAACATCCCCCGAGGGGTACCAGATTGCAAGAGGGCACAGGCCAGGCTGAGGGACCCCACCAGTGCATGATTGGGCTGAGGAGAGACTGCAGGAGGGCTCCAGGGCATGTCCGGCCCATCTCACTCAGTCCTGATTGGCCAGACCCCAGCAGCAAGCTAACCTACTGGTCAGAGCATCTGCCCCCTGGTGGTCAGTGCATGTCATAGCGACTGGTCAACCAGTTGACTGTCTGCCCCCTGGTGGTCAGTGCATGTCATAGCGAGCGGTTGAGCAGTCAGCATATCATGAGCATATTACGCTTTGATTGGTTGTTCGGTTGTTCTGCCATTCGGTCTATTTGCGTATTACCCTTTTATCATATAGGATACTTTTTTTGGAGTTGCAGAGTATATACGCTCCTAGTAAGTTCTAGGTAAACTGATAACCCATTTTTATCACACTACAACTCTTTCATATATGTCTACAGATTAGTAATCTGAAAAAAGATACAGAAGTTTTCAGAGAGTTACAAGTCAATCATGCATACTTAAAGTACATACTATGTGCTCAGAATCTTAGAGAGAGAGAGAGAGAAAAGGGGGAGATTATTTATAGCCTGATTGTGGTGACAAGAAAAGGTAGAACTGGCTAAAAGTAGGAAAAACTTTTAGATAACATAAAAATTTCTTAAACCTCAGTCAAGCAAGGTTTGGTGCCGCAGGCAGGTTGGAGCTGGATATTGAAAGCTGGCCTGGAGTCACAGAGGTGGTGAATTTAAAACATTAATAACATCAACATTTAGTGGGTATCTATAATGTGCAAAGTACAATGTGATTGTATAAGATGTGGGGAAACAAAGTGATATATGACAATCTTTTTGCTCAGGATCTTATCATCTAATGAAAAGCACATATCAATAGAAAAACAAAACATATCCCAAATATTTTATATGTTCAATGAGCACATTAATTAAATAGAAACAAAGTTTGTGTCAGGAATAAGTGGAAATTAAGGCAAAGAATTATGAATTATAGTGTAATAAATTTGAAAGGGACTAGAATATAATGCAGTTCAAATGTGGCAATTACTTTCACAACCATGAAATCTCTATAAAGACCCTTTACATGACAAGGAGCACACTATTAGATAAATTAAGCCTGAGTTGTGTTAGGACTATGCATGCCAGGCTTAAAAATTTACACATGACCCATTAAGAGGCAAAGAATCACTGCAAATACTTGAGTAAAGCAAGTTGTATGTTAAAACACATATGCCAGTGATATGTATTAAAATCTATCAATCAGCCCTAACCAGTTTGGCTCAGTGGATAGAGCGTTGGCCTGCAGAGTGAAGGGTCCCAGGTTCGATTCCGGTCAAGGGCATTACCTTGGTTGCGGGCACATCCCCAGTAGGGGGTGTGCAGGAGGCAGCTGATTGATGTTTCTCTCTCATCAGTGTTTCTAACTCTCTATCCCTCTCCCTTCCTCTCTGTAAAAAATCAATAAAATATATATTAAAAATCTACTAATCAATATACCAGTTTTCTGATCCACTTAGAAGATAAAGCATTTCAATGAAGAGACCATTGAATTTGTCAAGCCATGAGGTGATGCAAATTAGATGAACTGTGGTGGCAGCAGAAATAGTGAAATGACGGTTCCATTATTGGAATTAAGAGAGGTTGAAGAAAATTATGGTTTCATGGGAATAAACAATTATTTCAGTTTAGGCATGCTCATTTTGAATTAACAGTGGAGAAGAACAGAAATTTAGTATAAAGGTAGACACATAAGACCAACACCTTTCAGAGTGCCTACAGGTAGATAGAGACAGAGGACTGGCATATTTTGGGTGCCTTTACCTTGATCATTGAGCATGGGGTGAGGTCTTCATCCCATATTATAATGGAAGTTAAGACTGGGAGTATAAAAAGACGTCATAGTTATCATAAAATTGAAAAAAAATTATAAATATTTCTGTTTATAATACTAACAAATTGAACTTTAAATCCCATTTTTCTTCCCACATATTCAAAATGATTTCAGGTCTGTTTCATGTTCAACTGTGTGGCAAAATGCACCCCTGAGCTGGAACTGAGTTTTTCCGCCGGTGTACTAATTTACTGCTAAGTCTCAGATACAGCAATGCTGTTGCTTTGTTAAGTGGAGAGCAGCAGCAGAAGCATTTACATACAGTATATGTTTTTTCCTTGCAAAACAAAGAGACCTTAAATTCTGTTTCATCCCTCCTGCTTCCTGCCTTCCAAATACCAAGGGTTGGGCGGGGGCGGAAAGGGCATCAAATAGTAGGATTTCCCTCTATATATAACTTCTGATGAATACCCCAAAACTTGATGTGATAGTTGGCTAGTGGTGAGCATAAAGCCAATAATGGAGAGATCAGTAAACAATATGGTCAAATCCATTCCACAGAATACTTTTATTGGACCATATTGAATTAATACAAATGCTTTTGGTACAAAAGCAAAATTATTTATGAAACAATAGAAAAATCTGCTCTAAAGAAGAAAAAAAGCACTGCACATGATTTCAGTGAAAAAAAGAACCAGATGTTACACATACTTAAGAAAAAAAAACCAATCCCATGTGCAGTTACCCATAAAATATTCAACACTTACATAGGTTTAGGGCTTACTGGCTTGATTTCTTTCCTCCCTCTCACCTTCATACTAATCTTCCACATGTCAGCATTTCTTTGAAATCAGGGTGTGTTACTAAAGTAGAGTTTAGAGAGCCAATTGAGGATTGATTCCAGTTGAAATTTTTGTAGTGTGCCCAGGGATGTCCTCATCCATGGAAGAAAGAGGGTGCTGTCACTACGTGTCAGGAATGTGGGCGTGCAGGCCACACTGTACCATTTGCTATCTGTAAAACCAGAAGTGGATTGACCTCTGCAAAAAAATTAATAATTGAGCAATGCGTGTGCAAAAAAGGGGTTATGTAAATAGTCCAGATTCCTATGCTGAAGATGGAAAAGTAGATATATATGTCTGGCACAATGTCAGATGCTTTGCATATTTTTTTCCAATCCTCAAAACCAATCTTTAACGTATATATTATTAATTCCATTATGTTGATAAAGGAGTTAAAAACAAAAAAAGAGCCTTTTGGTCAAGATGGTGATGTAGGTAAATGTGATACTTGAATACTCCCACAACCACAGGAAAATTATAATAAACTACAGTATAACTATCATTCAGAACCACCTAAAATCTAGCTTAATGGCAGTCCTACAACAAGGGATTTAAAGAAGAAGCCACATCAAGACTGGTTGAAGTGGTGGAAACATGGAAGGGACTGGTCCCACACCCATGTGTGGAGGTTTAAAATCAGGAAGGATATCTTAGAGGCAGAGGTCCCTCCTGAAAAGCAAGGGGTCCCAGACCCACAACAGGTCTCCCAGCCCAGGGTTCCAGAGCAGGAAGAAAAGTCCCTGCTGTAAAAACTAGTGAGGATTGTGGCTGAGTGAGATGGAAGGCTATTGGAGTCCCAGGCAGTTCTGCTTAAAGGGCCCATGCACGGACTTATTCAGACTTACTCCCTCTAAGCTCCAGCACTAGGGCAGTAACTTGAAATAAACTAGGGATATAAAGGGAGGAACTGAATTATCTGGAATAAGACAAAAGTTAGGGGCAGCTTTCTATCAGACAAAAAATGATGGCAGAGGCCATTGTTCCTTTTCTGAGAACCCACCAACACAGAGCTGACAGGTGGATACCATATCTGAGTCTCCTTCAATGTGGCTCACACTGTTCACCCTGCACTGGTGATTCCCTGAGACCCTGCCCCACCCAACTTGGGAGCCAACCTAAGCAATTTCCATTGGCTTTTCCATAAAACTGGCCTTTCTTGTGTCACACTTTAGACCTTCCTAAAATCTTTTAAACAAGCATAATATGATCTCTGAGTACCCCTTACCCCTTGCTAAGTGGCCCCAGGCCCAGCACTAGCAGCAGCTGTCCATGGTTTGGCCACTCCTGGGTACCTGCAAGCCCATCACAAGTAGCAGCCATCTGCAGATTGCTCTTTAGCTTGTGCTGGGTGGCCCCAGGCAAGACACAGACAGTGGCTGACCTTGCACCTCCCTGGAGGCCCCAGAGCCTATGCATGCAATGGACAGCTTCAGACCATGTCATTTTATAACCCTACTACCTCCACAAGTGACACACTCAAGGGGACAACTGGTTGAGCACCAAAGCGACACTGAAGCAAGTTCTGCTCTCTAGTGTTGACCCATGCACAGCAGCTCCTCTCCTATAGTTGCAGATGGTCCTCACAGCCAATAGGCCTGGGGGTCAATTCCTCCCATTGAGGTGGCAATAGCAATCAAGGCTCAGCTATAACAGGATAGTACACACATCTCACACCTGGATCATCCAGCTTGAGTGGCTGTGCCACTGGGACCTATGGGAAAACCTACTAAACAATACCACTCTACCAAATCTAGGAGATAAAGCTTCTCTACCTAATACATAGGGACAAATACAGGGAAGCAGCCAAAATGCAGAGACAAAGAAATGGGCCCCAATGAAAGAAAAGGAGTAATCCCCAGAAAAAGAACTAAATGAAATGGAGACAAGTAAAATGCCAGATACAGAGTTCAAAACAATGGTTATTAGAACACTCAAGGAATTTAATGAGAACTTCAACAGCATGAAAAAGGATATAGAAACCATAAAAAAATGAACCAGTCAGAAATGAAGGTTTCACAAACTGAAATGAAGAATAATTTATAGGGAATCAACAGTAGAGTAGATGACACAGATAATCAAATCAGCAATTTGGTTTATAAGGAAGGAAAAATACCCAATGAAAACAGCAAAAAGAGAAAAGAACCCAAAAAACTGAAGACAATGTAAGGAGTCTCTGAGACAACTTCAAGAGTATAAACATTTGTGTTGTTAGGATGCTAGAAGGAAAAGAGGAAGAGCAAGAAATTGAAAACCTACTTAAAAAAATAATGACAGAAAATTTCTTTAACCTGGTGAAGGAAATAGACATGCAAGTCCAGGAAGTGCAGAGAGTCCCCAAAAAGATAAACCCAAAAAGGCCCACACCAAGACACATCATAATTAAAATGTCAGAGTTTTAAGACAAAAAGAGAATCTTAAAAGCAGCAAGAGAAAAACAGTTATCTTCAAGGGAGTTCCTATAAGATTGTCAGTCAATTTTTCAACAGAAACTTTGTAGGACAAAGAAGAGTGGTAAGAAATATTCAAAATGATGAAAAGCAAGGACCTACAACCAAGATTACTCTACCCATCAAATCTATCATTTATAATCAAAAGGAAGATAAAGAGCTTCCCAGAGAGGAAAAAGCTGAGAATGTTCATCACCACAAAACCAGTATTAAAAAAATATGTTAAGGGACCTTCTTTAAGAATAGAAAAATATATTAAAGTGGAAATAATACATATCTATCAACAATTACTTTAAATGCAAAAGAATTAGAAGACAAGACCTATCCTCCTCAGACTATTCCAAAAAATTCAAGAGTAAAGCACACTTCCAAGTTCTCTCAATGAAGCTAGCATTACCCTAATTTCAAAACCAGGTACAGACACCACAAAGAAAGAGAACTACAGGCCAATATTCCTGATGAACATATATGCTAAAATCCTCAACAAAATTCTAGAAAATTAGATCCAGCATTACAATAGAAAGATCATACAGCATGACCAAGTGGAATTTATTTGGGGGATACAAAGAGGTACAATATCTGCAAATCAATAAATGTGATACATCACATAAACAAATTGAGAGACAAAAATCACATAATCATATCAATCAATGCAGAAAAAGCATTTGACAAAATCCAAGACCCTTTATTGATAAAAACTTTCAGCAAAGAAGGAATAGAGGGATCATACCTCAACATACTAAAAGCCTTATATAACAAACCTACAGCCAACATCATACTCAATGGGCAAAAACTAAAACCATTTCCCCTAAGAACAGGAACAAGACATGGATGCCCACTTCAACCACTCCTGTTCCACATTGTATTGCCAGTGCTAGCCATAGCAATCAGACAAGATGAAATAAAAGGCATCCAAATTAGAAAGGAAGAAGTAAAATTGTCATTAGTCTCACATGACAAGATATTATACATAAAAAACCCCAAAGACTCCATCAAAAAACTAATAAACTTAATAAATGAATTCAGCAATGTAGCAGAATACAAAATCAACACCCAGAAATCTATAGCTTTTTTATATACCAATAAGGAACTCACTGAAAGAGAAACTAAAAAATCAGACCAATTTATCATTGCAACAAAAAAATTAAGATACCTAGGAATAAACTTAACTAAGGAGGTAAAAGACCTGTACTCAGAAAACTGCAGGATATTGAAAAAAGAGATAGAGGAAGACATAAACAAATGGAAGAACATACCATATTCATGGATTGGTAGAATCCACATCATTAAAATGTCCATACTACCCAAAGCAATTTATAGATTCAATGCAGTCCCCACTAAAATACCAATGGCATACTTCACAGACCTAGAACAAACTCTCCAACAATTCATCTGGAATAAAAAACAATCACAAATAGCCACAGCAATCCTGAGAAATAAGAACAAAGTTGGAGGGATTACAATACCAGATATCAAGCTATATTACAAAGCCACTGTCTTCAAAACTGCCTGGTACTGGCACAAGAACAGATATATAAACCAGTGGAACAGAACAGAGTGCCCAGAAATAGACCCAAGCCATTTTGCTCAATTAATATTTGACAAAGGAGGCAAGAACATACAATGGCATCAAGACAATCTCTTCAATAAATGGTCTTGGGAAAATTGGTCAGGTACATGCAAAAAAATGAAACTAGATCACCAACTTACACCATACACAAAAATAAACTGAAAATGGATAAAGGACTTAAATGTAAGATGGAAAACCATAAAAATCTTAGAAGTCTCCATAGACAGCAAAATATCAGACATATGTCATAGCAATATCTTTACTGATACAGTTCCTAGGGCAGCTGTGGGCAAACTACGGCCCGCGGACCGGATCCGGCTGGTTTGAAATGAATAAAACTAAAAAAAGAAAAAAAAAAGACCGTACTCTTTTATGTAATGATGTTTACTTTGAATTTATATTAGTTCACACAAACACTCCATCCATGCTTTTGTTCCGGCCCTCCAGTCCAGATTAAGAACCCATTGTGGCCCTCGAGTCAAAAAGTTTGCCCACCCCTGTCCTAGGGCAATGGAAACTAAGGAGAAAATAAACAAATGGTACTACATCAAAATAAAAAGCTCTGCACAGCTAAAGAAATCATCAACAAAACAACAAGAAAGCCCACTGCATGGGAGAACATATTTGCCAATGTTATCTCAGATAAGGGTTTAATCTCCAAAATTTACAGGGAACTCATACAACTTAACAAAAGGAAGATAAACAATCCAATAAAAAAATGGGTGAAGGACCTAAATAGACACTTTTCATAAGAGGACATACAGAAGGCCAAGAGACATATGAAAACATTCTCAAAGTCACTAATCATCTGAGAGATGCAAATCAAAACGACAATGAGGTACCATCTCACACCTGTCAGAATGGCTAGCATCAACAAATCAACAAACAACAGGTGCTGGTGAGGAAGTGGAGAAAAAGGAACTCTTGTGCACTGTTGGTAGGAATGCAGACTGGTGCAGCCACTGTGGAAAACAGTATGGAGTTTTCTCAAAAAGTTAAAAATGGAACTCCCATTTGACCTAGTAATTCCACTTATAGTAATATATTGCAAGAAACCAGAAACACCAACCAGAAAGGATATATGCACCCCTATGTTCATAGCAGCCCAATTTACAATAGCTAAGATTTGGAAACAGCCTAAGTGCCCATTAGCAGATGGGTGGATTGAAAAACAGTGGTACATCTACACAATGGCATACTGCACTGCTATAAAAAAGAAGGAACTTTTACCATTTGCAACAGCATGGATGGACCTGGAGAGCATTATGCTAAGCGAAATAAGCCAGTCAGAGAATGAGAAATATCACATCTCACTCATATGTGGGATATAATGATCAACATAAACTGATGAAGAAATATAGATCCAGAGACAAAGAAACACTGAACAGACCATCCAATCTCAGAGGGAAAGCGGGGGAAGGTGGGGTTGGGAGTGGGGGTAAGAGATCAACCAAAGGACTTGTATGCATGCATCTTACCTAATAATAGACAAACATGTAAATTGACCATCCCTCCGCTATGCTCACCAGCCAATCAGGATAGTATGCAAATTAACCCAACAAAGATGGTGGTTAATTTTCATACGTAGGTACAGCGGAGCGAAGACTGAAGGCTCCGGCCTGAGCAGCTAAGGCCTGGGTCCAGGGTGCCGGAGGAAAACTGGTGCCGGCAGCCAGGGGAAGGGAAGGCCTATTGCACGAATCTCTTCGTGCAATGGGCCTCTAGTATTAGCATAACCAATGGACATGGACACTGAGGTGGTAGGGGCTTGTCCTGGGGGGTGGGAGTGGCAGGGAAGGGTCAATAGGGGAAATAGAGGCATATGTAATAATTTAAACAATACGTGCAAATTGATTAAATGCTCGAATCAAGAAGACAAATGGAGGCTGAATAGATAACCAAACAAGACCTTTACATATATTGTGAAAGTAAAGGAATGGAAAAAATCATTTCATAAACATACAAACAAACAAAATGCTGTGGTAGCAATATTTATACCAGAAAAAATAGACTTAAAACAAAGGCTATATATCAAGCGGAACTTAGCAATTCCACTTCTGGGTATTTATCCGAAAAAATTCAAAACACTAAATTGGAAAGACATACACATCCATATGTTCATTGCAGCATCCTATATAATAAAAGGTGAATATGCAAATCAACCGAATGGTGAAACAACTGGTCACTATGACCCACACTGACCACCAGGGGACAGATGTTCAATGCAGGAGCTGCCCCCTGGTGGTCAGTGCATTCCCACAGGGGAGCACCACGCAGCCAGAAGCTGAGCTCATGGCTGGTGAGCCCAGGGGAGGTGGCAGGAGCCTCTTCCATGTCCAGGGCAGCGCTAAGGAGCAGTGAGCCTAGTGGTAAGAACCAGTGAGCAGGCGGGCAGTAAGGAGTGAGGGGTCCCAGACTGCGAGAGGGATGTCTGACATCCCTTAAGGGGTTCTGGACTGTGAGAGGGTGCAGGTCAGGCTGAGGGACCCCCCCAGTTCAGGAATTTCATGCATCGGGCCTCTAGTTATTTATAGTAGCCAAGATATGGAAAGCAACCTAAATGTCTATCAATAGATGAATGAATAAAGAAGTGTTGCATGTATTCAATGGAATCTAACTCAGCCATAAAAATAATGAAATCCAGCCCAGCTGGTGTGTCTCAGTGGTTGAGCATCAATCTATGAACCAGGAGGTCACATTTTGATTCCCAGTCATGACACATGCCCAGGTTGCAGGCTCGATCTCCAGTATGAGGCATGCAGAAGACAGCCAATCAAAAATTCTCTCTCATCATGGATGTTTCTACCTCTCTCTCCCTTTCTCTTTCTCTCTGAAATCAATAAAAATATACTTAAAAAATAATAATGAAATCCAGCTATCTGAAACAGCATAGAAGGTATTGTGCTGAGTGAAATAAGTTAGATAGAGGAAGACAGATGCCATATGATTTCACTTATATGTGGAATATAAAAAATAAATAAAATAAAATAGCAAGCAGAACAGAAACAGACTCATAGATACAGAGAATATTTTGATGGTTGCCAGATGGGAGGAGAGGTGTGGCTGGGTAAAAAGATGAAAGGATTAAAAAATACAGACTGGTAGTTGCAGAATAGTCACAGGGATCTTAAGTACAACCTAAGGAATATAGACAATAATATTGTATTAACTATCTATTATGTCAGATGGGTACTAGATTTATTGGGATGATCACTTAAGTTATAAGAATGTCCAATCACTGGGTTGTACACCTGAAACTAATATAATATTGTATGTCAACTGAAATTAAACAATAAAATTTTTAAAATAAAAAATATATATTTTTCCAGAATTCCAGGAACCGATTTATACTCACCATTTTAATTTGTCTTCATTGATTTTAAAGATGCACGTTGTAGAGTGTCCTGCAAGAGTCAAATAGCATTGACCTTTTTTACCATGTACTCACTGTCTTCTGTGCACCTCCCTTTCATCTTCTGTGATATTTCTACACTTGGGCCCAAGTTTTATATCAGGAAGATATTAATACCAAAGAGAATCAGTGCAGGGCAGGGGAAAATAAATTTGGTATAGAAGAGTCTTAAATTTAAATCTCAATTTTTAAAACGGGCATTTTAGAGAAACCAGCTATATTTGTTATTGCTTATTCCTGCTGATTGGCAATTTAAAAAAATATTTCATTGAATTCTCATATTTAATAACATGTGGCTTCCTTTAAGTAATAAAAAACCACCAATATTTTAAGGAATATGTGCATTTAAAGTATCAAATATCCTTTTTAAAAAATTGAACTTGAATGCAGAGATCTCTGGAACATTGGTAAACACGAATATCAACCATAGTAGCAATTAAGTATTTATTATATTTTTTTAAAACTTTAAATACTGTTATTTTACAAAGAATGCAGTTTTATATAGAAATAGTATAAAATTAAAACAATAGCTTATTGTTAAAGTTTCATTCTAAGGATAGCAGACATAATTGAGTTGCATTAACTCACAGGAAATAGGACCCAGTGGTGATATCCTGATTACCATTCTCAATTAACATCACTACCATTTTTAGTGCTTATGTTTAATGTCAAAGCATTAAGAGTCTTCCAGGATAAAAAATCTATTAGTGTTTCAAAACTATGTTCCAAACCAAAGAGACTAGAAACAGAATGAAACCAGATGTCATTTGCATTAAGGTGATAATTTTAGCAATGTGAATTAATCAAGTTTCTCAAGGGAAGGCTATAATTTAAAAAGTGGTAAAGAAACTCAGTGTTGAACACTATGTTGAATCAGCTTGTTTAAGACACAAAATAAGAAATCTGAAGAGATTTGAGAAGTGTTATACAAGAGGGAGAGAACATTGCATATTCCTAAATGCCAAGTGTGTCTATTCAAATCAAATGATAATTTTTCCATTTGCTCTTATCACTGGTGAAGCTCACAGGGCCTGGAAATAACTGTGCCTTCAATATATAGTTTTTGAATGAATTAACAGATAAAAGAAAAAAATCAGAGAAGAATAATAGTGGAAAAAAGACTAGAGCAATTCAACCTAGATCTGGATTCTAGTCCTGGTTTTGTCATTAGTTATTTTTAAAACTGTGAGCAAATTATTTAGCACCCAATTATTACATCTCTAAGTTTGGATTACTAGATTTCTAAAATCCCTTCCAACTCTTTTTTCTGTCACAAAAGCTATCTATGGCTTAGCTTTATAAAAATTAAAACCATAAAACATTCTGGAAGTTGAGACAAAGAAAAGGAAATATGGAAAATGGCCAAAAATTAGTAATGGTAGATGATTTGAAAGATTGTGTTTGTTTTTAAGATTGGAGCCATCTGAATAAAATTAGATGAAAATAATCCCTTAGGGTCTGAATATATTTAAATAGAAACAACCAATCTAACATACACAGAGTACATCCTTGAAGAAAATAAAATGCAAAATTTCCAAGTAGAAGAGATTATAAGTTTTTCATTCATACATTTAGTCAACAAACATGTATTAAATGTGTTCTCCATGCCACCTATCCTGCTAGGTACAGAGGATTAAGAATAAGTAAGAGAATCCCTGTTCTCTAGCAAGTACTAGTTTGGCAATGACTTCATAATATTAGTCTAGAAATGTAATTATGAGGATTTTTAAAAATGCCACTAAAAATAAATTCAGACAATAATATTGTAATCTTTAGCTTAAAATTTATATATTTTTGAAACATATAAAATTAAAATATAATTATTATTTTCATTGTGGATTTATTAGGAAAGTCAAATTAATGGATTTGAATATTAATTTAAAATAATGACAAGTTAAATGAGTAAAAGAGGCTAAAGCAGTACATTCTCTTGCCGTTTGACCTAGGCAAAATGCAGAAGTGCTCTAAAACATCTTTAAGTAAAGTCTTAATAAATGTATAATGAGATTCATTTTTTCTTTCACAAGCAAGAAATTTATGAAGATTGGGATTATTGAGTAAAGAAAGTAAACACTTTAAAAATTTTAAACACAAACTAAATTTCTTTGCCAAAATGTTCTATTAAATTAAATTGTATTAGTTTAAAATTTCCATCCATTCTTATGAGCAAAGAACATTTTAATTATGTTATGTATTTGAGGTATTACCAAATTTGTATTATTTTTGTTTAAATATTTTTTTTTAGTTCTAGTGAGGTTCAACATATTGCCATATGTTTACTAATGCAATTTCTCTTAAACAAAGTGTTTGTGATGGCATTTTACTACTTACTAGGGGCTTGCTGTTCTATATTCTTCTAAATTGTATGTGCTTTTAAAAGCAAATGTATTAAATCTTCATCATATTTTCTATAAATATTAATCCCCTATTTAGAAGTTGCCTATTTGGTGTAGGCCTGTCTATAATTCAATTTTTATATATTTAAAGTTTAATTTATAAAATATCATTTAAAAAACATATAATGGGATATTTTACTTAATGCCATTTATAAAATGTAATATTTTTAATTACAAGTTCTATGGTTCTAAAAAATAATATAATTCATGATCAAAATGTCAAGTTCTGGCATTGCAATATAATCAATACATAATTTATTTATAAATAAAATATGTAGTTCAAGTGTTAGAGTAAAAAAACTCTTGATAGTTAAAACAGGATTTATGAACAAAATGATTTTAGCTGGTGGAACTACCAACAGAGTTTATAGTAAAACTAGAGGCCCGGTGCACAAAAATTCATGCCCTGGTGGGGTCCTTCAGCCTGGCCTGTGCCCTCTTGCAGTCCAGGACCCCTCGGGGGATGTCCACCTGCTGGTTTAGGCCCTCTTCCCGCAGGGAGTGATGCCTAAGCCGCAGTCAGACATCCTTAGCACTGCCGGGGAGGCGGGAGAGGCTCCCGCCATTGCCGCTGCGCTTGCAGCGGACAGCCTGGCTTGTGGCTGAGCGGAGCTCCCCCTGTGGGAGTGCACTGACCACCAATGGGCAGCTCCTGCATTGAGCATCTTCCCCCTGGTGGTCAGTGCATGTCATAGCGACTGGTCGTTCCCAGTCTTTCCACCATTAGGGTCAATTTGCATATTACCCTTTTATTACATAAGATATAATAATAATACAAAGTAAATAACAATTATGGTTTATTGAGTCCCTTCTGTGTGCCAGCCATTGTGCTAAGTGCTTTATTACAAGTATTTACCACACCAAACTCTAAGAGTTTTGCCTTCTCTGAAATAAAGCCTATTATTGGAGAGCAGGAGGGAGCTCTTGTTAAGAGTATCCTAGAAAAATTCTGGAAATGTAATAAGGCATTGATGGTGTTTGGACCTAAAGGAAATTTTGCCATTCTTCAGCACAATCATTTCCTGAAATGTTCATAGGTACTATTTTTATTGTATTTATTTCTGAATTAGAAGGGAAATCCATTGTAAATGATTTGGGGAAATCCTGAGTTAAAACTAAATGTTTCTTTCCTGCAGGACTTCTAAACACTTTTTACAAACTTATATGCACTGTCATCCTCCAAGAAGACAATATGACATTCAGTATCAACTACGCACATTTGACCATAGAATATCCTTCTTTTTGAGCCTAGATATTCATGGAATATTTTAAGTAATACATTAACCGTTTGTGTAACAGTCTTAAATGGAAATGGCAATCAGGAGATTAGGTTACTAAGGCCCTTCCAAGCAGAACTGCATACTTAGAGGGGGCTCCCTTGTTTAACCTTGCACCCCACTCTTGGTATATCCTGAAGAGGTACCTTGTGCCAGAGGAAGAAACTCAGAAGAGAAATGGGGCTGAGAGAAGAAAAATGTTTCTGAAGGAATAGGTTCTTCATTGTTATCCCAGAAAAAGAATTTCAGGGACACTCACACAGGAGTTCTACCCAATAGTGGCAAGATTTATTACAGCGAAAAGTGATAGTAAACTCTGGGAGAGGCACAGAGAGGGCAGGCTAAAGAGCTGCCCTGAGGTCCTTGCTAAGATTCCATATAGTTTCTTGATTTTGGAAAAGAACGGGCTTCTTTCAAACTGTGCAACCTCTTTCCTGGCTTTTCTGAGTCCTGTGCTATTCCCCCTATCCAATCTCTTTTTCACAAATTTTCTCAGGCCAGTGGCCTCCTCCTTTTACGGTTGCCATTTTGGCTCCTACTGGCATGCCTCATAGTTCCCCTTCCTCATTTGGCTTCTACTGAACATGCACTTAGTGAGAGGAATTCCTTCACAGTTTCCACACCCCCACCCCCTCACACACACACACACACACCTTGTAAGTCCTGTGGACTCCCCAGGTGACCCACAAGCTGTCTTTCCTGCCCATTCAGATGTTTTTGTCCCTTTAGCAAAGGATGCCAGCTCCTGGTTACTCCCCAGGGTGACTGAAAGCTATTTTTTCCTACCTAATCAAACCTAATCAGATGTCTGTTTTTCATTGCTCCCTCCTCTTTAGTTAATATCTGTCCACTCTAACAAAGGCAAGATATTTTATAAGAACCTTCACAGTACCAGGTACTTTTCCAAGTTCTGGGGATAAGGAAGCTTAAATCTGCTTCAAGGGAGATAAGTATACTAGCATACACAGTCATAATGCCACAGAGAAATGCAAAGTTAGGGTGGTGATGTTCTGGGAGCATACAGAAATCACACCCAAAGTTCTCTTATGAGGTGTCAGAGGATTACTAAAGAAGAAAGTTTTTATGTGAATATTGGAAACTGAGTTGTTAAGTTCATAGGTGGTGACACACTTCAGGAAGGGTAATAAAGGAGAAAAGGCATGGAACTGTGAAAGAATATATAGGTCATTTGGGAAAACAAGTGATTTGGTAGATTACAGGTAGGTTAGGTCAGGGATCAAAGTATAAAGGGTCCTGTTTAATATAAACAACATACATAATCTTTGAAAGGTTTTGGCCAGGGGAGTGACATGAGTGGAAAGGTCTTTTAGAAAGGTCATCGGGGAACTTTGCAGAGGCTAAGACGGGGAAAGGTGAGGATGAGGCAAGGAGAGAAGTCAGGCATGAAGGCAGGTGAGAAAGGCTGTCAATCTCCTTTTATACTAAACAGTACAGATAGGGTGGAGAGAAGATAAAGTTGGGCACTATTTGAAGGTATTTAGAAGGTTCTGACAGTCCTTGTGATGTGTTGGTTGTGCATGTCTAGGATGAAAAAGAGATTGAAAATAACAGCTTTGCCAAGGGACCATGGTAGGGTTTTTTCTTTCAAAAGGATCTAAGAACATTTCATAATTCTAATATACTAGTAAATAGCAAAAAACTACAGTCTTCAAGATAAATTGACATATCAATGGTATTTTATTTTATGACTATTCAGATCATAAAAGTAAAACATGCTTACATTAAAATATTTCAAAATATAATTGCTGTAATATTTTAGAGTATTTCCTTTCATAAGCATACTAGATGCCTGATGCACGAAATTAATGCAAGGGCCTTGGCCCCGGCCCCTGCCCGCCACCGCCACATCCAGGGGCCTCTGCCACCTCTGCTGCAGCCCCCACCCACTGCGGCATTGTCTGGAAGGAAGGATGTCGGAAGGACGTCCGGCCTAATTAGCATATTACCTGTTTATTATTATAGATGAGGGGGCAGTGAGTGAGTGTGCATGTTTATGAGTATGTATGGTGGAGATCCATTTTTTTATTGCTTAAAGTATTACATATGTCTCCTTTTCCCCGGATTGAAACCCCCTCAGCCACGCCCACCCCTCAGGACAAGGCCCCACCACCCCAGTGTCTGTGTCCGTTGGTTATGCTAATGCGCATGCATACAAGTCCTTTGGTTGATCTTTAACACCCCCCTTCCATGCCTTCTCTCTGAGGTTGGACAGTCTGTTCAGTGTTCCCTTGTCTCTGGATCTATTTTTGTTCATCAGTTTATGTTGTTCATTATATCCCACATATGAGTGAGATCATGTGGTATTTATCTTACTCCAACTAGCTTATTTTGCTTAGCATAATGCTCTCCAGGTCCATCCATGCTGTTGCAAATGGCAAAAGTTCCTTCTTTTTTATAGCAGCATAGTAATCCATTGTGTAGATGTACCACAGTTTTTTAATCCACTCATCTGCTGATGAGCACTTAGGCTGTTTCCAAATCTTAGCCATTGTGAATTGTGCTGCTATGAACATAGGGGTGCATAATCCTTTCTGGTTGATGTTTCTGGTTTCTTGCGATATATTCCTAGAAGTGGGTTTACTGGGTCAAACAGGAGTTCCATTTTTAACTTTTTGAGAAAATTCCATACTGTTTTCCACAGTGGCAGCACCAGTCTGCATTCCCACCAGCAGTGCAGGAGGGTTCCTTTTTCTCCACATCCTTGCCAGCACTTCTTATTTGTGGATTTGTTGATGATAGCCATTCTGACAGGTGTGAGATGGTACCTCATTGTTGTTTTGATTTGCATCTCTTAGATGATCAGTGACTTTGATATGTCTCTTGGCCTTCTGTATGTCCTCTTATGAAAGGTGTCTATTTAGATCTTCAGGCTGTCTTTCTGGGCACAGCCTCCCACAGCTGTGGGCTTAGATCTAGAGTCCACACTGCCAGCAGCCCTGTGGACCCCCTTTCACAGTTGAGTGTTACACGTGCCCCAAGGGACTGGGACATGGTGCAGCGCAGTTTCCTTCTGACCCTCTCGTCCCTGTTGTGCACATATCTCTCTCTCCAGCCCAGATCCCCAATCCTACCGTTTACCAGGCATCTCCTATCCTTTCCGGCCACAGATTGTCTCACCAGCTGTGTTTAATTAGCCAATTCCTGGGTGGATGTTATTTGATTCATCTGTTTCTTCTATCTGCTCCGTGAGAAAGGGCAGGACAGGTCCACCTATTCAGCTGCCATTTTGTCTCCCCCTGGACAAACTCCTTAGGAGCCCATGGCCAGGGAGGCTGGAGTCTCCGTGTTCATGGGTTTGCAGCCCAGGCAGCTGGTCCCCATCTGGTGTGGCTGTAGGGTCCGGGTGGTGTCTGAGGTCTCCCTGGGTGGAGGTGAGGCTGGGCTCCCAGTCACAGCTGCTCTCCCTTCAAGATGGCACGGTCTCTGTGGCAGAGCCGGCCGCTCCAGGAGAGATTTCAAGCAGCAGTAGAGACTGCCCGGCTAGGGGAGCCTGGACCGCCAGCCTCCAACAGTCCTGCGGAATATAACTGTCCCTCACTCACACACACACACTCACACACTCACACACACACACACACACATGCCCCACACATCCACGCACTCCCCTTTCGCTCCCTCACTTACACTCTCTCCCTCACTGCAGTCCTGACAACTGCCATCTTGGATTCTCTGGAGATACAATTTTTATACCTTGCAATAGGCTGAGTTTTTGTTTATTATTATATCATGAATATTTTTTCCATATCTCTTGGTCTCTTTGGGCTTCTCGAACAAAAATACCCTAGTCTGGGAGGCTTAAGCAACAAACATTTATTTCTTACAGTTGTGAAAGCTGGGAAGTTCAAGATCAAGGTGTTGGCAGACTCAGTGTCTGGTGACAGCTGGCTTTCTGGTTCTCTCCTTACCCTGTTTTCTCCTGTTTGGTATAAATCTAGACAGTCATCTTCTCCATGTGTCCTCATCCAGTGGAAGGGGTAAGGGGACTCTTTTATAAGGTCACTCCCAACCTTGAGTCTTACAACCCCCTGACCTAATCACCTCCTAATGTCTCCATCTCCTAATACCACCACATTGGGGTTAAGATTTCAACATGTGAATTTGAGAGGGACACAACACTGAGACTATAACACCATCATTCCTCAGCATCATTAAAATTCATTTTAATGACTATTTTATAGTTTGTTTTATAAATGTCTTACAATTAACTTTTCCCTTTTTTTGATATTTAGGTTGTTTCTTACCTTTCTCTTTTCTTTTTTCTATTTAGCAGTCAGTGCCTTGATAAATATCTTTCACTTGAGTGTTTTCAGATTTTTCTGATAATGTACTTGTGATATGTATCTAAAAGTAGACTTACTTTGTCAGAGGGTATGAACATTTCCAATGTTTTATGAATATCTAAATCATTTTCCAGAAAGTGTGAAACATCATACTATTTAATTAATCATTAACATATGACTTTTACTTGATGTATTTAACCTATCTATAAATTATATTTTTTCAGTTTTCATGTAACATTTTAATTCACCAGTTTTGGATTTTAAAAAGATTAGCTAGAGGTTGTATTATTGTTAATTATATTTCCTTAGAAAATATATTTTCTTCTCCCTAAAATGAACCACATAGTTTCTTTATAGATTTAGTTTTTAACATATTTTTTAAAATAAAAAAATTGATCAAGAACGAATGTTATTTACCTCTTATATGTTTAATATATGTTTCTAGGTTCTCCTAAAATTAACATTGCCCATGGTAGAAAATTTAGAAAAATATGACAATATATATAAGAAACAAATTACAAATTACAACCCTACCATCTAAAGAGAACTAATATGTATCTCACAATGGTAGTTTGGGCATTTTTTTGTTCAGAAATTATTTTGTTTTGACCTGATAGCCTAGAACAGTCCATGGTACATGGCTGGTATTAAACAAACATTTGTTAAATAGATGAATATTTTTAGCTTAATTTCAATATTTTACATAGATATTTACAATAGCTAATGTGTATTGATTTACATACCAAGCCTCATCATGCTCAATGCTAAATGCAAGATCTCATCTAATACAGCAACCCTGTTAGGTCAGAACCAGTATAGGCTCAATGGGCAGATGTAGAGTCAGCTTTAAAATTATTAAGGTGCCCATGAAATGTCATATAACAGAAAACAGTTTAAGCTGTGGCAGGTTCCCAACTATCCTGCCTATGGAGGATATGATTCTCACCATTACACAATTCTGCCCCGACAACAGGCAAATTAACCACAATCATTTCATTAGGATTTATTATTTTAAAACTCTATTGCTAGTAAAACATTTCTTAAATCCCCAAATGTTTGATTCCTTGGATTTAGTAGCACTTATTAAAATATTTTCATATTTTTATAATTCCAATATTTTATTTGACTAAATATACAAGTGTAATGCTTACTATTATAAGCAACATTTAGTGTGCTTTCTGATGATTACTTGAGATTTGATTGCTATTAGTAAAATAATTAGTTCAAGAAAATGATTCTTTTTAAAGTTGCTGATTCAAACTAAGTAATTTACATACTCTGAAAGATTGTTGATGTACTCACTACAACTACACAAGCAGACATCAATTTTTTGTTGTCAGGACTTCTTTAGATTCTTAAAACTTGTTGACGAGACCAAAGAGTTTTTGTTTATGTGACTCAGTGTTACCTATATTTACCATGTTGGAAATTAAAAGCAGAAGAAAATGTAAACACATAAGCATTCTTTTAGTTATTAGAATGGTCATTCATCATATATTAGATAATCTCTAGAAAACTCCACACTACAAATATGAGAGAATGAGAGTGAAAAGGTCAAATTATGTCATGGTGTTATTATGACAACACTTTGACTATGTGGTTTCTATGAAAAGTTCTTAGAGATTTCCAGGGGCCCCCAATTTCTCTTCGAGAACCACTGCACTACACCATACCTAGTATTTTAATTTACTATGTAAAAAATTTTCCCATTTAAATAATATATTTTCCTTGTTTTAACTTGCATTATTTGGATCATTGTCCTTGCATCTCCTCCTTTATGATCTTCTCTTCTGAAGTATATTTGTCTTTCACTTTTCCTATTTCAAAATCTCTTCACATTTTCACTTGAAATGTAGACAATAATACAACTTTGCTTTTCATTTTCTTTCCATTTTGCTGAAACAAATTCACAATTCTCATTATTGACTGTTCTAGCAAACCTTAAACTCAGAAGCCCTCAGAATAAGTCGCCCTGACTTCATACATGCCACAGCTGATCTGTGTGGCCCTGTGGAAATAATGGCTCAGTCTTGAAACTCTGATAACACCACCTCTTTTGTGATTTAATTTCTTCTATTGATTTTACAAAGAATTAGTTTCTAAATGATGCCTACACTTAAATTTCTAGCCATAATCTGTCAACATTTTCCAGCTTAATATATAAAATTTCAATGCATTCTTCATAGAATATTGCAAGATTCAAATTGTTTCAACTGAAATTGTATTGTCTTTTCTAGAACTTAGTCATATTGCCTTCAATTAAACATAATTTCCCATGTTTAAAAAAGCTAATTTGATTTTTTTTTTTACAACATGATTGAGTTTATCTCAAATGCTTGCAGCATTTGGGTTTACAGAAATTATGTTCTGTCAAAATATTTTATAACGGTAGCATTAAACATTGCCCTGAGGAAATAATATTGCTAAAAGTTGAGTGAGAAATAATATCTTGGTGCTATGTGACATTAGAATAATTTTTTATTTCCTGGAGATAATATATTATGTCTACACTTTTGAAAGAGAATCTATATTTGCCCACAAAGTAGAATATTTAAATGGGAAAGTTAAGGATTCATGATGCATTACTAAATTATGAATCTAGCAGCCACCTCTATACATTTCTACTCATAAAAGCCCCCTTTCCACTTTGGACTAAATGAAGTGGTTAATAGTTTGGGCAGAGTACTTAGCTTCTGAAAATAGCCTGCAGATAATGGATGACATTGGTGATAAATATAATACACAGCTGACAATCTACATACAGTCCTGGTGCCTACGGTAGTGCATGCTAATTAGCAAGCACCCCTGGCGACTCGATGTACCCTCCCCTCCATCTGTTGCTTCACTTTGAGTTTTAAACAACTAGAATACTGAGTATTTGAAATTACCTTTAGTGCTTTTAGTTTAAGTATATGTATGTATATTTAGTCAAATTATATGCATATATATAATATAATACAGTAAATAAATAACATCAACTCAAGTATTTAAGAACTTTTCTACATCTAACATTGTTTAGGCTAAATATTCAAATATTTGAAAGAAAATTTCAGTGTTTATCTGGACATCTAGCATCTTTTTAGTTTGCTAAACATGGTAAAATCAACTCTGAGTATTGTGAGAGTAATTTCATAGAAAATATTACATAAAATAGCTAAAAATAATCTAGACCTGGGAAATTGTCTCATGGTTTGAAAAAGTAAATATTGTTTTTTTTATGGAATATGAAACCAATTATTTAATGATATCTATAATGTGATGAACTTAAAAAGCAAACTTACTTTATAGAATAGTTATTAAAATATAGATGATTATAATCAGACTTCCTGGGTTAAAATTGATATTCTGCCATTTATTAGCTATGTAACTTTGGTCAAGTTTGTTTACCTCTCTGTCTAAATTTTCTCCTTTGTCTCAATGTTTGTATTTGTAAGATGAAATAATAGCATCTCTAAGGTTGTTATGAGGATTAAAGAAGCTAATATTCACAAACATTTATAACAGTTTCTGCCACAGGATAAATTATATAAGTGTAAAATGAATAAAAATACTATGTTTATCTTATCTTTACTAATTTTAGCTTTGGAACTGTGCTAAGATATTCAACGATGTGATTGTGCTAATTATAAAATTCTTATTCCTCTCCTATTGTTCTTTTAAATATAATTTTATTAAATAATAATAATATCATGATAGAATGAATTCAGTTGATTTCTATTCACATTTCATCATGAATAAAACATTAGATTTTCATTTGAAAGATAAAATATCTATTTTCATACTGACTATTGCTTTTTGGAAGTGTTTCCAATGAAACACAGGTCAATTAATATCATAACTAACTGTGATTATTAGTCAATTTACCAAAAACTCTTTTTAAGAGCCACAGAAAATCTTGCATTGCCTGTGAATTTTTTCTAATTGAACAAGAGACCATAACTAATACCCTGGAGGTATAGATTAGATAATTAGTCACAGTGTGCTCTTTACTGAAATTAGCTAAACCACTAATGATGGACAATATAACATGAGAGTAAACAGTGGCCCTATTACTCACTATTTGCTGATATTTTCCTTTTTAAAATGTGTTTTCAGATATAATTTTTTCTATATCTTGGTCTGAATATCTTTAATTTTAGGATGGAAGAATTTATCACATAGTTCATAATTAGCAGTAAAACAGTAATGCAAAAATGGACCAAAAAAATTGCTTAACTCTCTTCTGTTTTTGATATAAGTTCTAAAATATAAGGCCTACAATTGAGAAAATTAACTTTTGTTTCCTGTTTTAAAACATCAATACAACTAATATTCCTTAATATTTAAATATTATAAAATTAGAAAATAATACTCCAGTCAATCAGTATTATATCTGCATACTTTATAATAAATATCAAACAGCACAGATAAAATCCTATAGTTATAGTCAAAATCTGGATGCTTTGTTTACATGATCATTTATATTTTTTACCTATTCTGGTAATTGGCTTTTATGGCTGTCATTAAATACCTGAGGTCAGCCCTTAGCAAATGTCTTAGAAAGTAGGAGATTTGGGCAGAGTAAGCTTGTCAGTGATTTATTAAGAATAACTCCTTTATCAGTTAACTTTGCTATGTTACAAACCAGCCCCAAATTTAAAATAACCATTTATCATTGTTGATGATCTGCAAGTTGGCTGGGTGGTTCTGCTGATCTTGGTCAGACCTGGTTAATCTTTGCTGGATTCCTACATATACCTGCAGCCATCTGGTGGGATGGTGGGTTCTGGGCACCTGGGATAGCCTAGCACTCGTGTCTGGATGTTGCTCAGCTGATGTCTGGAGGTAACAAGAATAACTGGACTATTCTCTCATCACGAAGCTGTTTAGCCTAGGCTTGTTCACATGGCAGGCAAGAGAAAGGAAGTAAAGAAACACACAGATCTCTTAATGCTAGGCTCAGAACCAGTTACCTCACTCTGCTGCGTTCTATTGGTTACAAGGCCAGCCCAGATTCAAGAATGGAGGACTAGATTCCACCTCTTGAAGGCAGTAACAAAAATAATTACGGTCATTTCTTGAATCTACAGCAGCCATTCTGGATAATTTAGGAATAAATCATATTGTTTAACTGAGCTGAGGCCTTAGTACATGAGCCCCATAACTGAAAAACTGACTTTTTTTTTTTTTTTGCCTCTGCAGTCTTCTCTATATAATATTATCAAGGAGATGAGAGCATGAAAAAACAACCAATTAAACTGTTTGACTGTTGATCTACAAGAGAAAATTTCCAGGCCAAAGCCTTTTTGATTCCATGTATTAAGTAAAATGTCTTTCTTTCTTTAATTAATTTATTTTTAAAATATTTTTTATCGATTTCAGAGAGGAAAGGGGGGAGAGAGAGAGAGAGAGAGAGAGAGAGAGAGAGAGAGAAATATTAATGATGAGAGAGAATTATTAATTGGCTGCCTCCTGCATGGGGATCGAGCCTTGAATCAAACCCGGGACCCTTCACTCCACAGGTCAATGCTCTATCCACTAAGCCAAACCAGCTAGGGCCCTCCCTTTACTTTAAATTAGCTAAGTGAAAGTAGCCATTTCAGTGCTGAACAAAGTTTTATTCATTTAAAAATACTTACTCAATGGAGCCCCAGTTGAATTGGCTCCCAAACTCCAATGTAACAGTATAGTCCAGTGATGGCGAACCTTTTGAGCTCGGCGTGTCAGTATTTTGAAAAACCCTAACTTAACTCTGGTGCCGTGTCACATATAGAAATTTTTTGATATTTACAACCATAGTAAAACAAAGACTTATACTTTTGATATTTATTTTATATATTAAAATGCCATTTAACAAAGAAAAATCAATCAAAAAAAATTAGTTCGCGTGTCACCTCTGACATGCGTGTCATAGGTTCGTCATCACTGGAGTCTAAAGTTAGTATTCCCGGAACCTGCCTGTGATCTCTAGCTGGGGGTGTTGTAACAACTTCTAGGGCTCTAGTCACTTCTGTGGAAATGTACTATGAGCAATGCTTGTAGTTCATTTTCTTGTTCCAAGCACCAGAATCTTGCTTTGCAGTTTGCAGTGAAGGCAACCGGACTGCTGTGCTTTTTTGTGAAAGAGTGTTCCAACTCTGATCCTTATACAAGTGACAGGAAGGATTAGTTGAGAAGAATTTATATGATATCCATTAATGTTAGCATAGATTGCATGCCTATATGTGTGTGAACACATTTCTGTCTTTGCTACATAACTGACAGGATCTTTGACCACCATCTTTCATCCAAGCTTGTTTCTCCTCTTACACTCTCCACCTCAATTAATGGTACCGCTCTCTGTTATTTCATAAGCCAGAAACCTGAAAATCTTCCTTGACGGCTCCTCTCATTTATTCCCTGTCTATAATGAATAACCATGTCATACAGATTTTAATTCTTTCATATCACTGCCATCTGCCTTCATCTCACCATCCTTCACCGTTACTGCCTAACTTTAAGCCTGATTAAGTTACTGCAATTGTGTCCTGACATTTCTTAAAACCAGTCTCATTTCCTTCAGTCCATTGTCTATGCTGCTGCTAGAATTAATTTCCTAAAATATAGTTCAATTTACTTCATTCACATGCCTAAAATTATACAGGGACTCTTCATTCAGGATAGAATCCAAACCCACATCTACATGGAAAAAAGGATTTTAAAGCACAACTCCTGTATTTATTACCACAAGGTCTACAACAAAACAATTAGTGCTATATGTGGCCACATTCCAAAAATGTGGTGGTGCACATTCTATGTAGAGTTACTAAGAGTGTGGCTAAACCTGTTTTGCAACCCTCAACCTATCACCTACTTCCAGGCTGAGGTTGGAGATTTCAGAATGCTTTATCGTCCACCCTCTCTCGACACCCAGATGTACATGGGAGCACTTGCCTGCACACACAGACTCCCAAGCATTGGGTAGGAGAAGGTGGTTCTTCCCTCTTGATCCAAGCCAAGAACAGTCTTTAAAAGAAATACTTGACCCTTGACATTTTTTAAGTACAGAAACTGGTACCAGATCTATAGCTTAAAACGTGACAAAGTGGATGTCAGAGAATAGAGACTGTCAAGGGAACACATTTCAGTAAGGATAGAAGAGAGGTATGTGATGCTCTCTGACCTGTGGGCAAGACATGCACTGTGTATCAGCCAAAGCCCTTCCAAATGTTACACAGATGACTGCCTGGTAGGTAACAGTGGGATGAGCCTACGGATGCCCAGGGACCTGAAAGCAGGATCAGAAGTAGAATGTTTGAGCCAATAGTGCTCACCCCAATGACACTGCAATTGGAGGTCACCAGCAAGGCACGTACCTGAGGAACTCAGAAAGGCATCCACAGGAAATATCAGTATTAGCAAAGGGCCACTTTCATAGGGCCCTGTCACTAGATTACCCTGTGCCTGTCAGAAAGCTCTTTTCTATTTCTTACATCTTCTCAGTTCTAGTCACTAACCCTGCAAGAGGGCCAGGGCAGCTCAGGGATGAATTTGGGGAGGGGCCAGAACAGTAAGGTGATCCTCTCCTCGGATAAACTCTCCTTACTCCTGCCTAGTAACTTGAGAATGAGAAATAAAGGCAGAGTTGGGGAGCAGAAAAAAATAACACCATTTTTTAAAGCAAACTTTCCTTACCCAGAAAGTGACTAGAAAGTTTTCTAGAGAATGTATTCTTTATACAACTAGAGGCCTGGTGCACAAAATTCATGCACTGGGGGAGGGTCCCTCAGCCCAGCCTGCCCCTCTCACAGTCCTGGTGCCCTCAGGGGATGCCCTACTGATGGCTTAAACTGCAGTCTGGCATCCTTCTGCGGATTGATCAGGAAAAGATGACACCCCCATCACCCCGCTGCTGCTGCCACTGCTGGCCGCCAAGGTGTTTTCATCAACTTGGACTCCAGTCCCTTCACCATGAAAAAATGACAACTTTCTTTAGGCATTTTCAAGATGTCTCTTTCATAGGATATGACATTTCTTTCTTTTTTTTTATCCTCACCTGAGGATATTTTTCCATTGATTTTTAGAGACCGTGGATGAGAGAGGGAAAGACAGAGAGAAACATTAATGTGAGAGGGACACTTCGATTGGTTGCCTCCTGCATGAGCCCTGACCTGGGCCCCAGCCAGGGAGAAGCCTGCAACCTAGGTACATGCCCTTGATCAGAATTGAACCTGGAGCCTGCAGTCTGCAGGCTGAGGCTCTATCCACTAAGCCCACCAGCTAGGGCAGGATATGACATTTTTTAGCCCCTCCAGCAGTGGACCTTCGTTTTTTCCTCCAGGAGTGAGGTGGAAAAACCCTAGATCACCTTCTTGAATTCTTATTACCCATGTTACCAAGAACACTGTGAGTGGTGTACGGGGAGCTTAGCCAATGAGCAGTCAGAAAAGGTATTTCCTCTGTAGCTCACGCACAGAGGTGGGCCTGCTGGAGCGCTGTCTCCCAGTGGTGGTGGCATTGGCACGGCCCCCTGCCTCTCCTCTCTTGCTCCAGGGCAGTGGTTCTCAACCTTCCTAATGCCTCGACCCTTTAATACAGTTCCTCATGTTGTGGTGACCCCCAACCATAAGATTATTTTCGTTGCTACTTCATAACTGTAATTTTGCTACTGTTATGAATCGTAATGTAAATATCTGATATGCAGGATGTATTTTCATGGTTACAAATTGAACATAATTAAAGCATAGTGATTAATCACAAAAACAATATGTAATTATATATGTGTTTTCCGATGGTCTTAGGTGACCCCTGTGAAAGGGTCGTTCGACCCCCAAAGGGGTCGCGACCCACAGGTTGAGAACCGCTGCTCCTGGGCCTGCTGGGGCTGGCGGGAAGAGCCTGTGGCCTGGGCACGCCCCCCTGCATGTTGTTCTCTCAGGCTCCCAGCCGCGCCCAGCCCCTCCTCCTGAGCTGGTCGTGACCATTATGACATCCCAGCATAATTATATAGTATAGATATTCACACATATATAAAAATCTGATGATATACCTTTGCAGTACATATTTGGTTCTTTTCTTTGTTAACGTAAGAAATGTCCAAACCTGTAGAGAATTTTTAGGAGTTTATTTGAGCTAAATTGATAACATATGCCAGGAAGCAAAATCAAAATGGATTAAGAAAATGCTCCAGAGAATGGCCGTTTTTGCAGCTTATTTTATACCTAAGAATAAAAGGGGTAACATAAGGAGGGTTCCATGAATTAACTGGCGATAGATTAAGGTGCAGGAGAAAGCATAGTGGGGAAATCTCTAGGATTAGATAAAAGGCAAAATGGAAAAACACATACATTTTACATTGGTGGGTGCAGGATAGTTAATAATTGACATTTACAGCACATAGGATGGTATTCAGGGAACAGCGTAATAATGAGGGGTTCTGTGATCTTGCACTCTGGTACCTGTGGCTGTGCCTTGGAGGGGTAGGAAAAGAAAACTGCTCAGACATTGCAAAGATGCGCAAGAACAATGGACAGAGCTCACTTGAGGCAAAGATTGACCTTTGCTAGGGACACTATAGGCCTGAAACGTGACTACCTGCCACGGCCTAACCAGTTAAGAGTTTGTGATCAGACCATCCTGTGTGACTTTCGGTCTTTGAATTTGCCAGGCCTGCCATGTGGCCCCTGAGCTTGTCAAGTTTAGTGCATAGCCCCCTTTTCAGTCATTATAGAACTAGCCTCTCCTTAGCCACAGATACACTATGTACTTGAACAGATAATACAAAATTCCCTAGTGTTTATCTCAGAAAGGAAAATAGAGCATCAAAACTTCAGAAGTTTCCTCAGTGGTCACAAATACGTGTTCATAAAACACAGGGAACTCTGATTAAAGGGATCTGAGAATCTGGGGAAATATTCTCTGGTAATCCCTCTGGCAACATTTAATTATAATGCAGTCCCCCTCCCCAGGCAATGAGTTCAATCTATTATACCATGAGCAACAATCTATTTACTGCAACACATTAAGAAATTTAAATATCTGGAACAGGTCATATCTCATTTGCTATTGCTGATTAAAACAAATAATGGAATAAGATCTCTCTCTCTCTCTCTCTCTCTCTCTCTCTCTCTCATTATCATCATCATCATCATCATCATTGCACTGTGTCCAAAATTATTTTAAAAATAAAGCTAATACTTTAATACTTGAATAGATAAAGTTTTCTAAATTGTGTTAATCATATGAAACTTAGTTTGAGAACTGTTCCTTTGAGTATTTTTTATGGTGTTTAGGAACTCACATTTATCAATACTTTGTGTTTTTTGTTGAGTATTTCAAGGAGGTCATTTCCACTCTGGTCATCACAATGTGCCAAAATCTGATTTCCTCAGTCACAGAAAAATGAAATCCTCTCTGTACATGGTCTTAGATCATTTTTTAATCAATTTTCATGACTTACCTTTAATTCCTATTCTTACTCTGTGAATTATCAAAAAATGGCACATAAAAAATGACCTAGAGCATGCCACTAGACGCTAGCTAAGTAATGAGCAGTGGGAATAGCTGATCCCATCCTAGGCTTGTCCCTCCATGCCCAGGGTTAGAGGACAGACTGCCTTTTCTCCACGCTCACATCACATCACAGTTATCAGCTCTTTTTTTTTTTTTGTGAGTTAAAGAAGATTTCTCAGACTCCTGTTGGTATAGCATTAGTTCCACTTTTCATACAAGACAAAACCTTGAAAAGACAGATTATCTATGCATATAGGAAATGATTTCCCCTGAAGGGCATTTTCTTTTTCTTTATCCAGTGTATTTTTAAACGTCTCAAATGATGAGGCTGGCTGTTCCACCAAGTTCAAGAATACACTTTTATTAAGCCCATTATCTATCATTGTGAATTCAAACCTGCTGTTTCCTCTCTGCTGATCATCTATCATCTAACAAGAGCAGGATGACTTTAAACCACAGGAGCAAAGAGCAGTTGTGGACTTGGCTTACAAGGAGATTTACACATTAAATTCCACATTTATTATTTCCTTGCTCAAGTTATATATATGCTCACTCTCCTACTCTTTTGGGAAAATCATAGCCACTGTGGAGAATTAACCAAATATTAAAAAGAAGAAGAAGAATGGATGAACCTAAAATGTAGTCTCTCAAAATTCATTTCTAGAATATTATTTTTAAAGGGAAATAAATCACTATTTTCCACACACAAATAAAAACCAGAGGGATGTCCTACTGAAGGACTGTCTCTCCTAAACGTCCTTGCTCTTCCTTCATGATTCTATCTGTGTTCCCAGGACAGCAACATTAATTTGACATGGCTGAATTATGCTACCTACTGTTTTCTGTGCAGCACTTTCCGTGCCTGAGGCTGGGTTTCCCGCTTTGGGGATAAGGGGCAGAAAGACATTTCTAACTCTAGTACAAGAAGCAATTAGGCTACAAGTTGTTTAGCTGTAAGCACTTAACATCACAAACCTAATAAATTATTTGATTATATGGAATGCTTAGAACTTTCACCTCTTTGGTAAATAGACATGAAATTGCAAACTTTATTTTCTTTGTTTTTACTACTTATTTTAATACTAGAGGCCCGATGCACAAAACTCATGCAAGAGTAGGCCTTCCTTCCCCCGGCTGCCAGCACCGGCGTCCCTCTGGCACCCAGGACCTGGGCTTGCTTTCCTCTGGCCACCAGCAGACACCTGGGACCCGGGCTGGCTTTCCTTTGGCCGCCGGCAGGCACCCGGGACCCGGGCTTCCCTCTGGGCCCCCCTTCATCTGGAAGGACGTCCGGAAGGATGTCCGGTCTAATTAGCATATTACCCTTTTATTATTATAGATTGCCCTTCTTATTCCATGCTTTGTGGTAGCAAATACGATAGATGCATATTTCCTTTCTTTGATTATGTTGTCTTTGTCATTGCTGTTATCAGTGTTTCAGTTGAAGATAGCACCACTTTGTGTCTGCATATGAAGGAAAGCAGCATTTGTTATTTTTGTTTCCTCTACTCAATTAAAACAAACAAGCAGGCATAAAACCCTTCATGAACACTAATGAACCCAAAATAGTCTGTAATTAATTTCGAATTCACTACTAGTTTCAAAAACTAGCTAACACTGCAGATTGCATTGACCATGATCAGGCCCTTAATAACAAGTCCTATTGTATGAAATGTGCAAGTCAGCAGAAACACAAATGAAAACCTTTCAGCTTCAAACACTTCTACCAGCATAGAAAATAAACAAAGCAAGATGAAATCTGAATTTTAAAAAAGTTTTACACAAGTATATTTCATTCCAGGATCAGTTAATAAATCATTTCAAAGTACTTTTTTTATATTTCATTTTTTTGTGTGTGAGATCAACTCATTAGAGGTATGAGAGCAAAATTCCACCTTTTTTTTTCCCTAGAACTTCAATCATGATATACCAGGAGTCTTAGTAGGTCATCTAAAGTGCTCATAATAGGTAAGTATATAAATGACCTTATCTTTATTATAAAAATTAATGTGAAAATATGCAAAATGAAAGTGTGCACTATTACCTAATTGAACACAAAAGAGATGAAATGTTGGATTATTCACATCTAAACAATTCTCTAATCCTGTTTATATCTAATTACTCCTGAGATTTCTTTGCTCTTGAAGTACTCTGACAACTAAATCATGAATTTATTGTCATTATCACTTTCCCTGTATATTATAATCATTATTTACATATTGAAGGTAATATAGACTTGTAATAATGATTCCATGTTATTCGTATTTGTTGTTATTTACTTTTAAAGAAATACAGTTTAGAGCTATGATGCTTGCAGTAGTCTAAATGATACAAATAGCATGCTGAATCACACTGCGTCCTCAAACATCACACTCTATGAGTTTAAATTCCAGTTTCACCATTTGCCAACTTGAGGAAATTGCTAAATCTACTCAATACTCAGATATGCTAGTCATATATTAGCAATAACCATCTATTTCATAGGGACAAAAATTGCAGAGGTAATCTAGAGGATTGACTGAAAGAATATAGAAAAGATATTTTCTTCTCCCATACTTGTCCTGTGACGACCACTTTCCACTGAATTCATAGCCTTACCCTCTATACACGTCCCCCGCCCCACGCAGCTCTGTAACTCATGATCAGTCTTTTCATCTCTCATTAGGTTGCTGCTTCCAGACCCTTCACTCATTAGAGCACAACTTTTATTCATTGAAACACTTTTTTCTTGAATACCTATTCAATGAAAAATCTATGCAATACTACTTTCTCCTACCCTTTGAAAAAATCTCCTTCTAAATTCTTTTTTTTAAAATATATTTTATTGATTTTTTACAGAGAGGAAGGGAGAGAGATAGAGAGTTAGAAACATCGATGAGAGAGAAACATCGACCAGCTGCCTCCTGCACATCTCCCACTGGGGATGTGCCCGCAACCCAGGTACATGCCCCTGACCGGAATCGAACCTGGGACCTTTCAGTCCGCAGGCCGACGCTCTATCCACTGAGCCAAACCGGTTTCGGCTCCTTCTAAATTCTTAATGACTTTCCCAACAAAAGAAAACAGATGCTCCCTCCAAAACTCCAGATGCAGTACAACATCTGACACTACACATAGCTAATTTTATATAAACTAAAGATTCATTTTTTTTGCTCTCCCTTAATTTTTTTTCTATAGCACATTGTTCTGCTTATGAATGTTATACATACAGTCAATTATCCAAGCTAATGGAGGCGAGCTGTGGGAGAGATAATTAAGAGCAGTAGATAATCTACCCTGCTATTAGTGCAGGTGTCAGCAGAGTCTGGCCTGAGACATCACTGTAGGGGGTGTGTGAGGGGGATAAGGGAGGCTTGTAGTCCCAAGATAGTCATAAAGTGGCAGGGAAAGACTCTAAGGAGAGGTGAAGGAACCAAGCCTGGTAAGGGAGACCTGCTAAAACATACAATCATAGATCAATATGAAAGTTGTAGATAATTCAATTTATTGTTATGTTTAAGTGGTGGCTTGCAATATGATATCAATTTCTCCAAAGTCATATATTTGATTTATATTATGATCAGTTAGTTTCCCACTACCCCACTGATTACATACACACACATACACACACACACACTCACATATTAGTGTGTATATATATATATTTCACATATATATTAGAATATATGGCTTAAGAAACCTGATAATAATGGAAATTCCACCCTGGCCAGCATTGCTCAGTGGTTAGAGTATAGGCCTGCACACCAGAGAGTCTTGGGGTTCACTTCCCGGTCAAGAGCTCTTTTGGGGGTTGCAGGTCTGATCCCCACCTCCAGTCGGGGCACATGTGGGAGGCAACCAATCAATCACTGTGTCTCTCACATTGAGGTTTTTCTCTCTCCTCTTTCTCTCTGTCCCCCCCTTCCTCCTTCCTTCCACTCTCTCTAAACATCAATGGAAAAAATATCCTCACTCCTCCAGTGAGAATTTTAAAATAATAATAATAACAATAATAGAAATTCCTTTGCAATCTAAGAGATGCTGTCATTTTTACCATCAATGGCTTCAAAGGAGAAAAAGAGTAGCAGATACAGACCTTTAAATTTATAACCATTTCCCCATGGTTTTATGCTGTGGGGCCCTTGGAGCAGGAACACTCCAGGGTCTCAACTAGTGTGTTTTTCAATTACTGATACTATTCTGCCCTGATAGATAGAAAGTGACAAAACAGCACGTAAGAAATCATTTTTCATAATCCTTCAGAGTCCAATCTAGCCTCAACCCTGCTTCTCTCCCCATCCTTCATGCTGTGGAAACTGAGTTTTAGTGGATTCTACAGCCTCAGAGTGGAATCACTTCACATATTTTTCAGCAGATTAGTCCCTGGAGTGGTTCTCTCTTACTCTCAGAGTCTGGTAAAACAGAGTATAGCCTATAAGCATTCCCGCGGAGAAGACATAAATATCAAACAAAATACTAAAACAACCTTGGTTTTCAATATTTCAGGTAATGTATTTTCTTTTAATAAAATCCCAGCATTTTCCCAAGTAGTTGAAGAAATATGAAAAAATCAGATGAGGCATTCAGTACATAAAATCTCAATTGATTTATATACCAGAAATTATGAAGTTTCTTTGCTTAAAAGAGAATTGAATATTCAAGAAAATTAAATTGCAACTTGCCATAAAATAATGTCCCCTTTCAAAGAAGAGGATCAATAATATATCAAATTCTTACAAATTAATATAGTCCATTTTAATTGGCTTCACTTTTGAGGTTAATAGGTATTAACTTTCATTTTTATAAAATATTTCCATCTGAATGACTCCAAGATCTATTGTGCTAAGGATTTTCAGGAGGCACCGGAAGCTAAGGTTGAAAGCAATTAAGGGGGCTTAAATTCCTTTACAAGCCTATTAAAAGCCAATATTCAATCAAAACAATCATTGCTAGCCATTTAAAAAATCTACTAAGTATCAAGGGTAATAACTCTTGCATGTTATTAATGGGAATTCTGCAAAGCAAAAGGCTTTTGTATTGGTGTTTGCAAAGACTTTAATTTATTTGACATCCTTGGGAGAAAAAAAAACACAAAGAAGAAAAAAAAAACACTGCAGTTCAACCAGAAGAAAAAAACAATTAGTTTTGTCCCCATTATCTCGAAACAAAAAGTGTCAGGGAGCTTCAGGCTAGAATTAACATGAGATAGGCTATTACAGTTGTAAGAGCATTTAGCAGCCTTCCCTACTGACTTCAGGGTGATAATATATTCAAGCCCTGTGTAATCTCTCTTTTGCTGCTCCTTCATTCCTCTCTCCTCTCCTTTACTAATATACATGCTTTATTGTGAAGCATGATAAGAAGTAAGCAGCAGCATTTTTCTACTAAAGTGACATTATTAGTTGGCATTTTACCCTTGGCAAAGTCATGTAAAGAGTCACTGCTTTGCTTATAGGTCACCATTTTTTAAAAGCCAAACACAACATTCAAGTAAGTATAGGGATATTCCATGGCTTATGCACATTCTAGAAAGTAAGCTATATCTGGTATTGTTTCCACTAGAAAAGTTGTTTTCACGTATTGTTATTTTGCACAAATAAGGGATGCAAATAGATTCAAATTAAAGTTTAAGGGAAAAAATTGTTTAAAATGTGGTATCATACCTCATAAAATAAAATGCAGTAGTGTTAAGAAAAGGTGAATAATGTATCTTGAAGGTTCATACTAGCTATAATTATTACTGTAAATAATAATATCTACCTAGAACTGAGTATTATCCAAAGCACATTTAAACCAAGGCAGCCCCTTTCTTGAAAGATACAACTCAAAAGATACAAAAAGTGATATTTGAGCATTTTTAGTTACTGAATTTCTCCAGGTGTTTGTTTAATTTTCTTTAGATCAGTATTAATCCTCTTTACATTAAAAATGCAAAGCAAAATAGAAACTACACAAATATATCATTTAACATTTGCTAAAACTTGGGCATTACAAAATATAATAAACTAGAGGCCCAGTGCACGAAATTCATGTACTGGTAGGGTCCTTAGCGGCTGCTGGCTGCCAGCCGGGTACTCCCTCCCTTCCCCCAGCCAGCCCACTCCCTGGTCAAACTCCCAGAAGAACTCCAGTTGAGGGGATAATTCGCATACTGCGCTTTTATTATATAGGATAATAGGGTATAACAAGTTAGCATAAGATGAGTTTATTTTCCTACCAACATTCTTTTTAAGGCAGGTGGTTTCAATCTTGGCACTATTAACATTTAAAGCAACATAATTCTTGCCCTAGCCAGTTTTGCTCAGTGATTAGAGTGTTGGCCCACACACTGAAGTGTCTCAGGTTTGATTCCTGGTCAAGGACATGTACCTCGGTTGCAGGTCCCCCACCCCATTAGTGATGTGTGCAGGAGGCAACTAATCAATGAGTCTTTCTCACCTCAATGTTTCTCTCTCTCTGTCTCTCTCTCTTTCTTTCCCTCCCTCACATGCTTACATTCTCTCTAGAAATCAATGGGAAAAAGGATTAAAAATAATAATTATTATTATTTGTTACAGGGAACCATTCCCTATATTGTGGGGTGTTTAGCAGCATCCCTGGCTTCTATCCATTAGATTTTATTAGCATTGTACACCCCATCCCACCTGCACATCATGAGTTGTGGTAACCAAAATATAATCTCCTGTGGAGTGCAGTGAGCTCCCTAATTGAGAACCACTGCTCAAAATAGAAGACACTTTAAATTTGACAGTGTTTATTTACATCATTGACATTGGAAAAAGGAACCATCAACAAAGTCTCAGTTGCAAAATTTGATTTAAGAAAATCAAATACTAGCTATGGCTAGATAGAGCTGAGCTTCATGTACATTTCTTATATGCATTCTTGGAAATTGAAATATTAAGAATCTATGAGAAGCTTAAGATTCAAAAACTGGGAAAATTGTTAAATACCATTGTCTTGGTCTGTCTGGGCTGCCATAACAAAATGCCATAGACTGAGCTGTTTAAACAACAGAAATTATTTCTTGTAGTTCTGGAAGTGAAAATTTGCAAGCTGAGTGCCAGTGTGGTCAGGTTCTGGTGAGAGATCTTTTTCTGGTTTTGGATGGCTGCCTTCTCACTGTGCAACTCACGTGACCTCCTCTGCATGTACAAGGTGAGAGAGTGAAAGCAAGTTTTCTCTGGTGTCTGTTCTTATAAGAGCACTAATCCCCTCATGAGGACCTAATCCTCAACCTCATCCAAACCTAATTACCTCATGGAGTCCCCACCCCCAAATACCACCACATGGGTTAGGGCTTCAACATATGAATTTGGGGGGTGGGGGACACAGGAACATGCAGTCAATAACAACCATTCCATTTTTAACTTTGAAATTGCTCGTTGGCTCAGATAAAATGTAAAAATATCTGTTTCTCTGTTTCTGAAAGATAAACAATTGTCAGTTATTTTTTAGTATTTTGTATATATACTCAGTGTGTGTTCAAATTAGATAAGCATTATTAACATTACTTGACACTTTTATTGGTATTGTTTAATTTGAATTACTGTAGGTCTTGAACTTGTCATCATTTGTGTTTTATTCATACATACATAAAATAAAGAGAATAAAATAAAGGGGTACAAATTCATTTATCCCAAAGTTACATGGAACCACAAAAACTAAATAAAGTCGTTTCATACTATTTACTACAAAAATAATCTATAATGTTAACATCTGTATGTGGACAAGGAGAAGGAACAGTAACTCTGAGAGGCCTTGAGGATAGGACTGAGGGGCCTCTCTGACAAGTAACTGAGACGATTCTGGTGGATCATTTCAGGACAAAAGCTGGGAACACTTAATGATTCATCAAGTTGAACACTTAGGAATTGTACAATTTTTATAAAGTTTATACTGTAACAAAAATGTTTAAAAGCTTGTTAAATCCTATGTAATTAAAAAATGTTTTTGAATTACATAAAATCTGAGTCACACATTTATTGTGTTTGTAGATTCAAAGGTAAATAAGACAGCCTCAATCTTCAAATGAGTAAAAGTCTAAAGAAAGATTTAGACCTGTAAACAGTGATAAATGACATATATGAGCAGAGTTGTTTCAGAACACAGACAAGGAAGTAATGAACTGTACCTGGGAAATCAGGAAAGATTTTGTAATAAGTAGCATTTGAACAGGGTCAGAATGATAAAAGCCCATATTGCTGCAGATTAATTATCATAAAGTAAGCTACCTTTAATGAAAATGTATAAATACAGGTTAGCTGGTTATACATAGATTTCAGTATTCAGGTAGTTTCTATATGCTTGATTAAAACAAAAAAGTATGAACTTGAGCCTGCCAGAGTGGCTCAGTTGGTTGAGCATCATCCTGTGCACCAAAAGGTTGCCTGTTCAATTCTCAGTCAGGGCACATGATTGGGTTGTTGGTTCGATCCCTGTTTGGGGTACATATGGAAGGCAGCCTGTCAATGTTTCTCTTGTTTCTCTCCTCTCTCTCTCTCTCTCTCTCTCTCTCTCTCTCTCTTTCTCTCTCTAAGCATATCCTTGAATGAGGATTAGAAATACACACACACACACACACTAGAGGCCTGGAGGATGAAATTTGTGCACGGGTATGGTCCCTAGGCCTGGCCTGTAATCAGGGCCATCTTCCCCAGCTGCCCTCAGCCAGCCCTACCCCCCGCTACCACCCACCCCTGCTTCCCCGTTTGTCATCAGGCAATCAGAGCCTGACATCCAGGGAATGGGACCAAGAGGTCAGCCATTTCCGCTTGCTCGCTGGCCCCACCCCCACCACAGGTCACCCTCTGTGTGTGGGGCAACCAGCGGGGTGGGGGCCTTGGCCTGGTGTTACCTGCATCCCCTGCCCCAACACCCACCCCCGTTTCCCTGTTCGCCATTGGACGATTGGAGCCTGTCAGCCAGGGAAAGGAACTGAGAGGTGGTCAGTACGCCTCATAGTGACTGGTTAAGCGGTCGCTCTGGTCTTCTGCCGTTAGGGTCAATTTGCATATTACCCTTTTATTATATAGGATAGAGGCCAACTGCACAGGTAGGGGCCGGCTGGCCTGCCCTGATGGGGGCCCCAGATTGGGGTGGGCGTCCCCACTGGGGGGCTGGGCTGGTCGGGGCGAGGGGCCGCAGGCAGTTTGCAGGCCAGCCACACCCCTGATCAGGGTGGGGGTCATGCTGGGGGGCGGGACCGGCCATGGTCATTCTGATCTCTGGTTGTTCTGCCATTTCAGTCGCTGGGTTTTTATTATATAGGATGAACTTGATGAAACTCAGACAATTCAGAAAGAAATCTCTTGCCTTATTACCCAGAACATTATTTAAATAGTAAAATAGTACAGTAGTAGGCATGGGTATTTGTTTACATTCTATTTTAGGGAGCCTTTGTCATTGAAGTAAACTTTGCTTGTTACCATGTAACAATTAAAAACAAAGGGTGAAGAAGACAATACAAGAGATGAAATAATAAAATGTCACATAAATGCTGATGGAGAACATTATGCAAATTTATACTATGCAAATGCTTAAGCATGATCTTAGTAATAAAGAGATACAAAACATGAGCAAATTGCCTAAAAAATAATTGCCAATCATCAGTGACTGATCATGAATACAAAAATTGACCCTTGAGGAAGGTTTCGTTCTCATAGATTCAAGCTTTAACCTTGAGGGAATTGAAGGTTTCTAGAAGTAGAGCAGAAGCAGTAACCACATTAACCAGAACTTGGGGTCAGAGAGTTGTGAGAAAAAGAGCTAATTTTTATTTTCATGAAATCCTATGTAGGCATAGGAATTTCTGTGTTTTTGTTGCTGGTGTATTTCTGAGAATCACTTTTCTTTCAGAATTGTACTTTTGACAGCCACCATTGAATGCTATTGCTGGAAAATTTGCTCAATAGGCGTAAAACTCAAATTACTTAAAATCCCTATTTACTTTATTAACATGATTTTAATTTGGTGATTTCCCTCTTCTCCTTTATGCAAAATTCTTTCAAGATGGAATAGTGGAGGTGGTTGCCTCTCGGGGGTGCTCCTGAAAGCTTAAACTCTGAAAATAAGCTATTCTTCCTACAGCCATATGTTATTTCATATTTATCAGTCTCTTTTTCTACACTACATTTCTGCTTTGATCCCAACTGGAAATGCTATGATTAGCCCCACCCTTCTCTAGCAGCTCTGTGCTGATTTCACCATAATAACATTTTCACCACTTTCCTGAATTATCTCATTTTCTCATCTTTCTATTTCCCTCTCTGAACCAATCATTGTCCATGGAGCAATATAGGAACTACCTTCAGTTATCTTTTGTTATCAATGTCTCACACACTGGTAAAGGTGAATCAAGTAGCAATGTATATTGGCATCCACACAAAGTTATGGTTTCTAATTTAAACCTTACCATTAAAGTGTTTACTGCTAAAATTCTCTTTTCCAATTCCTTCAGGCATTTGGTGTAGATGTTTATTATATTCTTTAAATGCCCAACTATATCCTACACTGTTAGAAAAGATACATGTCAGTCAAAAAATTCGTAACTTCCCTGCCATATTCAGTTATCTATATAGAATGCTAAACATGCTTCTTTTCTTCTATCTCTGAGATCAGATTCTTCTTATTCCCAGAGTAAACCTCTGACCCATGAACTGGAACTTTTATTCTCTTTCCTTCTTTGGGCTCTCATTCTACTAATTATCCTCTTTCACTTTTGCATTATTGAAACTCTGTTTTACTTACCTAATTAAAATAATTCAAGTCTTCTTCAATCTAAAACAATTCCACCTCCCACGCCCATTACCCCCAAAAAACTTATTTCTATATTATATTACTACCTCCTCCAATTACCAGCTTATCTCCTTTCCTCCACTTGGTCAAACTTCTTGAAAGAATACTTTATACTTACATTTGTAAATATCCTAATTTTCCATTTACTTCTCATCAATCCTATATAATAAAAGGCTAATATGCAAATAGACCAAACGGCCGAATGACCAGTAGCTATGATGCGCACTGACCACCAGGGGGAAGATGCTCAACACAGGAGCTTCCCCCTGGTGGTTGTGAGCTCCCACAGGGGGAGCACCACTCAGCCAGAAGTCTGGCAAGTGCAGCAGCGGTGGCGGGAGCCTCTCTTGCCTCCACAGCAGTGCTAAGGATGTCCAACTACCGCCTTAAGCCTGCTCCCCATGGGCCTAAGCTGGCAGTCGGACATCCTCCAAGGTTTTCAGACTGCAAGAGGGTGCAGGCCAGGCCGAGGGACCACCCCCCCCCCCCCCGAGTGCACTAATTTCATGCACCAGGCCTCTAGTGGAATATAAAGTAGTGTAACCTGGCTTTAAAAAGCTATATATTGTTGGGCAAGTTATATTAGCTTTTCTAAGTCTTTAAAATTTTAATACCTACTGTGAAAAGTTAGTAGGGGAAGTAAATGGCATAATGTTACATATTACTCGCACAATGCCTGGCATTGTGTAAGTGTTTCATAAATATTATCTATCATTACTCTTATTCTTTCAGATTCCTATTGTTTCTATTGTTCTTTAACCCACTATGATCCAGTTTCTCCCCATAATATCAACAATCCTAAGGAATTGCCCTTGCTAGAGTCACCAAAGACCTCCTAATTGTCAAATCTATTTTAAAAGCTTTATCCTGTTTTTATATGTGCATTTGATGCTTTTCAATATTCCTGCCCCTTGAAAAACTTTTCTTACTTAACGCTTACAGTGGCCTTTCATCTTAGCTCCTATCGCTGTTTCTTTTATGCTATCCTTTATTGACTTTTTCTTAGTGAGCTCTTAATGCTGAGTCTCACCAAGGCTTCATCCTTGACTGTTTTCTTCAGTTCCCTGCATGTTCCTTAGGAGAGTTCACTTCAACCAGGCTAATGGCTCTAGCTCCACATCTCTGAGCTCTGAACTTATATGTCCAACTGTGTACTGGATGGCTTCCCACAGATGTCTCATATACTTAACATGTCTACAACAGAACTCATTTGTATTCCCCTCAAATAATCCTCCTGGAAACTTTATTTTAATTGTCCTAATATACTAGTTTCCGATTCTAATTATGGCCCTATTGTATCAATTGAAATGTTCAGTTCATCCTTTTTTTTTAGTGATTTTACACTCCAGTTTATCTGCCACAAAATTACCCTCTCAAAAATCAAATGTTGGCCGCACAACATGAGTGTACTCACTACTACTAAACTGTACACTTAAAAATGGTTAAAATGCTCAATTTTATCTCACTTATATTTTACCATGATAAAAAGAAATTTAAAAATCAAATGCATCATATCCTGGGAAAAATTCTTTAGTGATTCCCATCACTACAATCTCATCATTGCAAACAAGATACTTCAAATTCTGGTTCCAATTTACCCATCTAAGTTCTTCTGCTACCAGTGTTTCTGTCACCCTGTTCTTCACACTATTTGTTGAATATTCTAGGATGCTTCATTACCACTGACATTTTGTATATACCTTTACAATAGTGCTTATCACCTTATAGTGTAATTTATTTCTATTTTTATCCCCAACTAGCCTGTGAACACATTAATCATAAGACTATGCCTCATTAGCCTTTTTATCCCTAGTTTTTAGTGCAATTCCTAGAACAAAGTTGTTACTTATAATAGGTTGTACAAATGGATGAATGAGTGAGAGTGCATAGAAAGAAAAGTGCATAGAAATAACAGTATAAAATTCCTGTTGCAGTACTTTATTTAATCTAAGATGCCATCAATTCCCAGAAGCACCATTATGTTACATGTGAATGAGAAGAAAAAAATTCTGCCAATTAAACTATGACATAATGCTTTTCTAGAACTTATATTTTTAAGTTTTTCATATTTATTTAAAAAGCTCTTTTAGACTTATTTAGACATGCAAAAGTTATTACATATGATTTTATGCATACATATACATATATTAGCAAACTCTATCACTTTTCTATCTCAATTTTAATTAGTCATAGAATTCCTAAAATATATTCACTTTGAGCCCACTATTTGGAAACTTTTTATTTATTAATAACCATGTTTTCATACCAATTATCATCCTCTGTGCTAAGTATGTTGTTGATGCATAGTTATTTCTTACATCTTCACTATTTTCTTCAAGATTTTTATATAGACTTTTGACTTCGATTTGGCAGTTTTTGATCTCTAGCACTTTATCAAATTTTCTAGCAGGTATCAATAGAGAGATTTCTTTCAACATGGGCTCAGGCCCTTCTTAAATGGTGCTTAAATTGCTGGTTATTTTAAAATTATGAGGTTATAGCTATCCCCTCAAATGGTAGGATAGACAACTAAGTCATTATAGTTTGGGGGAAGCTTATTTTTAAACTAGTCAAGTGCATTTCCACTAACTAGAATCAAGAAGTAAAATATTGACACTGTGAAGAAAAATTTCTAAGTGTCTCCTTTAGAACACATTATGCAGTTTTTCGGTTCAGTCATTCTTCACCATCTGTGTGGGTATATAGTCTGTATGTGTGCGTGTATGCACATGTGCACCCATTCGTGTGCACACAAACACAGAATAACATTCTGAGGAGATATTCTTCAGAAATATATATTTTTGAGGTTAGAATTCAACATGAAGGAAACAATTGGCCATTGGTAGTCATGTGCAGCTTCATGGTGATACATTGCCTTTTTTCATCCATGTTCATGATCTTCATCTTTTTGGTGCTTTTGTATTGACAATATAATTTGGGGGCATGCAAAGAGCTCCAGGATTCCTCAGCTTATCTGACTACACCTATATTTATTCAGTTGTATTCAACTGAATCACTTGTTGCTGGAAGTGAAAGATCTCTGTTCAATTAACTGAAATTTTCTGACCAAAAGATGTCAAATACCTTAAAGATAATTCTATTCAACAAACATCTCAGTAATAAATATTTGCATAGCTTATATTATTGGATCTCATGAAAGCTTTTGGTTATTTTTTTTTTGCAAGAAATTACAGAATCGTGTTCATCCCCCTCTGATGAATACTGGGTTCATCAATATCAAATTCATGCTCCACTGCTCTTGTTTCCATATTTCTCAGAGTACAAAATAACTTATTGTTTCAATGTTGAATCATAGAGAAATCTTTTTATGACATTTGCAACAATGCACATAACTCAATTTAAGTGAAAATATGAATTGCCATAAGCAAGTTCCCATATGTAGCGAAAATAGAAGTTACATCAAGACTGAGCCAGCATTGATTTTAAGTTGCCATTAGCTGTTATAATGTTGAAGGGTGGGGGTGCCTTATAAACAACAAAGCATGGTTGATTCCTAGGGAATTCAGCACAGTTACCATTCCAAAACGTCTTTATGTTGTTCTCCACTCACAATTCCAATCATTTACTTCTTGCTCAGTACATAACCTCACTTTCTACATTACTTAGAGAAATGAGAGGTGTGATAAGTAAGCTATTTATGTGAGCACTTGTCCACTTTTCCATAAAGCTCATCCAGCTCCTTCCCCTTTGTTTAAACTCAGAGGCAAAGACATCCCTTTTCCTTTCCAAAGATAAACTCTCTTTTGCTCTATGCCTGACAAATCTGTGACAGAGATAAGTACTCCAGGTGATGTAGGTAGTCTTCAAATCAGTTTGATAAATAATGGGCCACTGTCTTTCATCTCTACATCTCCACTGGGAGCTCTCATGTTTTTACACGTATATTCATGGGGAGATGTTTTCTGTTCCCTTTAATATGTCCTTCCTTTAAGGTGGTCTATATTATAAAGTTATAGAGAAATGTTTGCTTTTTAGATGTTACTGTCAAAAGAATCCAGATGCTCTAATCTATTCTAAACCGAGGACAGAATGAAACCCCAAAACAATATTAGTTGTTGACTGCAAGATAGGCTATTGACCTTGATCTCTTGAAGGTGAGAATAAGGATTAAAAAAAAAGAGAAAAGCGATGAGTGATTAAAAAGGTAAAGGTGCTTGTGGGCACCCATTCAAGGCTGATAGGGCATGAAATACAGGGGACCCTGGACAAAACATAAACACATTTCTCACCTTCTTCTATAAGCATGTTTGGGCCAGAAATTAAAGCGTTTTTCTGGAGGTTGTATTTCAAGTGTCTTGGCAACAATCTACTCCTTTTTATTTAACTCAGAATTTTAAGGTGTATTTTATACTTGCTGACTTCACTTCCTTCCTTGCCATCACTTGCTCTTCAAAGTATTTTGACCTCCTGCTTCTACACTAATGAAACTGCATTTCTGAAGGTCACTAATGATAATCACAAAATAAAATGGCCTTTCCCCCCTTTACAATTCACCCACTGTGCATGATTTTAACAATTTTGACTACTCTCCATCCTTGAAATTTCTTTCCTCCTGACTTTCCTTACATTGAACCAGAGCTCTTAATTTAATTAGCATTGTTTATTTCATTTTTCTTGTAAGAAGCTCAAATTTCATAAAAGGAAGAAGCTCAGGGAAGTTGGTAAGAGAAAGTGCTACGTTGAAAGCAAAATACTACCAGAAAGTCACATAAAGAAAGAAAGAAATTTGAAAACACAACTTCCAACTCTGCATTTCCAAACTTGGGTTTTCTTTTTTTCTAGGAGAGTAAAGGAGTTAAGACACAAAGGTGTTTACTGGGCAATAGATGGTAGGAAATGTTCTCTTAAGCATGAAGTGAAGAAAGTGCAAGTGTTATCTTTCTCTCATATACCAAAGGATTACTAAAATTTAGTAACATGCTTTTAGAAGTCACCACCTGGCGTGCTTTCTTGGATCACATGATTTTTCTTATATCTGGTGATAGTCTGTTATTAAGCAAAAATGGGAGTTTAGTGACCACATGGGCACTCTAACCTCTCTATTCTGAATGTACCTGAATATGCAGGGATAGACATCTGACCAAATTGGGTATAAAGATTTGGTATCCTTGGAATTCAAATTTAATTTTTTTAAATCCTCACTAGACTATATTTTTCCATTGATTTTTAGGAGTGGGAGGGAGAGGGAGAGACAGAGAGAGTCATCAATGTGAAAGATACACAACGATTGGTTGCCACCCACAGGGCCCCGGACCAGGGCAAGCCTGCAACCCAGGTACTTACCCTTGGTTGGAATCCAACCGGGGAACCCTCAGTCTGCAGGCTGATGCTCTATCCACTGAGCAAAACCAGCTAGGACTGGGATTTAAAATTTAGAAGGCCATTTACTTGTTTCATTTAATAGATGTCAATACCTGGAACAAAAAGGCATTCCTTTGACTCCTAACAGTTGTCCCAGTCCCTGCTCTTCAGATATAGTCTATTTTTCAATTAAAGGGTGTGATTTAAAATTAGAAACTACGCAGGTTTATAGTGATACAGTGAGAATCTACCATTAGCTAATCCCCTCAAGGAAGAGATACAAAAACATCTAGGGTCAAGGTGTGTTTTCTCCTTTATAGACTTTGAAGCAAAATTCTAAGTCCAAATCACGCATATTTTGTGAATAAAATTAAGTTATATGAAAATTTTGGTAGGTAAACATTGTTAGAAAATGTGTGTTGTTCTGTGTTTTTTTTTTAAATCAGGTTAAGTGTGATAGAGTGTTATTGGAAAGTTCAACCCATTTGCTTTGTATCTCTTAACCATTTGTTTTCCTTACAGTCTGGACTCTTAGCATGGTTGTATGTTCAGAATTACTTTTTTTGTCTTTTCTTTACAACACACCTGTGAGTTAGTGAAATAAGATTATTCATACTGTACAGATGGTGGGACTAAGGTATAATGCCATCTGAAAGCTGAATAGCTGAGTCGGAACCAGAATTTATGATTCCCCAAACCTCATGTACAGCAGTATTTCCTGTGATATCCCTGCCCTCTCTTTAATGTTTCTGAACAAAAGGCTGCATATAATCGCAATCTCTAATGAAGATGCCAGGTTTTTCAGAATGTGCTTGGCTCTTTCACTTTAATGCAAAAATGTAGTATGTTAAAATAGAGATAATGTTAGTAGTAGTAATCAGAGATCTTACCTGGTATAGAAGTTTCAGTTTTCTAAGTTTGGTCGTAAACATAATGTCAATTCAGTTTCATATCATCTTATATATTTTTAAAATTTTTTATTTGACTTCTTTGAAGATTGCATCAGAAACATAAGTTTTAGCTGATTTTGGAAAGCATTACCTTTTGTGTTATGCATAACTGTAATTTCTTCCTCATTTGATTTCTTACTTAGAGCATGTTTATTAAAGCAAGTAGTGGTCTCTGGTGAAAAAAAAAGTGTTGTTGAAAATAGCATGAAGCTAAGCATGCACCAGGTTTGGAAACCTGCCAGCTTAGGAAAAATCACACTTATGAAAAGAAATATAAAAAGTCACACTAACCTTATTTTACTACTGGTAAAGAAAGGAAGGACACAGAGAGAAAAATAACTTGAACTGATATACTTTTGATATTATTTATAAAGCAGCTATCCATCAATATTTAAAAAATGGTTTTTCCCCTTCTAAGTCTAAGTAAGGGAGAAAAGATATCCCCCTAACCTAATCTGTATTTTTCCTATTCCTTTTCTTCGGGGGTAATTTTGGAGTAACTAGATTAATTGAATATGGAGGAAAATCACAATTGATTTTCTATAATGCAGAAGTCAAAATAAATGTTTGCTATACTTAATATCTACATAATCTATTAAAGTTAAACTTAGTTTTAACTTTACTATTCAAGTTAAAATTTCTGAAAGGGTTTTCAAAGTTTAGTTTACCATCCATGTTATTCAGACCTTTTTTTCTGTAAGTCAATGAAGCGCAGGGGCTCACCCAATTCATATGATTCCCATCTGTCATCAGGCAGCAGTGAGGAAGCCAAAAATGAAATTCCATTCTTCATTTAATTCCCATAGCTTGCTATCCGCCAGGTAATCAAGCACAACTCCTGGGCTCCTGTGTTTTCAGATGCAGAAACGCAGGTCAAGTGACTTGCCCTGGGTCACACAGCAAGACATCGCAAGAACAGGGAGAAGGCCGTGGCCTTGGACTTTCTCAGACGCTGCCGAGACCATCGAACCATGCTACCTTCTCAGGTAATTGCCTTCTCTGATATCAAGTGGGTCAATTTTATTACCTCTATTTTTCTTTTTAAACAGAATCCTTGCTTTTTTTTTTCCTTCTTCCTTCTTTTTCTTCTTCTTTTAAACAGGCATTTAGAAATGCTATTCTCCACTTAGTGTTTCTGGTAATTATCTTCAAGGAAACCAGAATACAAATTTAAAGCACTCATTAACATGCTGATTAGAAATGTCTCTCGAAGACTCAAAAGGCTGGAAGAGACCCCCAGAGATCATCTGATCCAGCCCCTTACTTCAGGCATGTTTTACCTAAACAGTTTCCAGCAGATGGAAAACTGTATTTATGACCCCCAAGGAGAGAGTCCCCAACCTCCCTTGGTAACACAACCCTGCTCTTTGATCTGCTTTACTATGTAATGGGTAATGGGCATAATGTACAAAAAGAAAGCCCTCCCTGGTAATGTCAGCTATCACTAAAATAACTAAGATTAACCACAATTTATATGTATATTCATATTACTTATCTGACCAATACTTCTGATTCTATTTTTAAAAGTCTTCCTTGTCACTAGGCATTCTTTTGTCATAAAACCTATTGTAATTTATTCTTCAATTTAATACATGTCCTATAAGATATGGCATCTTTGTAATGTTAATTGAGTTAAAACATTTGTCCTTTACATTGTCATGCTTTTTGCTTCTGCAATGCAGACTGTATCCCACAGAAATACTAGTACTTTCTCTCAATCCCTACCCCACCAACCCAAACCAGGATAACCTTAGGCTGGGCTTGAGGTGACTATGAGAATTAAGAACTGTTTCTGAGCCCAGCCACTGTGGCTCAGTGGTTAAGCTTCGACCTATGAACCAGGAGGTCAGGGCACATGCCAGGTTGCTGGCTCGATGACCCCAGTGGGGAGCATGCAGGAGGCAGCTGATCAATGATTCTCTCTCATTATTAATGTTTCTATCTCTTTCTCCCTCTCCCTTCCTCTCTAAAAGCAATTAAAAAGTGTTTTTAAAAAAGAACTGTTTCTGATGGCTTAGAAATTGAATAATGATCTAGATACTTGTGTGCTTCCTGACTTGTTCATGGGAATTGCTGTCAGAGCTTTGTAAATATCACAGCTTCCTAATTTTCTTAGCAGACTGTAGATAGGGCAAGTGTGGCTCAGTAGGTTGAAGCGTTTGATTACCTGCCAAGGTGTCTGTGGGATGTTTTTCTCTAACACTAATGTTTCTCTCTCTCTCTCTCTCTCTTACAGTCTCTTACTCTCTCTCTTTTTCTCTCTCTCCCTTCCTCTCTTTTTTCTCTCCCTAAATCAATTAAAAAATAATAAAAAGTTAAAAAAAATCTCAATCCCATTTTTGCATCATTCCTTTCAGGGACTGATTCCATATCTGCCCATTCATGCTTCTAAGCTAAAATAATATATTTGTCTTTATTAAAATCAGAATATCTTTATAAAAATATTAATGGGTTCTCAACTGAATCTCCATATTAAATTGCAGAAATAATTTGCTGAAAGGAAACATTTCCTAGCTCAAATGTACCTAAGGGAATGAGAAGCTTATCCGAAGATTTTCCCTCTTATATTTTACAACCAGCCTCTATAAACTATAAACATAATTCTAACCTGGCAATGAAGGTGGTGGGAATATCTTATCATTTCATCATAAGTCAAAATGTTTAAATGTATCAGTCATGACTGCAGATTTCTCAAAGAGTACCTTTCAGATTTACTCTCCACTTCTTTATTCTGGGTTTTTGTGTGCATTTTTGTTTGTTTTTATTAAGGCAGATCTATAGGACAGGTCAAGTATTGGTTTGAGAGTTGGGTCATCTAGGTTCCTCGTTGTAGACCTTCCAGGGACCAACAGTGAGGTTCAGTCACACTTTGTCATGGGTTCTGATATGTCTATTTGTAAAATGAAGAGTTTATAATAGATAACCTCTCAGATCTCTTTCACCTCTAGATTGTAGCATAAGTGAATGAGCAAGTGGAGAAATGAATGACAATAAAACTATCAAGCATTGTAATCTAGTTCTAAATAGTTTGTCCTTATAATAAAATTGAGTGATAGTTTTCAAATATGTATGTTTGAAATGTATTTAAATTCTAAAGTAAATGTTAATTGAATATTATTGACTTAATATAACAAATATTTATTGGGCCCTATGTGCCAGATATATGTAGCGGATAAAAGAAAAAGGCAGTCAGTTATTTAAAAAATTAAATATGTTGATGGTCAATTCTTTGAATGAAACTTGAGTCAAAAATTAAATATCAATTAAATTTTTTTATTAAATACTAATGCACCATGTTGATAGGACTGAATTTGAAACAAAGTATTAAACCAAGTCTATTTCAATGAAAAATTTTATGTCAGGATTTGTCCATGTATATTTTACTTTCTTTTCTAGAAATCTGTTAGTGCTGATGTGAAAAAACATCAAGAAGACTCTTGCCAAATGAAGGCTGGATAGGTTAGCATTTTGAACACAGGTAACCATGATGCCCAACAGTAGCAAAGAATAGCATATTCATATCAGTAAGATCAACAGTGCTTTTTGTAACATATGGGAGGTGTTAGGTGCCATTGGGAAAACAATCCACAAATGGAATAAGCCAATATTTTGTAGAACCAATGATACTTTGTTTGAAAAGTCTCCCCTGAGGTAAGCAGAATGCTCTCTCCCAAAGATGTCCACATTCCAATGCCTGGGACCTGTGGAACATGGCAAAGGGGAGTTAAGATTGCAGATGAAACAAAGGCTGCTCATCAGCTGACTTTAAGATGAGGTGGGCCCCATGTAGCAGTGACTTTAAATGTGGAGGAAGGGCAGAAGCGTGGGAGTCAGAGACAGATTTGAGGATGCCACCCACATTGCTGGCTTTGAAGATGGAGGAAGAGCAAGGAGCCAAAGACCTCAGGCAGCCTCTAAAACCTGGAAAGGCAGAAAGCAGATTTGCCCTCTGAGCTTCCAGGAGGAACACAGCCCTGATGATAGTTAAATTTTAATCCAGTGAGACCCATTTTGGATTTCTGGCCTCCATAGCTTTAAATAATACATTTGAGTTGTTTTAAGTCACCAAGTTTATGATCTCTGGTTATGGCAGCAATAGGACACTCACACAGCATCCTTCTGGTAGTAAAAGCAAGGGCAGACATCCAAGAGAGAGGTCAGGAGAAAAACAACTTCTGAACAGGCTCCCTTACAATTCAATATCCTATGCCAACGAACCTCAGAATTGTACCCTCCACATCTCCAATGGCAGCAGCTGTTGTCAGAAAAACTGTTTTAACCTATAAAGTCTCTTCTGACATAACAAATCAACCTGCTATTGTGCATGACAAATTTAAGCCTGTAATAGAAGTTACTTTGCTTGTGAGCTAGTCATCATCATCCAAAATAAAGTATTCTTAATAGGCACAGATCCTACCTTAATTCACCTTTATATCTCTTTACACCATGTATAGAATAGGCAATCACTAAACGTGATTATTGATGGTATTGTCATAAAAACTTTGTAAATGTTACCCCCAAAAAACTGGCTTAAATACACAGTATCAACAAGATTTCAGCAAACTGAATGCACAGGTCTTTATTTATAATATAAAGGTAATAGTAAAATTTTAATCTTTTTATTCTGTTTTGAAATGATGGTTTGTAGCCTAAATTATAATTCCCACAAATCAAGGAGAAATCAAAAGATTGAAGGTAAGCAATTCCAATATTAAACTGTGAAAATAATACACTATTCTCCCAGAGTCTGAATAATATATACATTCAGATATTATTTATCATTACTATTAAGTTTATCAATCAGTTCAGATTTATACATTTTGGAGATTTGTATATTTTTTGCATCAAAAATATCTAAAGTTATTTAGATAATTGTTTATATTTTTCATCCATTCTTAGGCATCTTAAGCTTCTGAATCACTTCCTTGCACATAAGAGAAACAAGTTGAAGAGGAGACATTTTTAAAATGAGGATCTTTTTCTAAATGCGAGATATTGGAGTCAGTCCAACTATCTAAAAGCATCAAGTTTATAGTCATAAAGTCAATGACTTATGCAATTTTATTAGTGATCCCAAGTTTTACACCATATAGTGTGCCTTGTTACTTAATTTTTTATATACCTCTAATGACTTTACCTGACTTTAACTTCTTTAGAACAAAATTTATGTTTAGCTTATTTTTGCTCCCACAAAATTACTAATTAGAATCACATATTCCATATAGGAAGTGCTCTGTAAGTATTTGTTACATGACTTAATAAAGCAATGGAAAAAAGGCCAATTAAATGTAGCTTGAAATAGACATCATTATAAAAGGGCCACTTTTTTTCTATAGAAAATGCAATGCCATTGTTTTAGTAAATTATTCATACTTAGTAATTTACCAAAATCTAACATGCAGGGCATATCTTTATTCTTATTCATTTGAAATAGAAATAAGATAGCTATTAAGGTTGCTTTTATTGAAGAACCAAATCCATTACCCATGTATTGAGGTTTATTTTTATTTTGTATGCTAGTAGTTCTGCACTCTAGAGCCCTTATTGGAATGAAAAGCAAATATATACATATGTTCTGTTGCGCCAGAGGGCACAGACTCTGTCTTGATTTACTCATGTGCAACTACTATTAACACTGTGAGGAATTCAGGGCAAAGTTTAGTTTATTTTTCAAAAAGGATCATATTGTTACATATTCCAAATAACACATGAACTCTTTTACACTATAAAACCAATGATGTGCAGCCACACACATTTAGGGTACTCATTTCGTTTTTTCATTGACTAAATGTCTGACTAGTCTGATTCATGCTTTATGGCTGTATCTTTAAAAGCAAAATTTGACAAAGAGAGAAATGAGGTGAATTTCTGGAGCTATTAAGGCATGAATGCAGAAACTGTAGTAAAAAATCTAAATTTTAACACTAAAACATGCTGAGCATACTGAAACATGGGGAAATGTTGCATACATGATTTAGCTTGAAATGTACAAAAATTGTCCAGGAGTTTGAGATCATCTCATTTGAATGTTGTACTTGAGTCAGGTAGAGTAAGTGCTGCCTCTCTGCTCTGGATTTGGAGAAGTTGGAAGTATGAAGAAGTGTAGATGTAGGGCACTCAGAAGAGTTGGGAGCCAGGGAGGAAAGGTACAACAGGAGATCTTTCTCTAGCCTACGGTTTCCTGAAGTCAAACCTTGTATTCCACTGTGAGTGAATGTTGGAAGTAGCACCTTAGACAGTCCACACATTTTGCTGTCCTTGATGATTCAGTATGAATGAATCCATAGATAGCTACAATGTCTCAAGTGTGCTTATAACTTGCCCTAGTCAGTGATCTCAATGGTTAGAGCCCTGGCCTGCACAAGGAAGGGTCAAGTGTTCAATTCTTGTCAAGGGCATGTATGCATGTATCTGAGTTGCAGGTTTGTTCCCATCCAGGTTGGGGCACATGCAGAAGGCAATTAATCAATGTGTCTCTTTCACATTGACGTTTCTCTCTCTCTCTCTCTTTCTCTCCCTCCCTCTCTCTCTCTCTCTCTCTCTCTCTCCCCCTCCCTCTCTCCCACCCTTCTTCCCACTCTTCCACTCTCTCTAAAAATCAATGGAAAAAATATCCTTTGATGAGGATTAACCAAAAAAAAGTGCTTATAAATTAATCAATACAAAAACGAATGGATGTCTCTAGTGATGCATGACAAGTTCTGTGTTTGAGTTAAAATTGTCTATCAATCAACTACAGAAAGGGGAAGACTGAGTAGGAATTTATATATTTTTTAAAAGTGTAAAAATTTTACTTGACTAAACATTTAGATGATTCAAAGAATATGATAGTCAAATATGCTAACACAATCAAAGAGAGTGCTGTCAGAAATAGTGTACAGAACAAGGAAGGTAATAGAAGGCATACTTCTGTGATAAAATCTAAACAGTTATGTTCCACCTGAGACACATAATGAAGGGACATAATTAGGTGAGCAACCTGGATGGTAAAAATTCGGACATTTAATGGATGAACAACAGAAGTTTAATCTGGAGAACAGATGTGTGTGTGTGTGTGTGTGTGTGTGTGTGTGTGTGTGTGTGTGCGCGCGCGCGCGCGCACAGGTGTGTGTGGTCCAGACATAAGTATAGACAATATGTTGATCTTTTTTTTTTTTTGAGAAACAGAATAACATGATCTGGTTCACATTTAACAGGATTGCTCTCCTCACCAGAGTTGAGTGGGGAAAGAATGGAAGCATGAGAGGCGAGAAAGAATGATCCAGATGAGAGATGGTTACTAAATCAGGACAATTCAAAATGGTGAAATGCTATATCTTTTTGGCTTTATCATATCTTTAAAGATGAAGCCAACATGATTTGATAGTATTATCTGTAGGGTGTGAAAGGCTATATACCAAGGTATTTGGCCTGAGCTATATATAATCATAATAAAATTCCAGACTTTAAAGGAACCTTAGAAACCTTCTAATCAAGCCTTTGACTCTTTTTTTTAAAAAAAATCTTTATTGTTCAAGGTATTACATATGTCTCATTTTTCCACCATTGACCTCTCCCGGCCCACTCCCTCCCCCCAGCAAATGCCCTCACCCTCCTACTGTCTGTGTCCATTGGTTATGCTTATATGCATGCATATACGTCCTTTGGTTGATCTCTTACCTCCCCCCCTGCCTTCCCTCTGAGGTTGCACAGTCTGTTCGATGCTTCCACGTCTCTGGATGTATTTTTGTTCATCAGTTTATGTTGTTCATTATATTCAACAAATGAGTGAGATCAAAGGAATCCTGTCTACAACAACCTGCTCCTACTTGAACTCTTTCTTGACAAGGAGCTCACTATCTCACGCAGCACACATCCCATTTAAGAATAGCTCTGGTTTTAAGAGCGCTTTTTCTTTCTTTTCAAAAGTATTATTATATTAATAATATTATTATTTTAATTGACATACAATATTATATGAGTTTCAGGCATACAACAAAGTGATTCAATATTTATATACATTGTGAAAAGGTCACCACAATAAGTCTAATTATCATCTGTCACTATACAGAATTAATACAGTATTATTGACTATAGTCCCCATGTTGTACATGACATCCCTGTGATTTAGTGATTTTATAACTAAATCTTTTTTTTCTTACACTAAGCCAAAGCCTGCTTCTCTGTGATGGACAAGTGTAATATTGTGATTTACAATAAGAAATATACATTTGGTCTTTGTCCCCATTTCTAGCAGAGCTCCTAAAACCCTTGGAATTTCTTAAGCTATGAGAGCTCTAAGGGTGCCTTGAATTCATAACAAACCCCTTTCAACCATACCTCAAGGGGACTTTGTAAAGTACCTAAGGATGGGGGCTGGTCACCAGGGGAACCAATCACATGATGAGAGGATTAGAATTCTCAGTCTCATCTCCCCAACTGCTGGAGAAGGGAGAGCAACTGCAATTCAGTTTAGCCCCACTGGCTAATGATTTAATCACTTGTGCAATGTAATGAAAACCCAAAAACAGGGTTCGCGGAGCTTCCAGGTTGGTGAACCAGAAGGCTTCATGCGCCACAATGAATTCCACTGCAAATTCCAAGGGAAACAGAAGCTCTGCATTCAGGACCTTGCCCTATGTATCTCTTTTTCTGGCTGTTGATTTTTACCCTTTAATATCTTTCGTAATAAGCCTGTAATCTAGTGAGTAAAGTGGGTTCCTGAGTTCTGTGAACTGACCTAACAAATTAATGAAAACCAAGGATGGGGTGATGGGAACCTCGGATTTATAGCCGATCTGTCAGATGACAACCTGGACTTGCTATTGGCATCTGAAGTTGGGGGTCTTTTGGGACTTTACCTTTAACCTGTGGAATCTGAAACCATCTCCAGGTAGATAGTGTCAGAATTGATTTGATTTCTACAACACCCCACTAGTGTCTGAGATTACTTGGTGTGGGGAGATAAAAAAAAAAACAACCACATTGGAATTGGTGTAAGAATTGTAACAAGTGAATAAGAAAAGATGAAAAGCCTGTTAGGAAGGTGGGTAAGAGAAAAAGGGGGAAGAAACTGTATTTGTGTTTTCACTGCTATGTCCCCAGAATAGCATGGTATGTGTCATTAGGTATGCAATAAATATTTTCCACTGTCTGAGCAATTCGGAAGAAGAGTATTGGATCATAATGATGTGATCATAGTATATTAGTTAATTATTTCTTAATGAGATTTAAAAAGAGTGACATTACAATGTTTTCTCTTTCCACTATGCTTATATGTATCTTGTTGATTTAGTGAGTTTGTATGGGCAGATGGCGGTTTTAAACAAATGAAAAATATATTGTTTGTAGTTTATGGCTTCTTGGTGTCTTAAATCTCAGTTATATTTAAATGTACATGCCTTTCACATAAGAAGTGATGTACATATCAAATATGCAGCACTGGAGTTTGGCCGACAGTCTCGTGCATATCAGCTTAAATGTCAGCCTATTTCAAACTATGGGAGAACCAAGCTCCTAGAGTGCTGGGTTTACACACCACATATTTCTATTTTATCTTTATTGTAATGAACAAGCCCTGTCTTTAGCTCCTGCTGTGCACTTTTGGAGGGTCTTCCATATGGTTGCTGTTAAGTATGTTGGCATTTTCCCAACTGTTACAATTGGGTCAGTGGGGGGGAATCTGTAGGAGCAATAAAACAAGGGTGACTGCAGCAGGGAGGAGTCTGATTACCACACTCAAACAGCTCGTCGCTGCTCAAGCATTCAAGCACAGCTCAGTGCCATCCATTACAGCAGGCAGCCAGGGAAGCCGCCTTTCTGCCAGAGTTGACTCCAGGAAAGACCAGGTCTTGGGTGCTCAGAGGAAGTCCCCTCGGAGTTTTCCCTGTTTCCTCATTTCTTTGCCTTCCCATAGTATCTGGAATGACTTGAGGAGTAAGGCAGGTTCACCTTGCCTATTATTGTCATTCTGAGCAAGTTTTTATGAGCAAACTCTTAGGTAAATTTTAGTAGGAACCGCAGGGTTGTCAGTGACCCTGAGGGTTTTCATACCTAAGGGGGGGGGGGGGGCAGGGACACGGGTAGGGGAGATTGGGAAGGGAAGTCTAAATACCACAAATACTTAAACATCCTTGAGACATGATTCATATAGCTAGAGGTGACTGATAATATTGACACGATTATTGGAGTGTCTTTCCTAACAGAAAACACATCTACGAAAAAATATAGGCCATTATTATTTTTATCCTGTGGAAGGCAGTGTTGCTCAAAGCACTAATAAATACATTGGGAGGGGAAAGTTCAAAGCAAATAAGATTCTAAATAGTGAAATAATACATTAAACTGAAATATGTGTACACACACACACACACACACAATAAAGTAAAACAATGACCTGAAAGACCTGATCCAAAGATTGTATTTCCCATATTTATGCTTATATACACAAGGATTCTTTAAATTATTTTAACATGATATGGGGGGGGTGTCTTTTTTTTCCCCACGGCAAAAACAATGTACCGTTATATAGCAATCTAATAGGTTCACATTATAAGCCATGAATTTTTCTTGAGCAATCGATATATTTTTTAAAATAGGGTTGACGTGTTTTGTTGTTCATGTTTCCAGTTGAGAACATGAAAGTGTTGCATTGAGAAAGCTGCTCCCCAGTTCCTTTCCTCCCCCGCCCTCGCCCAGCCTAGAAAGCCGCATCACCGGAGGCGACCCAGCCCAGCGCCCTGGGCCGCCGGCCGGCGCTTCGCGCTTCGTCCCGCCCGCCGGGAGCGGCTGAGCAGCTGGGGCGGAAGGGAACGCGCGCTCCCTCCGGAGCTGACACCGCGGCGCGCACTGCGGCGTGGCCGCGGGGGCTGCCCTTAGCGCGGTGTTGACTTGACAGCTGCGGAACGACCGTAAATCCCCCGGTTCCGGACCACCCACGCGGGTCCCAGGACGGCGGGGACCCCTCCTTCTTCCCGCTTCCCCCAGGCGAAGGGGCAGGGGCTGAGCAAAGCTCCTCTCTGCCGGCGCTCAGCACGGAGCCCGCGTACAAGAAGGCCCCGAGCCGGCCCGCGGCCCCCACGACCCGCTACCTCCGCAAGCCCCCGCGGGGTCGCTGCGCCCGGACCCCGGACGCGGGAGGACCGGGCGGCAGCCGAGGTGAGGGCAGCGGCGGCGGCTTCGGGCGCCTCAGTGCGCAGGCGCGGCGGACAGCGCGCAGGCGCCGCCCAGAAGTGACTTCTCAAAAAGTGTCTTAGTTCGCAGTCACCTGAGCGCCTGCGAGTCGGCGGCGGGAGGCTGCGCGGATACCGCCCTCTGCGGTCCTGCCTGGAGACCCTGCCCTCTCCTCCGGTCCTCCGGTCCTCCGGTCCTCCGGTCCTCCGGTCCTCCGGCCTCGCCTCCCCGAACCCGTCCGGGGCCTGTCCTTTCCCCGGTCCTCTCCCGGTCGCGAACCGGGCCGGGCCGAACCGGGCCGCCTGGGAGCGGTGCCTGACCATGGCGTCCTTCTTCAAGAAGAAAACCGTGGATGGTGAGTTCCGGGCCGGCCCGAGGGGGCCCGGCGCAGTGTTTCCCAGGCGGGTCTGGGGGCTTCGGGCCGCGGTTCCCGCGGCAGCCCCTGGGGGCGGGGCTGGCTCCGTGGCCCCACAGGTGACCGCCCTGGTGCGTCACTTTTCTGCTTCCTCCTCCTCCAACGCGCACCCAGCCTCACCCCTGGGCAGCCTGGCGTCCTCCTCCTGGTGACACCGACCCCCGCCCTCTCCCCCCCGTTTTTTCCTTTAGCCTAATCCTGAGCTTTTGGAGGAGGCAGGATGCTGCTGGCCCCTGAGTGTCATTAGACTTGGTGATTTAGTGAATTTCTCGTTAGTTTCGTCCGTTTGGCTCCTTCTCCAGTTTGGATTTATACTACTTCTAGGCATGCAGACCAGAAACTTGTACCTGCGGAAGGGGAAGGGGTGTGTGTGTGTGGTTGTTGGGGGGGGGGGGGGTAAATGGGCTCCAGTTACCAAGATGAACTTGGGTCTGGGTTGGTCTTGTCCTAGGAACACCCCATCCGTACAGATGTGAAACAGTTCTTGACTGACAGCAACAGAAAAAAGAAAAGGAACCCAAGGGAAGTGCCTGGATTTAGTTTCATAATGGATTTTCCTCCCTTGTGTTTATCCTCTGCTACCTAAAGTAAGAGATGTGGTGTGTGTTATCTACATAGAAGTTTACATTTTAAGGTACTTTCATTGTTTCAAACGTTTAGCTCAGTGTTATCCAAAGAGGAAGAAAAGTGGATGTACAGGAATGTGCAAATTGGTGTGTATAAGCAGTGTTTGTCATGTATGTTCATATCACACTGATTATGGATAGTCTTGATACTTTCATTGACGGCCACCAGGAATCAAATTCATTCATGTGTTTCTCATTGCATATTGAGTCTAGGTTGCCGCTGGTTCAACCAAAGAATCACTTCTTTGTAAGGGTCTAACTCTGCCACAAAAGGAGCAGCAGCAGCTAGACAGTGATTGGTACAAACAGGATGCTCAGTCCAGACCTGGGGTGACTCCTTCATTCTTGGTATGGACTATGCCAATCCAAGCAAAATTATTTTGGGGAGGATAACAAAGACATCATTTTTACTCTGCCACTCTACCCTTCACTTCAACATGTAATGTCATCTTACCCCTAATAATGCATTTTTACTTACCCTGAGTGGGTGAAAAGATACATATATATTTTTAATTTCTAGATTTTTTAATTAACTGAGACTTTTTATTAACCATTTACAATACCAGAATAACTACCAAGTTGCCTTAGGATGCAATACAATGATGTGAAGTGGGTTTTATGTGTGTTACTCCTGAGAATGTTATTTATTTAATCTTTAACGTGGCACTTTATTTTTTCAGTGTTCCAGTACTACTATTGTGATGTTCAGGTATTATATAGTACTCCAGGGTAGGAAAAAAAGGTTTATTTCTTTGTTTCAGTTTTATATAGTGAGAATTTTACTAAGCAGAGAAAAGGGGTTGCATTTTTCTTACTGTGGTGTTAAAAATTAATTTTTTAAAAAAATTTAACATTAAAAGCCAAACTTGTTAGCTTTAATTGCTTAATATCTGTCAAATGTCAGTTCTGTATTCTCATGGCTGTGCTTCCTGGTGCTTTTAGCAATCTGATGACTATTGTGCTTGAAGTATAGAGTTGAATAAAAATAAAGACAATGAGGGTGTGCACTGAGGGTGTTTAAGTGTATACTCACTTGCAGTTGGGTTAATTCATCCAAGAAATAATGTTTTTGCTAATTAGACTTATTTGGGGGTGGGGGAGAAAGTCTTAAAGATTTTTGCTAGAAACTATGGTACTGATTTAAAGATCTGTATATGAAATTTCTGAATGTAAATTTGCCCATCATCTGCATCTACTATAACTACCAAACTACATACTTGATGGGTTTTTTAAAAAATTATGTCAATTCAAATCACTTTATGATATCTTAATTCTAGAACTATACTTTTATAATTTTGATGCAGAGCTTTACTGAGGATTTTACTCCTTGTTTTATTAAATAGTTGGTTTTTTGTTTGTTTAAAAGGTGATGGTATTCTTAGCAGTAATGAGGCTATATATTATGAATTGTATTTTTATGCATTTCTCCCATATTTTTGGACTTGTTGACTACTGATCATAAGATCTTTTACTATTTGCTGTCTTTTTATCTGTTTCAGCAGTAATGAAATTCTGATAAATAAGGAAGTATGTAACTGCTTATAGATCTGGAAAATAATTGAATCTTTTTGTCTCCTTGGATTGGCTGGAAGAGTTGCATGCTATATCATTAAAGATTACTGCACATGTAAATTAAAAAGGGAGACAACATACAGCACTTATTACTATTCAGAGTTATGTTTAATTCATTCTTGACACAGAGATGAACAAGTCCCTGCATTGTATACTTTGTTATAGAAATTAATGAGACCTGTACCTCAGTGCCATATAAGAGAAAGATTCTTTTGAATTTGAAATTACAATTGATTCCTTGTTTTTCCTTTTCCTGATTTATAAGATATATGCAAATTTATTAGGGTAAAGTGTTTACAGTGTGTTGTTTTTCCTTAAGTAGATGAATGGTGACCTATTTATTGGAGCTGATTATGAACCTGTAAATCAGAATGCCATGAGGACTTGTCATAAATGCATTATGCACTATGTAGTTTTTGTCTGTTATACTAAACTAGAGGCCCAGTGCACGGATTTGTGCACCAGCGGGGTCCCTCAGCCTGGCCTGTGCCCTCTCGCAATCCAGGACCCCTTGGGGGATGTAGTAGTGTGCAAAGCAGCAGGCAGCCAGGGAGGAGCCCGAGCATCCCGGCCCTGCAGCACCTGTCGCTGCAGCTCAGTAGTGATGCCGCAAAAGCGGGAGAGATTCGTGCCACCGCAGCAGCCCTCACCAGCCGTGAGCCTGGTGTCTGGCGCCCATCAGTCAGCTGAGCAGCACTCCCACTGTGGGAGCCCACTGACCACCGGGGGCAGTTCCTGTGTTGAGCGTCTGCCCTCTGGTGGTCAGTGCGCATCATAGCGACCGGCTGACTGGTCATTCGGTCATTCAGTTGCTTAGGCTTTTATATATATACTAGAGGCCCGGTGCACAAAAATTTGTGCACTCGGGGAGGAGAGGGGGTCCCTCAGCCCGGCCTGTGCCCTCTCGCAGTCTGGGACCCCTCAGGGGATAACCACCTGCTGGCTTAGGCCTGCTCCCCGGGGGATTGGGCCTAAGATGGCAATCAGACATCCCTCTGGCAGCCCAGCAGCCCTCAGGGGATGTCCACTTGCCAGCGGGGAGCAGGCCTAAACTGCAGTCGGACATCCTTAGCGCTGCTGAGGAGGCAGGAGAGGCTCCCACCACCACTGCTGTACTGGCAGCCATCATCCTGTCTTGTGGTTGAGCAGAGCTCCTCCCATGTGAGAGCGCCCTGACCTCCAGGGGGCAGATCCTGCATTGAGCATCTGCCCCCTGGTTGTCAGTGTGTGTCATAGTGACCAGTCATTTCCAGTCTTTCTGCTGTTAGGGTCAGTTTGCATATTACCCTTTTACTATATAGGATAGAGGCCTGGTGCACAGGTGGGGGCCGGCTGGTTTGCCCTGAAGGGTGTCCCAGATCAGGATGGGGGTCCCGCTTGGGTGCCTGGCCAGCCTGGATGAGGGGCTGAGGGCCGTTTTCAGGCTGGCGGGTGACTGAAGCTCCCAACCTTTCCTTTTTTTCTTTTTCTTTTTTATTCTGAGATTTATTTACCTTCTATGGCTGTCACTGGAGCTGAGAGCCGGCTTTAGCTCTGAGGCTCGGCTTCAGCTCTTAGACCTCGGCTGCTGAAAGCAGGTATCTGGGTTTGTTTGGCTTCTATAATTGAAACACTGTTGCAGCTCCAGCTCTGACGGCTGACAGCAGGTTTCTCGGGTTTGTTTAGCTTCTATAATTGCAACATTGTTTCTTAGAATGCAAGCTCAGAGCCCAGCAGCAGCAAGCGGGGAACCTTGGCTTCCTCCTTCACTGGAGCAAGCAAGCCTCCTGTTTGCTTCAGCTGCCTGGCTGCCGGCCGCCATCTTGGTTGGCAGTTAATTTGCATATCTCGCTGATTAGCCAATGGGAAGGGTAGTGAAGTTACGGTTAATTACCATGTTTCTCTATTATTAGATAAGGATAGATATTGACAAATTTGAGGTCCTACACTAAGCCAGCACCAAGTTAGCATTTTGTATGCAGCATCTTATTATAATTCTCACACCTGTAAGTACTGTTATTATCCCCACTTTGAAGATGAGGAAATTGAGAGGCAAAGGATGAAGTAATTTGTCCAAAGTTGCACAACTACTAAGTGGCAGAGCCAGGGCCTAATCTTTTTGAATATTATCAATGTTTTTTTAAAATAGATAATCCTATGGAACAGTTTAATTTTGCTGTTCTTGCTAAGTAATTGGAATTCTCAACTTTTGTTAGTTATCATGTAATGTTACCTTTTGTCTGAGCCAGACTGTTCTCTCAGAGTGATTGGTAGAACTTTAGTATCTAATGACAATAGAACTGGAAACAACTCTCCTTTTCCTGATTCTCTCTTGACCCAGTATTTCTTAGGCAGCATTGTCCTACCTCTTTTTGCTCTTCATCTTAACCTCTTGCAGGAATAGTGATGGCTCCTATCTCCACCTCTTTATTTCTCAGATGCTCCCCATTTTACAGCAGTTTGCCTTACATCTCATGAAATGAGATTTTGTTAAGATCATCAATTACTGATAGATCACCAAATCCAATAGCCATTTGTTAATGATCATCTCTTGGGCCTATGTTTTACATTTGAATCTGATAAAAATTTCTTCCTTAAAACTCTCTTGGCTCCCATGACATATTTTTCCTCATATTCCTCTTTTTCTTTCTCCTTTCAGGTTTTTGTTTTCTTTTTTTCCTTCCTTCCTCCCTCCATCCCTCCCTCCCTTCCTCCCTCCCTTCTCCCTTTCTTCCTTCCTCTAACTCCTTAAATGTTAGTGTTCTATTGGTTCCACCTTGGGCTACCATTATGCTAATTGTACATTCTCTATCTGCATGATCTTATTCAGACTCTTATTATTTTAATTTTAACCTAAATCTTGATGTATCCCAAATTTGGTTTTCTAGGTATATTTTTCTAAGAGTTAGATCAAAACATGCAGTAGTTTGATGAGTATTTCTACCTAGATGTCTCAAAGTGTGTGAAATTAAAGAGATCCCCAACAGAAATCATCACCATCTCCTTTAAGTCACTTCCTTTCCTGGTTCTCCTCCTCCAGTGTTTGGGAGTTCTTGATTTTGTCCTCTGCCTTCAGTTAATTACCAAGTCTGCTCCTTTTGCTTCTTAAATATTTGACACATATAATCTTCCTCTGCATTTCTTCAAATCCCTGTTGTCATTCATATCCCATTTATCCTGCACTTTACTGTGTCACCTGTTTTTCTTTGCTATAGCTTCACGGCCTTTAAATCGTTCACCTAGGATGATGGGTGTTCCCTTAGTGCTTATTATGTTGCATATTTAAAAACTCAGATTGTACTTTCTACTTGGCTCCTACTTCTTGGCATACTAAAATCCTATTATTATTATTAATATTATTATTATTATTGCTTGTGGGATTCAGGAGCACAGTACAGTCTTCCTAGCATTTTTTCTGAGCAAAGGTCTCCATGCTTTTAGAATGGATATTTCTAGAAAATGTTTCCCTGTGTATTTCTCCATCCCTATCATGATACCAAAGACTGGTATTTCTTTTCATGCTACTATTACCTACCTTCAAGTCCAGGTGTCTGTGAGACAGATGATCTTTCCCTCTCATTTCCCTATTTATTTAAGCTGAAAAATGACCTTGGACCATTTTCTGAAGCTGTTCTTGAAGGCAGGGTCAGAGCCTGTGTCTTTTAGAACCAAATGTAACCTATAGTTGGCCCATCTAAATACTTCCCTTCAGCTCTCCAAAAACTGATATTTTAATAATAGTAATAAATTCGTTTCAATGAATTCCTCAGGGCTTGAGTGACTTTTGAGAGTTTACTGGTAAGGGAAAAAAACAACACATTCCTTTTTACTTCCTTCTATGCCACCATAGGGCTACATTCTCCTGTTCTCTCTTTACTGTTGTCTTTCCAAGCAAGTTCTGCTGAGTTTTCCAACTTCAGCCTGGTTCTTAAGTGGATCCTTGGCTACCTGGACCATATGTAGAGTAAAGCTGTTGGCATGATCTTCCACTGTCCTTTCTGTTTCCCATAGTTGTTTTTCTTTTTTTTTTTTTCTTTACCGTGTATCAAAACTGGTTCATTTTTTTTCACCATTTCTCCCTGATTTCTGAGATACCATTTCTTTTTCTTTCTGAAAAACGAATTTACTTTGCATATGAAATTCTCATTGCTCC
>NW_005871123.1:3806695-3818663 GCF_000147115.1 Myotis lucifugus | reverse complement strand
GGCTTTGAATAAATTTGGTTCCTAGAGCCAGCATTTTGTAGGTTCTGACCTTTCTTACCCCTTACCCTTTGAGCTGTTTGAACGAAGCTGTTTGAATCGTCGTTACGTTTTGACGCTTCTGCATTCTTCCCTGCATATCTTCACATAGCCACTTTTACTTTCGGCCATATTTCCCTGGTTTGTTTGCCATCACACCTGCTTGGGTTGAGGTCAGACTCTTGGCTCTTGCAGTTACTGTCATGATCAGTTTACAATCAAATACCCATTATCCCACTATACCAGTGCCACTATGCCCACTATTTCCAGTGGTACCAGCTGATGCAGAGCTTGCAGATCAATCTAAAGGGGGAGTTCCCTCCCCTCTTGGGATCTGGGTACCAAAAGCCAATTAACAGAAATGGTAAAGCAGGATATGGAACATTTTGTGCTCCTATCTCAATGCATGTGATGGTTAGATTCAAGATAATTGATAGAAGTAAAGTTGCATAAATCAAAATGATTTTTCCTAAAGAATGCATTTAAAAGCAGAAAATATGATATATTAGATTTAAAAGTCTATCATGACTTTAAAGGACAACACCCAGTATATGGTAGAGTAGATGCTGTCTAATAGACCAGCTGACATCCCACTGAGTGGTACAATATGCGTGTTGTGCCTCATGCTCATGAGACAATAATCCTGAACTGCCCTGCAAGCTTGAGACAGCCCCCCCTCTCTCATAAGATAGGCACTTAAAACAATATTCTCCTCAGATTAATGAATGTCCATATTTACAGTTGATAATTAATTTTTTTTCTTTAATCCTCAAATGTGCAAATTGTATGTAAATGAGCATGGTCTAAAAGGACAGCCATAATTCAAGTTGGGCCTTGGCCTCAGACCTCACTAGGAAGGCCCTTTTAGATTTGTTTTGAATTTTCAGCTTTCTTTTTTCCTTTTCTGTAAGCAGATAGACCTTACTGACTTGGAGTCAAAGAAAGCAGAAGGACCTTTTCTGTCTATGTCTTCCTAAGTCCAAAATTTAAATAAAATCTGAGACCTTATTACTCCAGTGCATGCATGTGTTATCTGGTTCAGTACTAAGAGTCTTAAAGGCTTGAGCCAGGCTTTTATTGCCAAGAGTGGCCTGCGTGGTTTTCTCTAAGTGTTGTGCTGGGTATAGGTCAGGGAGGGTGGTGGCAGGGACAGCCCCAGACCCTTTTTACCTCATCAAATGGTGACAGAGAGAACACACCATAGGTGTCCTTTTGACATTTGCAGTTTAAGTTTTCTATTACTACGTACTGTGAAGTGCTTCACAACAGCCCACAAGGTGTAGATGAAGTGCTGGAGTGTAAGGATTCAGGGCATGCTCTTTTACCTGGGGAGGGAAGCAAAGGGTCAGCAGGGGAGCAGGATGGACAGGGGCCAAGCTCCTAGATGTCAGCAGTACCCTGTACATGTTACTGTCATTGTCTGGACTCAGTGAAAAGAGGGGAAAGCATTGATTACTTAAATGCTCCATTTTTTCTGTTGTAGAACAATATCTGTCATAGTTCAGATTTTACTATTAATATCAACCTTCTTCCTTGATAGCCAGTATATTTTATTATACATTTTAAAGGAATATGTTTAATTATTTTATATTTCAGTATATATGTTTATACTCCTTTAGGTCACTGTTAATTAACATATTGGGATAATAGTTGGCATGAAGTAAGGTGGAAATACAAATGGATAAATAAAGAAAATACATGCATTCCCTCCTCTTAAAGAGCTTGTAATTTGGGAAAGAAATCAGACCTATTAAGAAATAAATATAGCCGAAACCGGTTTGGCTCAGTGGATAGAGCGTCGGCCTGCGGACTCAAGGGTCCCAGGTTCGATTCCGGTCAAGGGCATGTACCTGGGTTGCGGGCACATTCCCAGTGGGAGATGTGCAGGAGGCAGCTGATCGATGTTTCTCTCTCATCGATGTTTCTAACTCTCTATCTCTCTCCCTTCCTCTCTGTAAAAAATCAATAAAATATATTTAAAAAATAAATAAATATAATGGAAAATAAACTTGGCCTTAAAAACATTGAAAGTGCCTTAAAACCTTTCCTCATGTTATTCCTTCTGAATTATCTAGAAGACAAAATTATTAAATGTGGGTTTAGTATAGAGATTATTTTTAAAAATTAAAGAGCAATTTGTTTGTTTTATAGGATATACCTATCATTTCATACGAAAATATTTTACTACCTTTTTCTACTTACCATAATGTGTTTTAAAATATTATGACTGTGTTTTAGTGTATAACATTATATGCTTTCAGTTTATAGCTTAGAAATGTTTAAATATTAATAGGTCTATTAACAATAGGCTGTGGAATTTGCAGTAGTTAATTTTCTTTATTTTCCTTCTCTAATATACAGTGACAGTTATGGTACACATATTTACATAAAATTAAGAAAGGGGAAGTAAAACTATTTGATTGAATTATGTTTTGTTAAAATTTCATGTCATGAAACTGTTTTGTTTTTATTACTGACACTATTACAGATGTCCCTCATTTCCACCCCGCTTTGCCCACTTCATAATACTTGGTTTTTCAACAAAGATATCTATAACCTTTACTCTGATTCTTTGACACTAACTGGGTGTATCCAACAATTCAGTTAAATTGTAACACTATCTATCTGGAGTTAGCACAGACTCTACAGGTTAAGGGCTCAGTCCCACAAGACGGTCCTCACTTAATATTCCAGGAACAAGTCCCAGGTTGCTACCATTACTTCTGACCAACTTGTTATAAATTCAGGTGTCACCACAACTCCCTCCTCACATTTGAGAATCATTAGAAAAACTCTCAGAACTCAGGAAAGTGCTTTACTTACTATTACTGGTTTGTTATACAGATAAAACTCAAGAATAATTGGTCAAATGGAAGGAAGGTATTAAGGGGGTGAGAGAAAGAGCTTCCATGCTCTCTCTGGGCATGCCATCTTCCCAGCCTGTCCATTTGTTTACCAACCCAGAAGCCCTACCAGTCTCTTTGTTCAAGAGTTTTAATAACCCAGTCTTCACTCATTCCCCTCTCCTGAGGGGTGAGACTGAAAGTTCCCATCCTCTAATCAAGTATTTGATCTGGTAACCAGCCCCATCCTGACACTGTCTAAGCCCCCCCACCCCCCATCCCTTCCTGAGTCAAAAGACATTTCTATCACTCAGGAAATTCCAAGGATTATGTGAGCTCTGTTCCAGGAATTCAGGATATGGATATATATATATACACACATATACACACACACACACATAAATACATACACATCCTAGAAATGAAAAAGTATGTATTATTAGAATTCTAGATCTGAGCAATCCAGGCTTCAGCAGTTGCTTTGCACCTGTGTCAATGATCTGGCCACAATTTAACTTATTAAACTTATTAATATGGTGGATACTTTTATTGCTTAGTACTATTGTAACCTTAGACCAGTGGTTCCCAATGTGGGGCACATGCCTCACAGGGGGACAATTTGATTTTTAAGGGGGGCAATTTGAAAATGAGTTATTAGCAGTGAATTTTTTGCCTTTCTTGTGGTTCTAGGGGCCTCATATACACTATATATATATTTATGCATTTCATTTCTCTACTATATGTTTTGAAACTGCTATTTTTTCATATCACTTAATATTATTTTTTTTAACAGTTTCTTAGTGATTTCTTCCTCAGTATTTCAACTGTCCTTTCATTCTTTTATTTTTCTTTTCATGGATTCCATGTTCTTTGGAAGCTTTAGACCAAGTTAATGGCCTTTTAGGTTTATTAGGAGTTCACTATTTGAATAATAAGAATTATATGTCATGGAGGGGGGACATCAGGATTTTAGAGATGCTTAGGTGGGGCATGGCCAGAACAAGGTTGGGAGCCACTGCTTTAGACCATCATCACTATTTCAATACTTTGTCTTATACTAAAAACTAAGGGGTTTTTAGTATACAAAGGGGTTATATTTCAAAAGTTCATTTGTAATTTCACAGTTTTAAATTTAGATCATATTTTTATTGAAACACTAGGGTAAATGGTAAATGTTTTCATACCAATAAGGAAAAATTGAACAAAACTGTGAGTGTTTGAATATTAAGGATGAAAGGCTTATGATTTTTTTGAAAGAAAAAGAAATGAGAGCTTTCTTTGCTGTTTTGTTTAGTCTATAGGTTGGACCCCTAACCCCTTTGTGACTATATTTGGAGATAGGGCCTTTTTAAAGAGGTAATTGAGATTCCATGAGGTAATGATGCTGAGCCCTAATCCAGTAGAACAGGTATCTTTATACGAGAAAGAGATACCAGGGATGGGCACACAGAGAAAAGGCCATTTGAGGATACAGCAAGAAGTCAGTTAAATACAAGCCAAAAAGAGAGACCTCAATAGAAATCATCTGCCAACACCTTGATCTTGGCCTTCCAGCCTCCAGAACTGATAAAATAAACTCCTGTTGTTTAAGCCACCTAGACTGTAGGGTTTTTAATGACAGCACTAGCAAACTAATAAATCATATTGTTTTAGAATAGGATTTCAGCCAATGTTCCGTGAAACAGTAGTATCTAGGAAATGTTAATGGAGATTTCTTAAAAAGGATCCTTGGTTTAATAAATTTGGAAAATAATCTATAATATATTCTTCCCTTAAGGATTTACAATGCATATTCATGTTAAGCATACTTAGAAGTTTGAAGTAAAGAAATATGTTTATTTTTTTCAACTTCAACATTTCCCAAGTATATTTGTCTACAGAATGTCCCTCTTTTTGTTGAATGAATTGTGTATTTCCCATCCAGAAGAAAGAGGTTGGGGGGAGAGACATATGCCTCTTCATCTCCCTTAAAGATATAGTATGGCTTTATATTTCTATGTATAAGGAACATATAAAATGTGTTCTTAGTAAACCCTCAGCATGAGATATTTGCTGATATAACTTAGCTGAAAAGCAGAGTAAGCAAAGAAGGGGAAATGGATATCTTGTATGTAGGATATAGGAGCTCTAGCATCTTATTTTAACTTTTATTTAGAAAGTCATTGTAATTGATTAGTTTTATATAATGACTAATGTTTTTCATTTAGTTTGAAATACTGTATATTTTTATTGATATGGTTCTATATTTATAAGGATTATGTCTCTGATAACTTTATTTCTTGTTTACCCAAAAAGCATCACAGCAGCATAATACAGTAGTTAAAATTCTAGGCCATGGTATCAGACCATTTGTATATGAATCCTAGCACTTTTTCTCCCTTGGGCGGATTCTCTCATCAGATATATCCTCCTCTGAAATAAGTGTGAAAATAGTATCTAACTACCTTTTGGAGTTATTGTGAAGCACTTGCTATACTGTCTACTACTCAGTATTATTTTTATTCTGAGAAAAGTTACACTCGACACAGAAATGTGTAGAACAGCGGTTCTCAACCTGTGGGTCGCGACCCCTTTGGGGGTCAAACGACCCTTTCACAGGGGTCGCCTAAGACCATCGGAAAACACATATATAATTACATATTATTTTTGTGATTAATCACTATGCTTTAATTATGTTCAATTTGTAACAATGAAAATACATCCTGCATATCAGATATTTACATTACGATTCATAACAGTAGCAAAATTACAGTTATGAAGTAGCAACGAAAATAATTTTATGGTTGGGGGTCACCACAACATGAGAAACTGTATTAAAGGGTCGTGGCATTAGGAAGGTTGAGAACTACTGGTGTAGAACATGAGTTGTGATGCTCCATCATTACAAAGGACAGTGGTTGCTGGCTTTGTTGCTATGTTAGTTGAGGTGAAATTCACATAATGTTAACCATTTTAAAGTGAAAAGGTCGGTAGCATTTAATACATTCACAGTGGTGTATGACCATTACCTGTAGTTCTAAAACATTTTCATCACTTTAGAATCAAGCCCTGCACCCATTAAGCAGTGACTCATCATTCCCACTCTCCCCAACCCTGGCAAATACCAATCTGTTTTTCTGTATTTATGAATTTCTCTATTCTGGGTATTCCATATGGGTATAATCATAAAATGTGACCATTTATATCTGGCTTCTTTCACTTAGCATAGCATTTTTGAGGTTTATCTATGTTATAAAACTATCAGTACTTTGTGTCTTTTTATAACTAAACTAGTGACCCGGTGCACAGATTCGTGCACATTGAAAGAAAATTAATTAGAAGGTGACTGGCAGGGCGGGACTGGGAGAGACAGGCCGGACACACCCTGGAGCCAACCTCCCTCGGTCCCTCCCTGGCTTCTGCAAAGTAAGTGGGGTCCCTCCAGCAGGTGGGGTCCCTTGGCCTGGCCTGTGGGGATCAGGCCGAAATGGGCTCTTTGACATCCCCCAAGGGGTCCCAGAGTGCGAGGGGGCACTCTGCAAAGTTTCTGTCGTACAGGGTGTGGAATGCAAATGCAGGAGCTGCCCCCTGGTGGTCAGTGTGCTCCCACAGGTGGAGTGCTGTTCAGCCAGAAGCTGGCTCACGGCTGGCGAGTGCAGTGGTGGTGGTGGGAGCCTCTCCCACCTCCATGGCAGCACTAAGGAACAGAGAGCAGAGTGGTAAGGAGCAGCGAGCAGGCAGGCAGTAAGGAGCGAGGGCTCCTGGATATCCCTGAGAGCCCCCAGACTGCAAGAGGGCGCAGGCTGGACTGAGTCCCCCCCTCACCCCCTCGCCCGCCAGTGCATGAATTTTGTGCACTGGGCCTCTAGTGTATAGATAATATTCCATTATACATATATATCACAATTTGTTTATTCATTTATCTGTTCATGGATATATGGGTTGTTTCCACCTTTTGGCTATTGTGAATAGTACTTCTATGAACATTTATGTAGAAGTATTAGTTTAAGTACCTGTTTGAATTCTTTTGGGTAAATACCTAGGAGAGGAATTGTTGGGTCATATGATAATTTTATGTTTTTTAACTTTTTGAGGAACCACCAAACTGTTATACATAGGGGCTGAAATAATTTACATTCCTACAAGCAATGTACAAGGGTACCAATCTCTATATCTTCACCAATACTTGCCGTTTTCCCTTTTTGTTTTTGATTATAGCCATTATGGTGGATGTGAACTGGTATCTCATTTTCCTAATAGCTAATGATTGATATCGACTATCTTTTTCATGTGTTTATTGGCCTTTTGTATATTTTCAGAGAGATGTCTATTTAAATCCTTCACCCAATTTTAAGGGGGTTGTTTGTCTTTGTTTTTGAATTGGTAAGAGTTCTTTATATATTCTGGAAAGTAGACTCTTACCATATATATAATATGCATATATTTTGTCCCATTCTGTAGATTGTCTTTTTACTTGATAATGTCCTCTGATACACACAAGTTTTAATTTTCACAAAGTCCCATTTATCTATTTTTTCTTTTGTTGCTTATGCTTTTAGTGTCTGTTGTATTTAAGAACCCATGGCCAAATACCAGATCATGCAGATTTACTCCAGTGTATTCGTCTAAGAGTCCTATGATTTTAACTCTTAAATTTGGATCATTAATCTTTTTTTTTTTTTAGTTAATTTCTATATGTGGTGTGTCGCAGGAGTCCAGTTTCATCCTTTTTCATCCAGTTTCCCATCACTATTTGCTGATAAAACTATTATTTCTGTTGTTATTGTTTTTAAATATATCTCTTCAATAAAAATTTTCTCTAGTGAAGTGATTAAGATCACTGGTTCTGGAGACAGAACACTTACGTCCAAATCTGGCATTACTCCTTAACCCCTGTGACCTTAGGCAAGTTTTTTAAACTTCCTAATACTCAACTTTGTTATATACAAAATAATAGAAAATCAACTCCCTAGCATTATTATGAATATTATATTGTATAATATATGTAAAATAGTTATAAGATTCCTGACAATGATAGATCAGTTTTGGTAAGAATTACCATCCATATCTGTGATCCTTTGAAAAAAAATCACTGTCTTATGTAATAAAAGGCTAATATGCAAATAACAGCGGAACGAGGGATAGATATGACACACACTGACCACCAAGGGTCTGATGCTCAATGCAGGAGCTGCCCCCTGGTGGTCAGTATGCTCCCACAGGGGGAGTGCCACTCAGCCAGAAGCCAGGCTTGCCAGAGAGCTTACAGCTGGCAAGCACAGCAGTGGTGGCGGGAGCCTCTCCTGCCTCCACAGCAGTGCTAGACTACTATGAGAGGGCGCAGGCTGGGCTGAGGGACACCCGCCCCCCCCCCGCACCCCCACCCCCCCACACACACACACCAGTGCACAAATGTTGTGCATCGGGCCTCCAGTTTAGTAATAATTAACCCTAATTATCATCCATTGGGCCTAGATAAGTACTTTAATTCTTCAAAGGGTAAGACTGATGAATTAAGATAAATTTCAGGGCATTGTGTATGTTATTTATTCTTAACAATCCCTATTTTATCAGAAACCTGAGATTTAGAGTGTTAACTAACTTTGCCAACAAATAATGATCAAGTGGCAGAGGTGGGATTCATTGGAGCATCTGCTGCTTCACTCTGTTATGGTGACTTAGTGCAGAAAAAACCTTTAGTAAACATAACCTTATTTCTTTCTGGAAGTTCATATAATACTGGAGTAGGGAAAGATGAAAAGGATGTGTGTGTATGTGTGACATATACATGTGCCGTATAAAGCATTGTATACTAATCAGTTCTCTACAGGAATATTTTACCGTGATTTATGTGTACTTTTGGCTAAACCTCAGACTAGAGCACACTGCACTCATTTTTATAATTCTGTATATAATCAATATTTGTAATTCAAGTTTGAATATTTGATGTTTTTAGTGCACTGAATTGAAAGAAAAATTTAATATCAAATCAATGTGTATTTTTCACTGAGATCTCTGAGCCCAGTTTTTTAAATGGTATTAAAGAAAATTTTACAGCCCATACATTTAGTTTTTCTTTTGTGTGTGGTTCTCTCAGATGTAATAAAGGAACAGAATCGAGAGTTACGAGGTACACAGAGAGCTATAAGCAGAGATCGAGCAGCTTTAGAGAGACAAGAAAAACAGCTGGTAAGTAGAACATTAAATTTCAGTTTAACTTTTCAAACAAATTTGGAAATTATTGTTGGAATAATTAGCTAACTAGGAAAAAGACAGATGGTAGGTGCTAAGAGATTTGCTTTACTAATAAATGGCATTGAACACCTTTCTGCTCTTTCTGCTTGCCTTTGTTTATTGTGTCATTCTGCTGACTTATCAGGATTCTGTGTATTCTACTATTATAAAATCAAAGTATTCTTCAGTTTGTAAAAGTTATGAATGCCTAGGAAGAAAATATTGCTCAAAACAGAGCCAAATTTTTCTCAGCTAATAACAAAGATAATGTAGTCTTCAAAAACAAGAGAGGGTTACAAGACACTCATAGGTGTCTTACTTGATATTTGAACTTATTTGATATTTTAAGTATCATTGTGTCTGTGATAATGAGTGTATTTTTAAAAATAGATTGACTATCTTTAACTATTTTGTTATGTTTTTAAATATATGTTGCTTAAAATATTTTAATAAACAGCATGACGTATAATTGACATGCAATAGACTGTACATATTCAAAGAATACAGTTTGATACATTTTGACATACCTATTAACTACAATCTAGGTAATGACCATATCCTTCATCCCTAAATTTCCTTATTCCCTTTGTAATCCTTCCTACCCATCCCTCCCTGTCTTCCTCCTCCTCAGTCAGGCAAACACTGATCTGTCACTGCAGATTAGTTTACATTTTCTAGAACTTTATATAAATGGAATCATAGAATATGTATTCTTTATTTCATATGGCTTCTTTCACTCATAACTTTTGAGATTGATCAATTTTGTTGCATGTATCTGGATTAATTCATTTTTATTGATGAATGTTATTCTATTGTGTGGATGTTTCACAATTTGTTTATCTGTTCACAGGCCAATGGACATTTGGGTTATTTCTAGATTTTGGCTATTTTGAATAAAGTTGCTATAAACATCCAATTGAAATCTTTTTGTGAACATATGTTTTCATTTCTCTTGGGTATATTCCTGGAAGTGGGATTGCTGGGTCATAGATTAAATGTATATTTAACTGTATAAGAACGCTCAACAGTTCTACGAAATGGCTGTGATGTTTTCTGTTCCCACCAGCTATATATGCAAGTAAAGCTGTTTCACATCCTGGCCAAGAGTTGAAGTTAACAGTCTTTTCCCCTGTAGCCATTCTAGTGGTGTGTAGCAGATTGTCATTTTAAATTGGATTTCCTAATCGCTAATGATGTTCAGCATCTTTTCATGTGCCTGTTTGCTTTTTACATATCATCTTTGCCAAAGGGTCTACTGAAATATTTTACCCATTTTTTAAAAGTTGTTTTCTAATTATTTAGTTGTAAGAATTCTTTATATATTTTGGACACAAGTAGTTTATTAAATATATCTTTGCAAATATTCTCCCCAGTTCTTGGCCTGGTCTTACATTTTCTTAATAGTATTTTTTGAAAAGCAGATGTTTTTATCTTTATCAAGCATAATTTATTATTTTTCTGTTATTAGTACTATTAGTGTCCTAAGAAATCTTTCTCTAACCCAAAGTCACTAATATTTTCTCTTATATTTTCCCCTGGAAGTATTAAAGTTTTAGTTCTTACATTTAGAACTGTGAACTGCATTGAATTAAATCACTATGTTGTGAGGTAGGGTAGAGATTCACTCTTGCATATGGAAATTAAGTTATTCCAACATCATTTGTTGATAACGTCTTTCCCTGTTCAAATACCTTATCATCTTTGTAGAAAATCAATTGTCCTAATACATGTGGGCCTAATTCTGGACTCTATGCTATTCCATTAATCTGTGACTATTCTTAAGCCAATATTACACTTTTTATTAGTGTATCTTTATAGTAAGTTTTAAAGTTATATATAGTGTTAACTCTTCAACTTTGTACTTCTGTTTTCAAAATTGTTTTGGCTATTTTAGGTGCTTTGCATTTCCAAATGAACTTTCAAATAAAATTGTAAATTTCTACATAAAAGTTCTGTTTTGATTGGGATTACATTGAATAGGTAAACTATTTTGGGAAGACTTGACATCTTAATACTATTGAGTCTTACAATCCATGAACATGTTGTATCTCTTCATTTATTTAGATCTTTCAATTTTCTCAACAGTGTTTGTACTTGTAATTAGGCTCTACACTTCTCTTATCAGGTTTATCCCTAACTATTTCATATTTTTGATGCTAGATATTTTAAAAACAAATTAAATTTGTTTTTTTGTTGCTGTTATGTAGAAAGAAATACATTAATATTTTCAGTATTGATCTGTAATCCTGTAATCTCCCTAAACTTCCTTATTGTAGTAACCTTTATGTATAACCTATTAGATTTCTACACAATCATGTCATCTATGGATAAATTAAACTTTTTATCTTCCTTTCCAATCTTGATGCCTTTTTTTTAAAGATATACCTTATTACACTGGCTAAAACTCTTAATGTTAAATAGAAGTGATTATAGCAGTCATCCTCATATTTATCCTCATATTTACTGATCTTAGGAGGAAATATTCAGTCTTTCACCATAAAGTATGATATCACAACTAGGATTTTTGTAGACTTCCTTTCTCAGGTGAAGTTCCTTTTTATCTATTTTGCTGAAACTTTTTATCAGGAATAAATTTTGTCAAATGTTTCTTATTTTTATTTTTTGCATCTATTGAGATGATTATCACATAGTTTCTCTTTAGTGTATTAATTTAGTGAATTACTTTGATTTTCCAAAGTTGAATCAAGCTTTTGCTCCTGGGATAAATGCCATTGGTAATGAGGGGTGTGTGTGTGTGTGTGTGTGTGTGTGTGTTAATATATATATATATATATATATATATATATATTTACACACACACACACACACACACACATACATATACATGTATATGTATATGTATAATGGTGTGTGGT
>NW_005871123.1:3786991-3806293 GCF_000147115.1 Myotis lucifugus | reverse complement strand
TGCAAATTACCCAACCAGATGCGGCCAGCAGCTGCAGAGTGGAGCAAGCAGGAGGGTTGTTTGCCCGGCGATGAAGGAGCCAAAGCTCCCCGCCTGCCCTGGGCTGCTGTGGCCTCCACTCCAGGCAACAAGTTTCCAATTTAGGAGATAAATAAATCCCAGATACCCTGCTTCCAGCCAGCCTCCACTGGGAGCTTGGGTGGCTGTGGGCCGTGGCCAGCCTGCAAACAGCCATCAGCCCCTCACCCAGGATGGCCACACTCTCATGGGGTGAGGGTCCCCACTGGGGGCCTTGACCAGCCTGCAAACAGCCATTAGCCCTTCACCCAGACTGGCCAGGTACCCCAGCAGGACCCCCACCCTGAAGAGAGTGTGGCCAGCCTGAAAACGGCCCTTAGCCCCTCACCCAGACTGGCCAGGCACTCCAACGGGGACCCCCACCCTGAAGGGGGGTGTGGCCAGTCTGAAAACGGCCCTCAGCCCCTCACCCAGGCTGGCCAGGAACCCCAGCGGAACCCCCACCCTGATCCGGGACACCCTTCAGGGCAAACCAGCCGGCCCCCACCCATGCACCAGGCCTCTATCCTATATAATAAAAGGGTAATATGCAAATTGACCCTAACAGCAGAATGACTGGGAATGTCTGGTCACTATGACACACACTGACCACCAGGGGGAAGACGCTCAATGCAGGAGCTGCAACTTGGTGGTCAGTGCGCTCTCACAGAGGGAGCTCTGCTCAGTCACAAGCCAGGCTGACGGCTCCAGTACAGCGGTGGTGGTGGGAGCCTCTCCTGCTTCCTCAGCAACGCTAAGGATGTCCGACTGTAGCTTAGGCCTGTTCCCCGCTGGCAAGTGGACATCCCCCGAGGGCTCCCGGCCTGCCAGAGGGATGTCTGACTAGCAGCTTAGGCCCAATTCCCTGGGGAGCGGGCCTAAGCCAGCAGGTGGTCATCCCCCGAGGGGTCCCAGACTGCGAGAGGGCACAGGCCGGGCAGAGGGACCTCCCCCCACCCCCTCCGAGTGCACAAATTTTTGTGCACCGAGCCTCTAGTTTAAAAATAAACAGCAACACAAACCTGGCACCAACACACCAATACTCAGCTTTCCCCAAGTGGGGTACCCCACTAAATTGCAGCCAACGCTGTCACAATCCCATGGCACAAAATGTGACCCACAGCCCAGCCCAGCCCAGAAACAGTTGCTATAGGCGCCAGGTAATGACATCACGTAGCAGCGCCAACTTCCTCTCCCAAACCACTATCCTCCTTGGAGTTCCTTCAGCCAAGGAACTCGACTTGCTTTATAGCCAGGTGCAGACGTTTTACAGTTTAACCAAATGTTTGTGAAGCATTTTCACATTTGATCCTCATAGAAGTCCTGGAGTAGGTAGATAGGAGACTCTGTAGAATCCTATTTTCTTTTCATTAGCCAGAAAACAGAGATTTAGAAAGTTTAGAAACTTGACCTGACTGAAAAGAAGTAAGAAATGGTGGAACTTGAAAATGACTTCTGGTTTTCTCACTGCACAGAATATAGTTGAACACTGCTACAGTTAATTATTTCACGCTTTGTTTTCCCTGCATGATCTATAATAATAATCTGCTTCATGTTAATATTTACTGCTGTGTTGCTGATAGTTACCTGAAAGAGAAGTTGGGGTGCTTCACTGGGCTGGAAAAAGTTTAGCTAAATCAGAAAGTAGGTCTAATTAAGCAAGTTTATTCTATATCTATAAAAGGCTAAGTTGACTATAAAGCTCTCACTGGCGCCAGTCGCACGCGTGTGTTTCGATCTCTCATCGTCGATCCTGAATTTGGTTGACATTTCTATTATAGAGAAAGGGCGGATAGCGATATTAAAATATTTCTTCTAATTAATTTCCTTTCAATGTGCACAAATCCATGCACTGGGACACTAGTATGCATATAAGTTTTTGGTTGATCTCTTCCCACCCACCCACCCAGCCCAGCCTTCCCGCTGAGAAGTATCTTTATTTAGTTTTGACATCAGAGTAATGCTGATGGTAAAGCATGAGTTGGCAAATATCCCCTTACTTTCTCTTTTACTAAAGAGTTTGTTAGGATTTATCATCAAACCCATTGGGAGTGACATTTTCTTATGGATAAGTTTTAAACTACAAGTTCATTTAAAAACTATAGATCAGGTTCTCTGTCTTTTTGACTGAGCTTGGGTTTGTGTCTCTAATTTGTCCATTTCTACCAACTTTTAAGATGTGATCACATACTATTGTTCATAATATTCTCGTATTGTCCTTTAACATCGTTAGGATATGAAGTGATGCCCCTGTTTACATTCCCAATACTTATAACTCGTGTGTTCCCTGTCTTTTTTTTTTTTTAAATCCTCACCCGAGGATATTTTTCCATTGATTTTTAGAGAGAGTGAAAGAGAGAGGGAAAGACAGAAAGAAACATCGATGTGAGAGAAACCTATCGATTGGTTGCCTCCAGTGTACGCCCTGATCAGGGCCCAGGCCAAGGAGAAGCCTGCTTCTGAGGTACATGCCCTTGACTAGATCAAACCTGGGACCCTTCTGTTCATAGGACGATACTCTATGCATTGAGCCAAACTGGCTAGGGCTGTTCTCTCTCTGGTTGTTTTCCCTCATCTGTCTGGCTAATAGTATATCAATTTGATTATTTTTTTGCAAAAACACACACACCAAAAAAATACCTGCTTTTGATTTCATTAACTTTCTGCAATTTTTTTACTTCTCCAGTTTATAGATTTATTTGTTTATATTATTTCCTTTCTTTTGTTTACTTTGTTATATATCCTTTTTTCTATGTTAATGCTTTAGACATTTTTAACATAATATTTTTGCCTTTACTATTTTGTTTAATTAATTTTTATACCTATTTTTATTTCAATTACAGCTGACATTTAGTATTATATTAGTTTCACATGCACAGCATAGTGGTTAGACATTTATATAACTTACAAAGTGATAATTCCAGTACCCCTCTGGCACCATACACAGTTATTACAATATTATTAGTTATATTTCTTATGGTGTACTCTACATCCCCATGACCATTTTGTAACTCCCAATTAGTACTTCTTAATCCCTTCACCTTTTTAAATATAACCTTTAATGCTATAAATTTCTAAGAATCTCTTTTACTATAGTCCACACATTTTGATATGTGCTGTTTTTATTTTATTAAGTTCAAAATATTATTTCATTTCCTCCATTTTTTTTAAATCTATGGCTTATTTAGAATCATTAATTTCTGCTCATTTGTGACTTTTCTTTCATATTTTCCTTACTGATCTTTAGTTTAATTTTATTGTGGTTAGAGAACATACTTCGTATCAATTCAACCCTCTTAAACTTATTGAGCCTTGTTTTCTGATGTAGAATATGCTGTATTTTGTTGCTTCTTTTTTTTAAGTGTATGCTTGTAAATGAGTATTCTGCTGTTTTGAAGTTTTCTGTAAGTGTTGGTTAGGTCAAGTTAGTAATAGTGTTTTTTGTAAATCTTCTGTATTGTTACAGATTTTCTGCCCATTAGTTATAACAGTTACAACAATATACTTGTTGATATTCCCCAAGCTAATTGTATATTTGTTTGCTTCTCATTTCACTTCTATCAGTTTTGCTTCATATGTTTTTAAGCATTGTTATTACATACATAGACTTTTATGTGTTTTGTATCTTTACGTATTGATTCCTTTATCATTTTGAAATGCCCCTTTTTATTTCTGGTAATATTGCTTTTTCTCAAGTTTTGTTTGCTTTATGTGATATTAATGTAGCCACTCCAGATTTCCAGATTGTAATAAGTATTTATATATAATATGTATTTTCTATTATTTTACTTAGCTTTGTGTGTTGTTAATTAAAATTTGTTTCTAAGCTAGCATATATTTGGGTCTTATCCAATCTGAAAACCTGCCTTTTATTTATTAGATGGACCTTTTCACTTAATATGTTTACATTATTAGCTTTAAATCTATCATCATGCTCTTTTTTGCTATGTCCCACCAAACCCTTTATTTGTTTTTTTCTTCTTCTTTCCTTCCTACTTTTGGGTTGAGTTTTTAAATTTTCTGCTGAGCTCTATGTGCATACTGTTTTGTAGACCAGCTTTGTATTTGTAGATGAAGGCACTGGTTCTTTCCTATAGAAACATGTGGACTAAGTTGCCCTCTCAAATTACTCTTTTCTTTCTATGACTTTATGACAGCCTCTGCCTCAATTCATGATCAGGGAGAAAGGGTGTATTTTACAAGGGTGGGCAGAAGTAGGTTTACATTTGTGAGTACATGAAAAAGTTTGTACTTGTAGTATTCTTTATTAGTTATTGTATTTTCCATATGAACAACTCTAAAGCTACTTTTGTCCACCCATATATATATTTGACCTGTTCTTTTGAAATAAATCTTGAGGCCTACCCCTCAATGATTCTATTCCCCTCTTTTTATTTCCTCTCTTAGGAATTAGAAATTAAGAAGATGGCCAAAATTGGTAATAGAGAAGCTTGCAGAGTTTTAGCCAAACAGCTTGTACAATTACGGAAACAGAAAACAAGAACTTTTGCTGTAAGTTCAAAAGTCACTTCTATGTCCACACAAACAAAAGTGATGAACTCCCAGATGAAGATGGCTGGTGCAATGTCTACTACAGCAAAGGTAAGTAGAAGCCTTTATATCCATAGACTTGGAGTTAATCTAATATACTTAAATATCAAGATTCAAATCAGATTTTAAAACACTTCCTGTCACATATGTAGTATAGAATCTGTAATTTTTAGCAAAATGAGTTATAATATTAGATAATCCAGAAAACTACTTCTAGATTCTTTACTGATTTAATAAATTTTATAAAATTTCTTGTTTTAGGACATTTTCACTGTTTCAAGGTCACATGTAGCTTCTAAATTTTTTAAACTGACTGAAAATAGTGTTTGCTTTTATCTCTTAAACTGTCAGAGATTTGTGAGCTTATTTCATTGAGCTATACGTTTTGATTACTTTAGAGTAGTAATTTCCTCGTGATTCATTTTCATGTATGTGTCAGAAGGACACATGAATACTATTAGAAGGATTTATCAATTAATTGTAATAGGAACTTATGTTTAATTTTCAGTTTTTATATTAAAAACTAGAGGCCCAATGAATGAAATTCGTGCAAGAGTAGGCCTTCCTTCCCCCTGCTGCCGGCACCAGCTTCCCTCTGGCACCCGGGACTCGGGTTTCCCTCCGTCAGCTGGCAGGCACTTGGGACCCGGGCTTCCCTCACAGCCCTGGCTTCGTCAGGAAGGACATCCCATCTAATTAGCATATTACGGTTCTATTATTATAGATGTTTTTACTGTAAACCTGAAAGGACTGAGCATTTTTTAGTAAATAATGAGCTAGCTCCTTGATGCATGTGAAGGACTGTAAGGAACAAGAAGTTTAAGACAAAGACTCTTCTCTCACAGATCTTACAGTTCAGTTGTGGGGAGGGTGTTAAGATATGTCTGAAAAGGAAACTGCCCCTACTCATGAGTCTGTGCTGAGCTTCAGTGAATTGCACAGATCTTTGAATAGAATCATCCAAAATACTTACATCACTAGTTGTTAAATATGGGAAGGAGGAGTATGAATATGAAGAGCAAAGCGGGAAAAGCCAGGGAGAAGAGAAAGTAAGGTTCATATGAGGAAAATGGTATATACTTTTGATTCTCATTATTTGCAATAGTTAATGTTCTACAATGTTGGGAACACTGAATTAGTGAATATCAAACTATTGCTCTGAAGAGAAATGCAGGCTTAGGTTCTTGTGAGCCTTTGGTTACAAATTTTTGTCAACCAGTGTATACCTAAATTTGTTTTGTGTGTGTTTCTGTTGAAAGAAACCATATTTAATTGTTGATTCATTAACATTGAACTCATGGCTAACACTACTCATGTGTGAACAAAGCTAATTTAACAAAGTGTGTTTTCTCCGTAAGCACATCACGGCCTTGTAGCACTTAGGAACACTAAATGGCACTTTAGTATTATACTTGGGGACAATTTTAAACAGCAAAATCACCAGCAAAGGCACAAGAATGTGGCAACGAATAAGCAACAAAAAGGCCACTTGTTGAGAATAGCTGAGACAAGAATGCAGAATGCCGCCTGTTCCACCTCAGCTGAAAATGTGCAGGTTGGGCGACTAAAACTTTTGGTGCTCTCTGCATGCCCACGAATGAGCACAAAACTAAAAGTTTGACTTGAGGTTACAAATAAATGTTAGTGAGGAGGCAAGTTCAAAAATATGGAATCCAAAAATAATGAGGATGTCTGAATTGGAATTTTCACTTAAATTTCTTAGAAATGTGTTAACTCAGCAAGTATTGGTTTAGATCCTAAAGGGAAGAACTATACCAAGTAATGGAGATGAAATGGAAAACAAAACCAGGCATGGGCTTCACCTGTAGTAGATTACAGTCTATTTAAAAAGCAGCCCATTTAAGAGGTAGATTAGTGCAGTGATTAGGAACCTAAGTTCTGGGGCCAAATTACTTGGGTTCAGATCTCACTTCCACTTAACAGCTGTGTGACCAGGACAAGTTATTTCACCTTTCTGTGCCTTCATTCCCCATTAGCAATATAGGGAAAATGGTAGAACCTGGCACATAAAGATTTTTCAGATTTAAATGTCATTTAACTTTAAATATTAGTACATATAAAGTGCTTAGAACAGTGTCTGACACATAAGTTATATAGGCATTAACTGCTCTATTATTATAATTATTCTTATTATGTTATTTACAATAATAATGTAAGTTGCAAGTAAAGTATTCTAATTTACACGAATAAGTATAAAACTTCATGTATACCTAGTAGGATGTAATCAAGGTACATATTCTAATCTGGGATGTCAAGAGCTACTTCTTTAAGAAAGTGGTATATAAACTGAAATCTGAAGTGTTGTTAGTAAAAGCAAATGGAGAAAGCATTCCAGGTGAGAGGGAGCATATGCAAAGGTCCTGTGACAGGAGAGAGCATGACACATTTAAGGAAGTGAAAGAGCAGTGTGACTAGAGGGCAGCAGTGCAAAATGAGACTGGCTTATTAAGTAGAGTTCAATTAATATTTGGCCTCACAGTCCAATTACAGATTTTGGCTTTTAATACTAAGAGCAATGGGAAGCCATTGGAGAATTAGGTACGTGTGGATTGGTAGGGAAGGGGGGATATAGTGTCATACTTATAGTGTTAAGATTACTTGGGCTGCATCATTGTATACTGCTTGTCTGAGAAAAGAATGTATGCTTCACATCTTTGAAACAGTTATGTTTTATGTTGTATAGTATCTTTTAATACTGAACTCACTATATAACATGCAGATATATTATAAACTGTATATGTATATAAAATATTGTATCTATATTAGATGGCATTAACCTCTTTTACTGAAATAAGTTGTGAACATAAAATGTAAAAGAATTATTTTCACATATTTTTGCAAAATTCAGTGGTTTGTTTCTTCCTTTAAACCATGGTTTAAAATGTGTTAAAGGATTAAGTACATATGCTAGTGTATCCTTTTTACTTTATTTTTTTATATATATATATTTTATTGATTTTTTACAGAGAGGAAGGGAGAGGGATAGAGAGTCAGAAACATCGATGAGAGAGAAACATCGATCAGCTGCCTCCTGCACACCCCCCACTGGGGGTGTGCCCGAAACCAAGGTACATGCCCTTGACTGGAATCGAACCTGGGACCCTTGAGTCCGCAGGCCGACGCTCTATCCACTGAGCCAAATCAGTCAGGGCTCCTTTTTACTTTAGATATTAAGTTAATGATTTATAAAAATTAAATTAAATAATTTTTAATTTGGACATTACCTACTTACCACATAATAGTCAAATGTAGTTCTCTCATCTGAATAGTAATGAATTTTTTATTGACAGTGTTTTTTATTACATAATTTTTTGCCCACTGTTCAGATGAGGTCACACCAGTCTTTATTATATAGATGTTAAGCAGATGGTTTCCAATTGAGTATTTTATTTCTTTGTAGAATACTTAACATTTTTATGTTTGATTATGGCAGAAAGTGTATCTTGTCAAAGCCTGTGTCTATATGATGTGCTCTCTTAGGACTTATCCACAGTAAAATTTTCATGATTATGTAGTTGACTTGGACTTCTTCATATTTTAAAGACAATGCAGGCAGTAAACAAGAAGGTGGATCCACAAAAGACATTACAGACAATGCAGAATTTCCAGAAGGAGAACATGAAAATGGAAATGACTGAAGAAATGAGTAAGTTTAATAGTTAGGAATGAAACTTATAGTTTTCTCATGTTTGAATTAGCTAAGTCTGTTTCCTAGCAATCTCTTATTCTCATCCATGAAAGCACAAATATTGAAAAAAGAAATGGTTTATTATCCTTCTACTAAATAGGTGTCCATATTGTCACAGTATTGTGTTTTTAAATTGGCAATGTATATGGCTCAAAGTTCTATTAATGCTTAACTGAAGGAAAAATATAAACTATGTTATGCCATATTTCTATGCCATACTGGCCCCAGCTGCTTTACTTTATTGATTAGTAGAAATAAAATTAGTGCAAATAAAATAACTCTAATATAAATTGGGTAGTTTTAGATATGCATTGATTCTTTCATACTATATATATTGGAGGTAGAGATAATGGAGCTTTTATATTCTTTTATTTTTCCCTCCCAAAGTTATTTAATACTTGGTTTTCTTCTTTTTTAATATAAAACAATTGCAAATTATAGAACTATGGAGACTACAAAGGAATAAAGCATTTTTTAAAAATCTATCCTTTTTATTTTTTTAATTAAAAAATTTTAATGTTAACATTATTGCAGGTGTCCCCCTTTTCCCCCATCCTTTGCCCACATCCACCCACCCCCATGTCCCCCCCAACATGGCCTTCACCTCACTGTTGTCTTTGTCCATGGGGTATGCATATATGTTGTTGTTGTTGTTCTTTTTTTTTTTTATCTTTGCCCAAGGATATTTTTCCGTTGATTTTTAGAGCGAATGAAAGAGAGAGGGAAATATAGAGAGAAATATTGATGTGAGAGAAACACATCAATTGGTTGCCTCTTGCAAGTGCCCTGACCAGGGCCCGAGCTAAGGAGGAGCCTGCAACCAAGGTACGCGCCCTTGACCCGAAGCAAACCCGGGACCCTTCGGTCCGCAGGCCGATGCTCTATCCACTGTGCCAAACCAGTGAGGGCTTCATATATGTTCTTTAGTTAATCTCTTTACCTTCTTTATCCAGTCACCTCCAAATCTTCACATTACTCAGATATAGTTACTGTTAATGTTGTACGTTTCTTTCCTATATTTTTCCATATCTTATAATAGTTATTAGATCATATTACATTTGTAATTTTGAACCTTATTCAGCATTTTAAAAACATAATAGTATAACAACATGTGCTTATGACCTCGAATCTTCTCTGATGCCTTTTTTTAAAATGGCTTTGCCCTAGCTGGTTTGGCTCACTGGATAGAGCGTCAGCCTAGGGACTGAAGGGTCCCAGGTTCGATTCCGGTCAAGGGCATGTACCTTGGTTGCAGGCACATCCCCAGTAGGGGGTGTGCAGGAGGCAGCTGATTGATGCTTCTCTCTCATCGATGTTTCTAACTCTCTATCCCTCTCCCTTCCTCTCTGTAAAAAATCAATAAAATTATTTTTAATAAATAAATAAATAAATAAAATGGCTTTAATATTGCATAACATCAATATTAAATAACATCAACCCTAATTTATTGAATCATTCTTATAGTGGTTGATAAGATTGTTTTAAAATGTTTAATATATTTGATAATCCTTTCATAAATGTTTGTTTTATTTTTGTGTAAGTTTCTTAAATCTCCTTAGAATATTAACTTTTATAAGGCTTTTGGTTCATACTACCAAATTCTTCTCAGAAAGACTACTAGTATACCAGTCTCTATTTCACCAGTAATGAATGAGTGACCCTTTACAGCCTCCTGGTCAACATTGAGTTATTACTTACATATGTCAAAACTGGCATCATTGTTTTTCAGAGATGCTTTCTAATTCTTTTACAACTGTGTAAGGATATGCCAGTTTAGCTCAGCTAGCATTTTAATTTTACAGCATTCAGTGTATAAATACAATCTAAATAAATTACCAAGGTTACTAAACTCACTATTGTTCTAGTATTCTATTTCACATTATCTATTTTGCTTTTAGGATTTAATGATACTACGTGTCTATTTTTGATAGTTCAAAAAATTCTTTAGTTCTTTGAATGTTTATTTTGAAAAATATGATTTTTTGAAACATCATTAGTGAATTTTTAATGACTGTGAGAATTGTCATTTATATAATGATCACAGTATCTCACATGTTTATTTGGTTTCCAATGATGGCACAGGTGTGAGCAGATATTAGAGGAATTAACTTTTCCATTAAACTATAGTGAAGGGAATTAAGCTCATACTTATAATTCATATATCTTACAGTTGTATTTGTTTGTATGTTAGTACTTTGTGAGTGAGTCTGAAATGATAGTAGTTATTGGTTATTTTTTTTTCTATAACCTAATAAAGTATATCAACATTAGTTTTTTCAGCCAAAGATAAATTTAAAGTTTAAATGGACATCTTTTTAAAATTATAGTTTCTACTATGCAGTATTGCTCTAAAATGTGTTCACATTCCAGTTTTGGAAAAAAGACCTTTGTAAAATACTAGATCCTTGATTAATTTTGTTAGACTTCTTATGAAAACATTTTTCTCTGTTAACCCCTTATTAAAAATCCCTGGTCTTTCTCATTTGTCCCCTTCTTTCATTTTTTCCTGCTGCTACTTTTTCATTGAGGCCCTTATAAATTCTGACCTGGACTGCCCCCACCCCGGCCCCCCGCCCCGTATTACTTCCCTATCATTTGAGTATCACAATTGCTAAATTACTTTTATAGAAGCTAGAGGTAAGGTGAGTATGCTTCTTCAGTGGCTTCTTGCTGATTACAATAAAATCCCCACGTCATAAATCAAAAATAATTTTCAGGTCCAGTCCTGTTATTTTGCCAGTGAGAATACTGAGATCCAGACAGGTAAAGAAGTTGCATAGGTACGAAATGGTAGAATTGAGTTTAACATTCAAATAAACTGAATGTTAAACTCAATATATATGCCTTAAGCTCTTTAGCCTTTTCCAAATTTACTTTATACTATTGAGCTAACACAAGAAGCCAAATTCTCAAGTCATGCTCATACAAATCAGAGATCTTAAACAATATTAAGATTTATTAAGATGTGAAGGATACAAGCAATTAAAATGGACATGCAAAACAGGGAGAGGGTTGGGACATCTCAAATAACTCCTGAGATCTTTTCTTATTAGACACAAACTCTTTGACCCAGAATGATAGATGATGTATGTAATGAGGTATACTTATAATCTCATGTTGAAGGAAACATTTAAGATATGAAACATCTTGAATTTATACCTTACATGGTCACTTACCGTATGTGACATTTGCTAGAGAGTCATGGCTCATAAGCCCATAGATGATAGGTTTATTTACTATAGCCATCCTGAACCAAGGGCACCCTGCTGAGAGCAAGGACTCTCTTGCTAGCAGATATCTGTTTACCAGGAGCAGCATGCTTACTAGTACAGGGAGATCAGACTAGGTTACCTGTCCCCTTTCCTTTGGGGACATCCCCCAGTGATCAGGCGAATGATGTTAGGCCAGCTGCTTAATTGTTTCCCTCACAGCCATTTTCCATTCATGCACCTTAAATAACCAAACAGAAGAACCTACTCTTTCTTGCTGTTGCCTTTTAGCATGTCTTTGTTCATTGAATTCCCTCTGCTTCTGTTTGGTCAAATCCTATGCAGCCTTCAGCCTTCAAGGACCACCTCACATGTTACTGCCTCCCAGTTGGATATAATCTCTTCCCTTTTTATAATCATTCGTTTTTCTTTTTTTCTAATTAAGTGCAAACTACCTAAGATCTTCATTTTTCTCTATTATCTATCAATTGTATTTGTACCACGTTCCAGGCCCTTAGTTTCAAAGATAAATGTGACATATTCCCAAGCTTTCAGAAATTCCTTTCCCATAGCTCCTAACATAATGCCTTCTGTACAGAAGGTTTTCCATAAATATTTTAGGAAGGGAAGGGAGAAAGATGGAAGAGGGTATAGCAATAATAATCATTGTAGGGTTAAATTGGACATCATTCTTTGGACAAGTTTAATAAAATATTAAATCTTACACTTTGTTAGAATATTCTACATACATCTTGAATGAAAATTTTAAAAAGGTAAAAATATAATTATAGGTATAAAAAAAGTAAATTGAATCCCAAATATTTACAGGATATTGGATTCTTGCATATTCTTTCATGGTCAGGTTTAACAGCTATCAGCTGAACAGATTCAATTTGTGAAATCTTATTTAAAAACTTTAATCCTGTACCTGTGAATATCAGATAGTCCTAGTTTATTAAAGATGAATTTTTAAAAAATCAGAGTAGACTTGTGTTATTTTAGGATAATTTGTGTTGATATGAACATTATTCCAGATTTAGTGCCTCAAAATGTATTCATCAATGAACTTCATTGACATTTGAAAGTGACTTTTGTAATTTGTTGGTTCACCTAAGTTTTTCCTTCTGTAATATAACAGTGTGTGTGTGTGTGTGTGTGTGTGTGTGTATTTGGGCTGCCTTCTAAAAAGTAAATGTAGCCTGAAATCTGAAAGTAATTGCTTTTTTCTCCCCATCCTTTGAAGTCAATGATACACTTGATGACATCTTTGATGGCTCTGACGATGAAGAGGAAAGCCAAGATATTGTGAATCAGGTTCTTGATGAAATTGGAATTGAAATCTCTGGAAAGGTATGAACGTCTTCTTTTCTCAATTGGAAATAGTTCCCACTATTTTTGTCACTTAATTGTTTTAAGTTGTCTTTTACTATTAGATGCATGTTTTTATATTCGTTTGGAAAATAAATTAAACCTCTTTGCAGCACATCCTTTATGTCATAGTCCAAATGTTCAATGAGGCACATCTTTTTTTCTTTTCTCTCTTTAATATAGATGGCCAAAGCTCCGTCAGCTGCCCGAAGCTTACCATCTGCCTCTACTTCAAAGGCTACGATCTCCGATGAAGAGATTGAACGACAACTCAAAGCTTTAGGAGTAGACTAGTCAAAAGAGCTATAATACTTTGCTTATTTATAATTATTTAGTTATAATTATAAACCAGGCATATTGCCGATTCCTTTACAAAACACATTTATTTTGCAAAAATGAAGACCATGAGTGAACAGTTGTTTCCTAACCCATGGCTATTTTGAATTTTTTGCCAAAGAATGACAACGATGCAAAATGGGAACAGTTTGGATTTTAAGTAGAACAGTTTAGGAGTGATGATGTGTAAAAAGTTGACGACTTTTCTGCATGGCATAGAGAAATTATATTCATTACTTGTGTAGTTTATGTTCTAAATCCTTTTACACTGAATAAAAAAATCTTGTTAAATGCCACTAGGCACCAACTTAAAAAGTCTTGTAAAAATATTAAAAGTATGTCATTAATTCTATATCTGTTGCTTGTCTTGTAAGTGATATGTGTTATAACCATAAGCAAGTTAGTTGCCAAATTATTTTTAAATGGTCTGAAAGAAGAGTGCTATTTAAACAACCGTCTTAAATAAAAACTGTCGTGAGCTTTTCTTTTATTGTTTTTTCCCCCTTCGGGAGGATATTCAAGTTAATAAGTTTATTATCTTTCAAAATGTGCTTGGCACCTGCCTTAAACAGCACAAACATTGTGCACATCTTTAAATTATTTTAACTGACAGAAAAGAAATCCATTTTAAACTAAAATTGAGACCTCTTACAAAAACTGTCCAGGCTGTCTTTTGTAAAGCTTATAAAAGTGAATTGAATATGTTAGCAAAAACAGACACTGAATTAATAATATTTTGTAGTAATAGAATGGAATATTTTGGTCTTCTAAGAAGTGAGGAGATTTTTTCCACGTGACATATACTTTAATCTCTAATTTTGAACTGTATTAATGTGTGTATTGAACCCTCTAAATTGAAACCATCATTCTCAATTAAGTAACACTACGAAAATGCTCTAGGTAAATTTTAAAATAAACATTAGCACTTTTTTCTTGGTGAATAAACTACAACTTTGTCAGAAATTACTGCCTAAATGTGTGTCAATGTCTTAGCAGTATTTTTAAAGGTAAAATTGCATTAGTATTTAAAGTATATATAGAAAGTGAGAAGAAATTAAAAAGTAGCAGATTATAGAGATAGAATTTAGAATTAGGTTAGTTTTGAAAAATGATGTAATTATGGGTTCTAGCACATTCCACCATAAAATCCCTGGAACAGATTACATAGGTGTAACATGGTTAATTTGGGATGATGGACATTTTGGACTAATATTGACAACAATTCATTTTAGAACTAGTATACATGTGGCATATGCATTGGTGGAAAGAATGAAAAGCTAAATAATATAGTTTATAATCTACAGTCCATTTTATAACGTTCAACAAAAGGGTTCCATTGTTAGTAGATTAAATATAGTTCCTGAGAATCAATGGATCAAAAGATTTTACTGGATTATGGAATGTTAACCCAGAACTGTTTTGATTCTTGGATGTACATAATAATGCCAACTAACTTTAATTTACTTTTTTGTTTACATGTGGGGGCTTTTGTTTTTAAAAATTATTTTGTTAAAAAAATCCCAATAAAGATTTTTTGCTATTATGCTTTTATAAATCTCTTTTACTCTATTTTTGGCTTCTGCTAAGTTAAAAATTTTACGCATATCCGGTAATTTTTCAAAATAATGATTTTTATTTTTTTCCTGGAAAGAAAATTTGAGAACTCTGCTATTTATATTTTAACAAAAAATTATCTTTTTACAAGTTAGCTGTTGGTATAGGATTGATGTTTGTGAATGTTGTAAGCCTAAGAATTATGTGATTTCACATGAAATTGAACTGATCATTCCTTTCCTAGAACTTCCAGAGGATAAACATTTTAGAATACATTTTTAAAACAGACAAGTCTTAGTGATTTCTTTTATTTCAGTCAAACGTGGCTGCCAGGGGAGACTGGGAACCCAGAGGAGAAAGTAGAGTCATGATTTGGCTAAATTTATAAAATGCTCAATGGCAGTTTTCACAAGCACTATAATATTTTTTTTAATATATTTTATTGATTTTTTACAGAGAGGAAGGGAGAGAGTTAGAAACATCGATGAGAGAGAAACATAGACCAGCTGCCTCCTGCACATCTCCTACTGGGGATGTGCCCGCAACTCAGGTACATGCCCTTGACCGGAATCGAACCTGGGACCTTTCAGTCCGAAGGCCAACGCTCTATCCACTGAGCCAAACCGGTCTCGGCGCACTATAAAATTATAATACCAAGGTATCCTTTACTAAAACTAAAACTTAACCTTTAGGTCCCTTAAGATTAGGAAACAAGGATATTAGATATGAACAGAGCATGGAGGAGGTGCAGAAACTCACCAGGACAGAAAGCCCTGGATGCCTAGCAAGGGGCAAACTTGGAAAACAAGAACCTCGCCCCCAGGGTAACCTCTCCTCCCCTAGCATATCACTGGTCATGCAGTTTGGACCCCTGATCTTTCATATTGATGGTCAGGTGGTTTAGAACCCCTGACCTTTTCCTCCTTACAGATAATATCTAGGCCTCAGTTGTAAAGGGTGTCCCAAAATTCACGCAAGAAGTAATTTTGATAGAAAACGCAGGTTTATAGTTAAAATTGTAAATTTTTTATTGATTCATAAAGTATACAGTATAGGGTTATGTATGGAATAGCATATCGGGTAAATGGCCTCCACGGCTTTGCTGGCACATGCGCACTCATTATTGCCTGAGCAGCCGCATTTTCGAAGCAGAATGGTCCGATGGTGCCTCCAGCCCAAAATCCGCACCAAACAGTGACACATTGTGGATGCATTTGTTTCTCAACAATCACTCGTGGATTTTCTGAATCCCAAATGTGACAATTTTGTCGATTAACCAAGCCATCAAGATGAAAATGATCCTCATCGAAATTCAGCCACATTTATGCAAAACGGTCATGGAAAATTTCAACAAAAGAGTGCGTATGTTCCAGCAAAGCCATGGAGACCATTTACCCGATATGCTATTCCATACATAACCCTATACTGTATACTTTATGAATCAATAAAAAATTTACAATTTTTAATTATAAACCTGTGTTTTCTATCAAAACTACTTGCGTGAATTTTGGGACACCCTTTATTTCAGCTCCTGGCCGAGAAAAGCAGCAAAATCAGACCGATGGCACCCTGGCTGCCTCTGGACCTGCTACATTGACTAATGACCCCCCTGCCTTGGCACCAACCAATCAGTGGATACCTGGACCCTGGAAAGCTGATGGATATTCTATTAAGACCCTCCCTCCTGTGAGACCTTAAGATTTCCACCTGCAAGAGAGAGAGAAATATGATCAGGACAAAGGACCCAGGGTGTATGCTCTCTCCAAGGAGCACACCTGTGCCATTCCCTCACAGGCACATGTCCCCCAACCTCTAAGAGGCCCCAGGAGACTTGAAACCAGGGGAGCAATGGGTAGTGGCAGCTCATCCTGGGCTAAACCCTGAACCTGTCTCCAAAGCCCCCTTTTCTCTGACTTCTCTGAATCAAAGCAGCCCAGCCGCTCTCCTATTGCTTCTTCTATGCCCTTCCTTGTTTCACTGACCTCAGTACATTTTTGCTGCCATTATCGACCTAGTGACCCTTTGGCTCAGTGCTGTGCAGCCCTTCTCTTTGGTTATCCCATCCCCACCCCCTTTCCTCAAATTCAACTTTTCTTTATCCACCGTCTGAGATGGCTATTTGGCCTGCCTGTGCACCCCCACATTAACCTTTCAAAGGATTCTTATACATTGAGTTTGATGAAAATATTGACTTCTTTTAAAACTTTCCCTAACTTCCCATTTTTGGCATAAGTGTTTAACAACTTTTTCAAACAAGTGGTTACCCATGGAAAGAGAGCACAAGAGTATACCAGTTTCTATTACTAAAGAGGATGCAGCTCAGTGTCACTTTCTGTGGTGGCATATTTGTGGATGGAGATGTCAGAGTATCACAGTAGTAGAATGCGGTACAAGGGTGTCAATACTAATAGCACCTACTCTTTGAAAACCTAAGATAACCATCTCTCAGAGAACTGTGTTGTGTAGACCCATGCCTGAGGGGAGTACCTGTTTATGGCATGGCCTGGTGGAAAGGGGCTTAGTATTGTGACCCTATCGATGGGAGGGGGAATCTGGCAGCCAACGGCTGTATAGTATGTGACATGCACAGTGACATGTATTTTATTATTTGCATCTGAACACCTTTAGGGGAAGCCTGCACTCTCGCCTTGGCCACATGCACATTCCTTTCTAGCCCAGAAGCCACACTTCTAGCCTGATCGCCTGGGCCTAATTTAAATATGTATTCCTTTCAGACACTCCCAAACTGCAATGGTGTGTGTCCAGGTCTGAAAAGAGACCTATGATGACTTTCTCCTTTGATGGTATTACTCTGCATGAATAGGTGTTTGCAGCCATAGAACAACAAATCAGCTTTCAATTTCCTCTCTGTACAAGCTGAGTCCCACAGGGACTCACCTTAATTCCTCCAAGAGTCAATTGGATTGAATTTGCCTTAGAGGAAGCCTGAGGATTGTGAAGTCCGATTTTAGATACACACTCCCCTCCCCAGCCTCCACCATCCTCCCAAGAACTTGAAAACACACACACACTCCTCCCATCCCCAAACACTGAACATATTTCTTTAACTAAATAAATCTTTCCACCATTAGAGATGAAAAGGTCAATTCTGTGAATGAGTTTGTCAGCCACTTCTACCCCGTAAAGTTGAATGTACCAATCAGTACAAGTGACAAATAGATGTTTCCTTTTTAATGGACTACTCTACTAAATCCTGAGGATCTCCATGGAAGAGCTCACAAGAACATCAGGTCAAGAGGCTGTATGGCTAAAGTAGGCTCTTGGTATTGACTCCTGAAAGAAGCAACACATAGATACTACACAGTAATTTACATTGTTATTTAATTACAGTTTAGGATTCTAAATAACATTAACAATCTTTTATTTTTAAAAAATATCAATATAGAAAATATAATTCTAAAACTAGGTAATACAAATGAGTTGATAGTAAATAGCAGTGCATTTACTAAACTAATTTTTGACTAGCTAAGTAAAGAGTATTATGCTAAGTGAAATAAGCCAGTCAGAGAAAGACAAGTATCACATGATCTCACTCAATTGTGGAATGTAATGAACAAAATAACTAGTGAACAACATAGATCCAGGGACATAGAAGCATGGAACAGACTGTTGAATCTTAGAAGGAAAGCCCTGGAGTGTGGGTGGGTGGGAAGATATTAACCAAAGAACTTGTATACATATATGCATAACCCATGGACACAGGGTGTGGTGAAGGCCTGGGGATGGGGGCAGGCTAGAAAGTGCCTATGGGGGGAAAGGGTGACATATGTAATACTTCCAACAATAAAGATAAAAAGAGAAAAAAGAATTGCTATTTCAATATTAAATACTGATTGAAAATAATTCCTTTTAGGGAGAAAAATTGGTTCCCAATGCTAGTTGTATCTAAACTTAAAAAGAGTGACCTTATGGGTGAATATTTAATAATACGGTACAAACATATCTACACTAATAAAAGAGGAAGATGCAAATTGACCTTACCTTCGTGACACCCACCAGCCTATCAGGAGTGAGTATGCAAATTAACCCAACAAAGATGGCGGGTTAATTTGCATACACAGGTGCCGAGCAGCCAGGGGTGGGGTGGGACGTTTGCGTCATCGCCATGGTGACGACGCAGGCGTTCTGCACCACCCCAGCTGCTCCGGGCCTCTGGGCAGTGTGAGAAGGTGGAAAGGTGGTTCTGGGCCAGAAAGAAGGCAAAAAGGTGGCTCCAGCCAGAGTGAAGGTGGTGCCAGCAGCCAGGGGAAGGAAGGCCCATTCTTGCATGAATCTTCATGTGGGGCCTCTAGTATATGTGATAATTATCTAAGCCAGTGGTTCTCAACCTTCTGGCCTTTTAAATACAGTTCCTCATGTTGTGACCCAACAATAAAATTATTTTCGTTGCTACTTCATAACTGTAATGTTGCTACTGTTATGAATCATAATGTAAATATCTGATATGCAGGATGGTCTTAGGCGACCCCTGTGAAAGGGTCATTCGACTGCAAAGGG
>NW_005871123.1:3785651-3786819 GCF_000147115.1 Myotis lucifugus | reverse complement strand
CGCAATCCAGGACCACTGGCTCTTAACCGCTCACCTGCCTGCCTGCCTGATCACCCCTAACCCCTCTGCCTGCCTGCCTGATTGCCCCTTACCCCTCTGCCTACCTACCTGATCGCCCCTAATTGCCTCTCCCTATCTGCCTGATTGCCCCTAACCGCCTCTGCCTGCCGGCCTGATGCGCCTAACTGCTCCCCTGCTGGCCTGATCACCCCTAACCACCTCTGCCTGCCGGCCTGATCACCCTAACTGCTCCCCTGCTGGCCTGATCACCTCTAACCACCTCTGCCTCAGCTTCCGCCATGATGACTTTTCTGGAAGGACGTCCAGAATGATATCCGGAAGGTCGTTCAGTCTAATTAACATATTATGCTTTTATTAGTATAGATTGTATTGAACACCTTCTGGGTGCTAGCTGTGTACTTAAGCATAAGTTATCAGGCCCCTGAAATCTTTTTTTGTTAATATATCAAAGGTTTTATCATCCAATTGACAGTGATTATGTGTATATAAACATATATGACCTAAATAGACTACCTATATAATACTTGGTCTTTATTAATGTCACACAAAAATAAGAGACCAGACAGTATAATTTCGTAAGCATTCTAAATAATAAAATTTGCTTTAATTGTTCCCATTTTTTCTATATAAAATAAATTAAACATTGACAGTAGGTTTACACTCAAAATGCAAAATGTCACTATTTGATATTGATATCACATTACAGTTTGCTTCTACTTGAAAGTTTCAAAGCAGTACATTCTTATAGATTAAATGTTTGTTGAGCTACAGTTCTCTGAATTCAAAACCTCAATATATCAAACTATTAATAATAAATTATATTCTAATTAGTTAAACAAAAAATGATAGTCTCTTTTTATGAGGACCCAGATGATTTTTGGGTTATGAGATTTAAAAAATAAATCACATTATTAAATTTAATCACCCTTCAAGTTTGTAATCATTATTAACAGCACACCCCTCCTTCATTTAATGATGAACAAATCATTAATCAATGAAATTAAAGAATGAATTCCGCTATAAGCAAATGATTTCCAAGCTGCTGGAGAAACAACAGCAAACAAGCAGACATCTCCCCTGCACTGTGCAGCTTACAGAATAGCAGTTTGAGGCTCAGAATCAATAAAGCATATTTTCTATAGCTAAA
>NW_005871123.1:3772617-3785352 GCF_000147115.1 Myotis lucifugus | reverse complement strand
GGTGGGAGCCTCTCCCGCCTCCTCAGCAGCACTGAGGATGTCAGACTGCAGCTTAGGCCTGCTCCCCGCTGGCAAGTGAACATCCCCAGAGGCTGCCGGGCTGCCAGAGGTTGTCTAACTGCCAACTTAGGCCCAATCCCCCAGGGAGCAAGCCTAAGCCAGCAGGTGGTCATCCCCCGAGGGTCCCAGACTGAGAGAGGGCACAGGCCGGGCTGAGGGACCCCCCCCGAGTGCACAAATTTTTGTGCACTGGGCCTCTAGTTGTATTCATAAATGCAATATTAAAATTCTAAGGCACCTCTGGCTCTTAAGTGCAAAAACTTGAGTTCAAGCCAACCATTAAAGCTGATGATAAGCAGGACATTGGCTAAGGAATTATCTAATTGGATTTTCTCTGGTGATATTCTTTAACTACGTGACATTACCCTGAAACAGTAAAAAGCTAACATACAGTCTTTGGAAATGGAACATTTAAAAGACCTGTGTGTACAGTCGTGTGTGCGTGTATGTGTAGGTGTGTGTTTTGTGTGTGTGTGTGTGTGTGTGTGTGTGTTCAGATAGATGATAAATAGATAGGGAGAGAGAGACTGGGAGAGAAGGAATCATTGTTTTACTTCTACTAGTATCTCTTGCTTAAAATATACAATGTGGCCTCTGAGAATAATTCTTTTAAATAAAACAATTCATCAAAATAATTTAAATTGAAGTTTAAGAATGTAGAAAAGAAAAGCTTCTGCAAAGTTATTGATATAGAATGATTTTTGAAGCCAACCAAATAACAAATTTCTATTTGTGTTGGGAGAACAGAAAAGAACGAAAAATAGAAAAATTTGCAGTTACACAATAGGAAATCTTATCTGCACTCAAGATTTTCCTTGGAAATAGCAAATAAACTCTGATTCAGACTTGTTTTCACTCGTTTTTCTCTCTGCCTTCGGTTGCAAAACCAAACTCTTACTACTTCTTTCTCAAGATTCAGTTCTTCAGCCATCCTCATGATCTCCTGAGAGGAGGGTTTATTCTGTTCTCCAAAGTGTCTCTCCAGGGCACCTTTTGCAGCAATGCTGGGAAACCGGGTTGGGGAGCAGGCGGTGGGGGTGGGGAGACAGGGTAAGATTATGTTTTTGGCAGATCAATATTAAATTAGGTTGAATTTTTAAGTATTAACATGAAAATAAAACTTAAATACTCTTAAAACATTTTAAAACTCTTCGACAAAGATAGGTGTATGATTTGTCATATGTTTAGATACTTGTCTTTTGCAGGGTACCATTCATTACCAGGCACGGGAAGAAACAAGTAGAGACTTTCTATGTTTATCCCGCTTTGCACCACAAGAGGGCACTGACTTCCTGGGAAGGAAGAGAACACTTCTGTAGGCGTTTCTAAAGGTCCTCCAGAAATCATTTGTCATTTACAATAGATGAAATGTTCAGTGAACAACTCACCAACCAAAACAAAACCTACATTTTAGCATTTCCTCTGTGAGCCTCATGGAGATTACAAAAAAATCAACAACAATCTTTCTGGTTTAAATTGTAAGAAGTCACCTTGCACTTTAAGATTCTAAAATACTGATTACTAATTTTGTTATTTTTAATGACACAAATGCCATATTGCCAGCGCAAGACTTATATATAACAGGAAAGTAGAAATAGTCACTATTTTTAGAAATGATGGCTCAGTTTCTGTTTTATTCAAAACTTGTAGAGCAAACGTGTTCTTGAATCAAACAATACATAGTATTCCAACAAATGTTTAAAATTAATAGCTCTCCACTTCTTACTATTAAGTTATTGAAATCTGCTTTTTAAAATATATTTTGTATTTTTCAATTGGCTATATCCACCTTAAATTTATATGTTATGTTGCACCTATATTATGCTAAGAGCTTATTCCATTTGTAAAATGTCCTTTTCTTCCTCTAGAGACATTTAATATCTCAAAAGCATACCTTATAGTTGTTCTCCGTTTCCTTTTCCTTTCATTTACTCCCACTTTTTCATTGTATAAAGCTGTAATGGGGAAAAGAGGGATAATTACAGAAACCAAGTAGGGTTTAAAACAACAAGTCAGATTTGGATTTCAAATGTTCATTATAAAGCTATGCAAAATAAAATCACCATACATTTTTTAATTTTTTTGCAACCTATGACATTTTGTATTACAAGTCCTAGATAACAAGGTTAATACAGAAACAAATATTAACTTTGCAAAGACAATTGTCTATAAATCATATCTCTATTTGCTTTTGTTGGAACTCTTGCTCTCAAAACTTGCTCTTTATCCAGCCTTGACATATTAGTATAAGTAGATCATTTTCTCACATTAAATCGCTCATTTGACAATTGCTTGTGCTATTCACTTGGAAAACTCGTGTGTGAAAATGCTCTGGTTACACTAGTATTAGGTTAAAAAACGATTGCATGTACAATCACTATAGTATAGCATAAAGGTAAGAAAAAAGTCTGAATGTGTTTTAAAATTTTCATTTCACCGCTTCTCATCTATGCCACACAGTCCGGAAAGCTGTCCTCACGCAGCTGATCCTCTCACCGTTTACCATCGCAGTAAATTTATTCCTGCACTTGCATTAGCCTTCCTTTCTTTTAGTGTGATGAAACAAGACAGTTATTCTTCATCTCAAAGAAAAAAACACAAAACTAAACCTCAAACCTCTCGCTTTAGCAATATTCCTACCAATCGATGCCACTGTTTTTAGGTTAAAACGTCCCAGAGCCTTCAGAGATGCAGCGTTAGTACCTCCCACTTGCTCAGCCTCCTCCAGCCACTTAGATAATATTGCTTTTAGTTTGCATGCATTTTTGAAGCTGAGCTGCAGGTTTTCAAATCGGCAGATAGTTGTTTGACTGAATTCCGAGCCATGCACAGCTGCCAGGGCTTCCCCAACATTTGTTTGGGTGTACCCTGCGAAAGGAAAATGAAGGCCATTAGCTTCAGCTCTCAGGAATCATTCCTTTTGGTGCAAGATTGCATACATCTGCGAATCTTTGTCAATTGTTCAATACCACTTTTAAGCATATATTTGTTGGCAAATAATAATTTTTTGTAAGGGTCAGTGTAAAATTGCCTGTACTTCAAAAAAAATATTATTTCTAGTTAATTATTTAAAAATCATTCAGATAGGAATATCTGCCATTCATAATTTTTAGCCAGATTGGATAGATGAGTCATTAGATCAGTGATGGCGAACCTTTTGAGCTCGGCGTGCCAGCATTTTGAAAAACCCTAACTTAACTCTGGTGCCGTGTCACATATAGAAATTTTTTGATATTTGCAACCATAGTAAAACAAAGACATTTTTGATATTTATTTTATATATTTAAATGCCATTTAACAAAGAAAAATCAACCAAAAAAATGAGTTCGCGTGTCACCTCTGACACGCGTGTCATAGGTTCGCCATCACTGCATTAGATACTTAAAAATTCTTGTATTCTTTGTTATTATTATTAAATATCTGATGAATATGCTCAAAAGTCTATTGTATATTGAATATAATGCATAAAATAAATGGTGCTTTATCATAAATATTTTTTCTCAACTGTTAAGAGTGAAAAAAAATCAACTATATGTTGAAGGGTTCCAAGTAAAACTAAAAATTATGCTTACTTTTTCTAAAAACATGTCTATTATGAGACTTTAATCACTCAACATTTTATAAACACCTCCAAGCACATTTGTTACATCATTTGGTAATGCTTCTATCTCCTGGCAAAAGATTCTCATTGATTGGAACATTTTTAGAATTCAAGTTGCTATGAACCATCAATATTGAATTTGAACCATTCACAGCAATAGATATATCAAACTGCAAATGAATGTTTTAAATTGCCTACTGCCATGTTTATTGCATATTGTAACTACATATTAATTCAGGGCCTACGGCTATATATATACCTGTATTCATAAAATGGTTACATATGACACCCATGGATAAATATTATTACAAAATAACCTGTGGTTCATTCCACAACTACAGAAGTTTGAACTATCATTTTCAAACCCTTTTTGAAAAATTCACTATTTCATGAATTTAAATCAAGGTTAGTTGTTTCAGTTATTTTGTTAAAAACACTTTTCAATAGAAAGTAAACAAAGGCTATGAACAGACAATTCACAGAAACAAAATTGCAAACGACTGTCAAACACATGACAGAAACTACCATGAGGTACGACTTTGAGCTCTTTGATTTGCAAAGATCTAAAAGATTAATTGCATTTTTTCCTTCAATAACTATTTAACTATCCTATGTGCCAGTCACTGTTCTAAGTACTGAGGATATGTCATTAAGGAGGAAACAAAAGCAAACAAACAAACCAACAACAAAGCACCCCCGCTTTCATGGAGGTCTGTGGGACCCTTACAGGGACACTCAGGATGGCAGTACATGTGGTACAATGCCGACACAGACAAGTTTGACAACGTCTATCAAAATTACAAGTACTCCTACTTTTTGATCAAGCAATTTTGTTTTTAACACTTTTCCTGCACTTATATCTGTATAGGTACAAAATGACATTTATGAAGTTAATGACTGTAGTATTGTTTTTAACAGAATAATATCAGAGACCACATAAATTTACCATCACTAGAGGACTGGTGAAATAAATTGTAAAATGGAATATGACATATTCATTTTTTAAAAAGAAAGCTGGCTGGAGTGGCTCAGTTGGTTGGGTGTCATCCCAAAAGGTTGCCAGTTTGATTCCTGTTTAGGGCACAGGCCCAGGTTTCAGGCTCCATCCCTGGTAGGGGGTGTGCAAGAAGCAGTTGATTAATCAATGTTTCACTCTCACATCAATGTTTCTTCTCTCTCTCTCCTTCCCCCTTCCTCTCTTGCTCTAAAAAAAAGAAGAAAAAATCAATAACCCTGGCCAGTTTGTTCAGTGGTTAGTGTTGGCCCACAGACCAAAGGGTCTCTACTTCAATTCCCTGTTCAGGGCATGTACCTTGGTTCTGTAGCCCTGGTAGGGACGAGTGTAGAAGGCAACCAATGATGTGTCTCTCTCACATTGATGTTTCTCTCTCTCTCTCCCTCCTACTCTCTAGAAATCAATGGAAAAAAATATCCTTGGGTGAGAATTTAAATAAATAAATAAATAAATAAATAATCAATCAATCCTTAAAAAGAAAACCACAAACTAATATGGAAAGCTCTCCAAAATAGTTAAATAAAAAAAAATCTGTATGAAGAAATAAAAATATGTATTGATTTATATATGCATAAATACCTCTAAAAGGATACACAAGAAACTAACAACATTGAAAAACAGGAAAATCAAGCAAAATGGATATGTTTTATATATATTCTTTTATGATTTTGAATAATATGAATGCATCATTTATTCAAAAGTTCAAATAAAATACTGTGTAGAGAAAACTGGGTACTTCTAAACTAATTTGAGGTGGTTAAGTTGAAAATAAGTGCCATTAATTTAAAAGTCTATGTATTTTGGCTCTCAAAAATTTACAAGGAAATACAGGTCTTTGTAGGGTTTTCACACTTGGATTAATTAAATCCACAGTAGAGATGGAGAATGAGAACTGTCTAGGACTTTTGAGCAGAATAGAAGAGATTGAACAGTTATACAGTAAGGATCTGCAGACCAAGTGCATACCTAACTTAATTCTTCTCACTTTAAATTCATTGGCAAACTTTTCAAGTTCTCGAATTTCCGGGGAATCCATGTCTATTGGCTCTTCAACCAATTTACTTTTCCGCCTGAGTTCCTGCTTGAAATCAGGGGCCGTGGGGTCCTCTGCCAGGAGAGGCTGGTGCATGGGTGGAAAGCCATGGCTCAAGGTGTGGTCAGGAAACTTATAGAGACAAGGGGTTAAGCTGCCTGTAAGGAAACAAAGAAAGAAAATAAAGGGCCATTTGTAACTACCCACCACTTCTATACAAGCAAGGGTTTTGCCCATTAGATCCCATTATTCTGCCACAGCCAGTCTGGATTCTAAAAAGTTAACTGCCATTCAGTCGTCTGAGGTCAGAGTAGCTTAGTATAAATGCGATTATTTATTTTCCACCTTCCCCAGAGCAACAAAAGCAAAGATAATGCCAAAGAAAATAAGCCTGGAATTGCAAATATTTAAAACAGAAATAAGCAAATACTTTCCGAAGTGTAAGTTTTTCACCATTTTCTTTTTTAAGAAGACACACATTCCTGGGAATTTGAAGTTCAACTCCAGCAGAATGTATATTTTGATATCTATTATCTTAATCCATTGAACAAATAATCTGTGATGTTTTTTATAATCAAGTGACATGGTTAAGTGCTATGCTGGAAAGTTTTCTTAGGATCAGAAAATTGATTTTACAATAGTTAGAAGCCCAACTGTTTCATCAATAAATGTTTAACTTCACAGAGAAATAATTATGTCTTTTTAAAAATGTAACAAGAGCAGATAAAAAGAGAATTATGAGAACATAAACTACATTAATATGTTTTAAATATATTTGAGGAGTAGACATTAACAAAAGGTAACTTTTAAAGTTCTATTAAAAAGTCAGCAACACGATTTTTTTGAAAAGTATTCAATATAGTGAAATTATTCTTGATAATTTTTAAGAAGCAAAAATAAGTGACAAGGAAGAGTGCAATTCTGGATATGACAGGTAATCACCTATGAATAATAAAGCATTGTGTTGATTGAGTAGGTTAAATAATAAATCACAAAAACTAAAATATGTAAACATGTTTAAATTGCTTCCAGATTTCATTCTTTATTAGTAGAGAAGAGTCTGTCTCAGTTGGGAAGCTTGGGTGAGAGAATATAAGCCAAATTCCCAGACACTTTATTTTGGTTTTCTTCATCAATCCATTAAGTTTTAATTGTAGGTATTTCACTTCAATTTATATTAAATAACACATGTGTAACCAAGACACTTTGATATAAATAAAATATTTAGTAATTAATCATGTTTCTGAGTATTAATAAATATTTAAACTGAAAATAAATTACTACAGACTATATGCAATAGTAATTCTTAGAAACACTGAAAATATACATTGAGTTTATACTACTTATAATTTCTTCATAAATAAATTCACAAATCAAAGACATGAGTAATAATGTATTTTGCCAGAATGTTAAGATCTTACATTAATATATCAATATGTAATGAGTAAAAGAATAGTGTAAGTCAGCAAATTGTCAGCTATTATTTATATGAGAATATGTAATTATAAAGTGGACCCCTATCCAATAGACTATATTCATTTTCTGAAGCAAAGTGGACATGTATGTGAGAGATTAAACAAAAAGCATAAAATAAATTTAGATGTTTCACAGGTATGAAAAATATTTGAAAGAAGTAATTCCTATCTAAAAAAATTTCATGGTACTTTACAAACCCAAATTATCCAGTTTTACTTTTTAGAAAGTCAGTTAATCATCCAATTAATGCTTTAGTGGATATTAGAGTGATCAAAGAAGATAAAAATGTTCGGAACAATTGTATCAATGTTTAATTTATTACATAGTTTATTTTTGGAAATGTTTATTATTTTGGGATTCATTTTTAGCTTTCTATTAATTTTGGATTTTTTGTTAGTTGAAGTAAAAGAAAGATTCATACATACAAGAAGACAACTCATCACATTTATTTTGGCATCTAGTTAATATTTATCTCAAGACTTTTCTTTCACTTATGCTTTCAGAGTTGGTTCTTCTATGTTAAAGAATTATACTTCTTTCATCACTCAGAAATATCAAATGCAACTTAATACACTTAATGATGAAATACTCTTAGAAACAATAAAAGCAGAGACAAGAAAATCAAGCTGCTGTTTGATTTTGCACATTTAATGTATTTTAAGTTTCTTTAGATAACTCGTTTAACCTATGTCAAATTATGTTTATTTTACACTAGAGGCCCAGTGCATGAATTCATGCACAGGTAGGGTCCGTCTGGCCCGGGCCAATCAGGCTGGGGGAACGGGACATGGGAGGTTGGCTGCTGGCCGGGCCCACTCCCAATCAGGGAGGTGGAGCCAGCCAGGGTGAGGGGCCACGGGCCGTTGGCCAGCTGGCCCTACCCCCCAGTCAAACTCCTGGTTGAGGGGACAATTTGCATATTAGGCTTTTATTATATAGGATAAGTAATTTTTGCATATATTTTACATGAGATGCCCTAAGGTCTGACGTGGTTAGCAATCTTGACCATTCCATTTCATTTTTTTTTGCTGATCATAGCCACACACTGCTACAAGCTTTCTGGGACACCTCATGCTGGGTTCATTACACTTTTCTCATTTTCTTATTCTTATATAAACAAATGAGGTAGGAAGAATTTACAATTTTTTTACCCAAAATTTAAAATTTAGGAAACTTAAGTAAAAGTAAATTAAATGACTTTCCTTGGATGCCATAAAGAATTAACTATACAGTTGAAATTAGAACTAAAATCCCATGAACATTGCAATAAACCCCATCAAAATCTCCACTCAGGTAGATCAAATTCTTTCTTTAAAAGACTTCTGCAGTTTAAATTCATTAGTCTACATTAAAACAAATATTTTCAGACAAAAATATTATAATTATGTATTAAAATATTAGAAGTGGGCCATCTCTATTTCCAGAAAATGTTAAAGGTATTTTATACATTATAAATTATCTGGAAAACAAACATTCAGAAAGTAAATTTGATCATGAGTCTGAAAAGTGCACAGGAAATGCCATGTTCAAAGGCTTGGCATCCAGAGCAAAAAGGAAAACGTGTGATATGTCTTTATTTTTCATTAATTGAAAGTATCCGCAATTATCCACAGGGACACAGTTTTTCTGGAACTAACCCTAAACAGAAATTCATAATGAGTCATAAGCACAGCCAAACACAGTACATTTTCTATTCTCTGATCCTGTATTTGGGGGAGAGGAGGGATTGATCAGTATGGTATATGTGGCAAGATATTTTTAAAATATTCCTAAAGCTTTGCCCCCACTGGCGTAGCTCAGTGGTTGAGCATCCACCTATGAACCAGGAGATCACAGTTCGATTCCCTGTCAGGGCACATGCTCAGGTTGAGGGTTCGATCCTCAGTGTAGGTTGGGCTCGATCCTCAGTGTAGGTTGGGCTCGATCCTCAGTGTAGGTAGTGCGGGAGGCAGCCATTCAATGATTCTTTTTCATCCTTGATGTTTCTATCTCTTTCTCTCCCTTCCTCTCTAAAAATCAATAAAACATAATTTTAAATACATATATATATATATTTCTAAAGCCTAGATAGGGAAAAAGCAAGGTAAACGATGCTGTGACTTCTGTACAATGGTGAGTCTCATATTCAACTTCCCAGAGATTAATAAAGCAAAGTTGTCTGTAAGCCTAGACAAGCACTCATCTAAATAGCTTGGAAGTGTCTGCATATTCTTCACAGCCCAGCTATATTTTCACATTGCAAATGAATCTACTACAGCCTTGCTGAATTGCTCCAAATGTGTCTCTGTCTGGGGGAGCAGAGGTGAATCTTTAAGGCAGGCAACGGGGATGAGGAGGGCTCGCCTTGCAGGGCGCTGGTTCAATGTACCGTGGTACCCGGGCAAATTGCGCTCCTGCAGCATGTGGCTCTGACAGATGCTGACAATGTCTCTGAGGTCACGGGCTTGAAGCCTTAAAGGAACAAACACAGGAAGTAGAGAAACAAAGCAAAATACTCTGCCTTGAAGAATGTGAATTTGAATATTTCTATTTTCTTCCTCCCCCGCCCCGCCCCGTGCATGACGATGTGAAGAAAATTCTAAGTTTGAATTGTGACCTTTTCTCTTTTGGGTACTGGTAAATCCTGTCCGTGTACAACAGGAGTCCTCTGCCGGGCTTTGTAAATTAAGTTTATTTGGAACACAGCCACGCCCATTTGTTTACATACTGCCTGTAGCTGCTTTCCTGCTACCACTTGAGTAGCTGCAACAGAGACTAAAAAAACAGGGAAAATAAATCAGGTTACAGCCACTGAGAGGCCCTTCATGATTCAGAGGCAAAAGACCTTCAGTATTACTCCTTCCCTCAGAGTCAACACAACCAGAACAAGTTAGGGGGAGGGGGGAAGAAAAAAAAAGAAAATTTGAGAATGAAGAGATGAGCTCCAAAGTAGGCTATTTCTTTTTCTTTCTTTTTTTAATTTTGTTTTATTGCTTAAAGTAATACAAAGAGTATTACATATGTCTCCTTCCCCCCCCCCCTTGACATTCCAACTAGAGTGGGCACTTTCAGCCATAGTCATCTTTTCTTTATTATCTGCTCATTAAAGCAAAAGGGCATTCATGTTCTTGATTGATTCCCAAACCTCAGCTATTTTGCTTTCCTCTTAAAATTAGTTTTTAAACAAGGACTCTCATACCAGGTCTTGGTTTGGACGTTATGTAATATAACCCTGCTGGGTTAAACATGAAGTACCATGGAGCTGATTTGCTCAGTTTCACAGGCGGGTGGGCATGGGGGGGCAGGCAGGGTGGACATTCCATTGAGCTTGTTTTCTTTCAGCTCGCTTAGGAAACTAGAGAAGAGAAACAATTCCAGACACCCAAGAATCAAAGTTTTGAGAGTGTTTGTTGTTGATTTATTTTGTTTAGGAGAGATTTTGAATAACATTTATAATTCCCTGGTTGCTGCTATCAATACTGCAGGCTGTTGAATTATCTAAATTCTCAGAAGTAAAGAGACAGAAGAAGGAATTCAGCTGCAAGGGTATCTGAAGAGAAGAGCAAAAGAGAAAGACAGGTTGAGTTGGTTAAAATTGGCCCCAACTCAACTCTAATAGGGTTGTGATATCCATTCAACTTAAATATGAAGAGACTAAAACTTAAAGATGTTAATGGCTTGAACAAGGCTCAAAATTAGTTTATGGTGTGGCTAACTCATTGCTCCCAATTAGTCTGTCTCTTTGGACCAGGAGGCACAGCGAATTAATCTGATAATTAATGTCCTCCCTACTAACAAAGTATTGGCTATAGCTTTTTCTTTTCAGTGGGTTACTCATTTAATGAAATGCTCAAACTAAATGTAAGCATCAGAGTCTAGGTAATAAAATAACCACATTAAAATAAAGCAATACCACATCCTTTGAAATATAGCACTTTCTGTAGCTCCACTTTTATATGGAATAGGTGACAAGCAACTGCCTTTGTTCTTGATGATAAGATGCTTCCATGGATTGTGTAGAGGTGGTTTATTTGATGAACGCCTTGAGACTACTCAGAAAATTCAAATGACATAACCGGGTTTCTCTTTTGTGTTTTATACCTCTACTATCTTATTTCTGAATTCGTGTGTTTTATAACTCAATTTGTGTAGCTTCTCTGGGGATAAATGCAGGAGAGTTCAGATTCTCTGACTTTAATCTGCAGTGATGCAAATGCTAATACTGAATATATGTCAAAATAGTGACATTCATACAAATTAGAAAGCATATCACATTTTAATGATAGCACTCTCAAAATATATTTGAATATAATCTCTGTGCTTCCTGGGGAGTTTTTCTTGACGTAACAAACATATTTAATTTTGTTTTAAGACTACAGTGATACCTCCAAATCTTAGGGTAACATTTTTGCTTTTGATGTCGCCAACCCAGGCTTTGCATTACTTTAAAGTGTTTTCCAGGGGCCTCTCTGGGTTTGCTGCGTGCCTGCCAGGAACCTCGCACCAGCACAACCTGAGCTGCCTGAGCTTGTTCACTCCAGTCCTGGAAACAGGACGAAAGTTAGAATTCTCAGGCCAGCTGGGAACTCACTAGCCTGCAGGCACTGGCCTTGATCTGGTGGGAAGGAAGGTGGTAGTAAAATCCGTCTTAAAGTATTTGGTCTGTGGCTGATTTTATCTTTGTGCTGACTTCGGTCCATCGCTGCCTGTTGCTGGGTTTTGAGGGTGCATGAAGCCGCACTTGGCTCCAGGGGTATCGCTGTGAATGAAAAGCAAGGCCTCTGCTCGGAAAGAGCAGCACAGGACCACGTGCTTGTCAATCCCTGTCCTCATAATCAAATGCGGGGGAGGCCCAGGGAAGCATTCTGCCTGCACCTCTAGTGGCTAAACGCGTGTCATTGTACTCTTCTATAAAGAATGAGTTTCTCATCAATGAGGGCTGTTCTCATTAACCATGAATACTGATTACTGAGTGTCTGAATCATAAGTGATCACTTTTCAAAGGGGAAGAAAAAAAGTATGGCTTTCCTTATCCTATATATAAAAGAGAAACATGCAAATTAACCATCCCTCTGCTATGCTCAAGCCACACCCACAAGCCAATCAGGAGTGAGTATGCAAATTAACCCAACTAAGATGGCGGCAGCCACGGAGCTGGAGCAAGCAGGAGGCTTGGATTGCCCCTGGTGATGGAGGAAGCCAAGCCTCCCGCCTGCCCTGGCCGGGCCTGGGCTCCCTCAAGGCTACAAAGTTTCAATTATAGAAGATAAATAAATCCCAGAAAAAAAAAAGAAATAAAGGAGAGGCTGGGAGCTTGGGTTGCCAGGGGGGCATGGCCAGCCTGAAAATGGCCCTCAGCCCCTCACCCAGGCTGGCCACACCCCCATGGGGTGAGGGTCCCTGCTGGGGGGCTTGACCAGCCTGAAAACGGCCCTCAGTCCCTCACCCAGGCTTGCCAGGCACCCCAGCAGGACCCTCACTCTGATCCGGTACATCCTTCAGGGCAAACCAGCCAGCCCTCATCCGTGCACACAGGCCTCTATCTACACTAATAAAAGACAAACATGCAAA
>NW_005871123.1:3720875-3772012 GCF_000147115.1 Myotis lucifugus | reverse complement strand
TGCCCCAGGACTCCCAGGCTGCCAGAGGATGTCTGTATTGCCAGCTTAGGCCCAATCCCCTGGGGAGCGAGCCTAAGCCAGCAGGTGGTCATCCCCCAAGGGTCTCAGACTGCCAGAGGGCACAGGCTGGGCTGAGGGCCACCCCCCCCCCCCCACCGAGGGCACAAATTTTTGTGCTTCGGGCCTCTAGTCCTATATAATAAAAGGGTAATATGCAAATGGACCCTAACAGCAGAAAGACTGGAATGACTGGTCACTATGACACACACTGACCACCAGGGGGCAGACACTCAATACAGGAGCTGCCCCCTGGTGGTCAGTGCGTTCCCACAGGGGGAGCTCTGCTCAGCCACAAGCCAGGCTGATGGCTACCAGCACAGTGGTGATGGCAGGAGCCTCTCCTGCCTCCTCAGCAGTGCTAAGGATGTCCGACTGCAGCTTAGGCCTGCTCCCCACTGGCAAGTGGACATCCCCCAAGGGCTCCCGGGCTGCCAAAGGGATATCTGACTGCCAGCTTAGGCTCGTTCCCCCAGGGAGCGGGCCTAAGCCAGCAGGTGGGCATACCCCGAGGGGTCTCAGACTGCAAGAGGGCACAGGCTGGGCTGAAGGACCCCCTGAGTGCATAAATTTTTGTGGACTGGGCCTCTAGTTTCTTAATAATTCAAAAGAGACATTAGAATTTACAGGTAGTATTTAAGAACATCAGTCTTCATTTTACCATAAGGTAACAATACTAACTTATTCAGAATGCTGCTTCATAGACTGAAGAGAAGCTAATAGTTCTGAAATACTTTAATTTAAAGTTTTCATGTTTTATTTAGTTTTAAACTGAGAAATTATAGATTGGTAAATTTTTTTATCTAAAGTTTCTTTCTCAGTCTTACATGTGTGCACATGTACACACATACACTTATATTCTCACATAGAGCTTTAGTAGCTTATTGTCACCCATAATATTTCTCTCCCATAGCAGGAATAAATACAAAACATCAAAGATTGTCTAAAAAATTGGCGTACAAAAAGAATTTAAATCATTAAAATATAAAATCATTAAAATGTTTTCTTTGGTCATAACCTAAAATTAAATCACGTGTTTTATGATGAGTGGATCCCTTTGGTCAGATGTTTCCCTTTCTTAAGAAATAGGCTATCGCCCTAACCAGTTTGGCTCAATGGATAGAGCATTGGCCTGTGGACTGAAGGGTCGCAGGTTCGATTCCAGTCTAGGGCATGTACCTTGGTTGTGGGCACATCCCCAGTGGGGGGTGTGCAGGAGGCAGCTGATTGATGTTTCTCTGTCATTGATGTTTCTAACTCTTTATCCCTCTCCTTTCCTCTCTGTAAAAAATCAATAAAATATATTTAAAAAATAAATAAATAAAAAATAAATAAAAATAAATATGCTATCAATGCCTCAGACAAGCATCAGTAAGTAAGTAGTCTTGATCTAGTGATGTTTTATTTATCCAGAAAAGAAACGTAGGTAACTTTCAGGTCAAGATTCTCTTAGACCAGAAAATTCATCTAAGTTTCCCCAAACTCAATTTCATATACAAAGACAACTTTTCTTACCTGCCATCACTCCGTAGGTTGATGGCTGATTTCCATAATGACAGGAAGGAACAGAGTAATGAAGTCCTGTTGCTGTGTTTTCCAACGTTGTCACCGGGAAATATGTACGCAAGCATTTAGAAGTTTGAATCAAAGACAAAATAGATGGGACTGGTAAGAAAATGTATGATGATTCAAGACATGTTCATTTCATTTCAAAAATACACATTTATGCCATTCTTAAATTGACACGACAATCGTTTGTTTTCATTTGGGGAAAGTTCTCTGAGGAAGTTAAAACTAGGGGGTGCCCTAGCCGGTTTTGCTCAGTGGATAGAGCTCTGGCCTGCAGACGGAAGGGTCCCAGGTTTGATTCTGGTCAAGGGCACATGCCCGGTTTTCGGGCTGGATCCCCAGAAGCGATCATGCAGGAGGCAGCCAATCAATGATTCTCTCTCATCAGTGATGTTTCTATCTCTCTCTCTTTCTCCCTCTCTGAAATCAGTAAAAATATATTTTAAAACAAAATAAAACAAAACAAAAAAATTGGGGGTTGGTTAAAGATTGTCAAATAGTGAGATAAAAAAAATCATCAGTGGACAGTAGCCTTTACTGACTATCCTATGCTCTGTGAGGGGGATGACTGACCAGTTTGGACTTGGCTAATTGAGAGTTGCAGAACTTGTTCAAGCTTCATCCAATATAGACATCATAACAAACTGACTAGAGGAATAGTCTCTTAAAATTCTTGTGTAAAATGGTATTATAAAGTCTTTCACTGGAAGAAAGACTACAGAAATGGACTCTTGAACTGTTTTTATATTGGTTATTCTGCTAACATATTTTTTCCATCAAAGAGGAAATGGCACAGCAACTAAGCTCCTATTCTATACAATCATGAAAATCCCACTAAATTTAGAGGTTTGTGCAAACTCTGTTTACAATGTATAATGTGTTCATGTTGCTGTTGAGACCTTGAGGTCATCTGTTTCTGCATCCACACAATCAATTTGACATTCCAATGATAAAACTATTCAAAAAAATAAGTTGATTGTTGAGTGGTGATGTCTATAAAGGTTGTACCTACTATATACACACAAACTTGTTCATAAGTAGTTATATGCTTCATGGAGTCAATGTGTACTTTGAAAGTAAATTTAAATTACTAAACTTTTTAAAATCAAGCTTTAAACATGAAAAAACAAGATAACTAAAACCAGGGAATATTCACACTAATTAATGTTTCTTCACATAATTAATTTTCTTATCCTCCGTCATATCCTGAATATAGCATTTGCTTTTCATAAATATAGTATAGGCATATCTTCTTGAACAAATATCTAAGAGATATTAAAAAGTAGGGAATTTGGATCTTTTGAAAATATTAAAATATTATCTAGTAATTAAAGCCATCAGGTCTCCTAAAAAATAAATCATTTTTCTCTAACTATAGAACAATGTTTAATATTTTAAAATATCTGCATAAATTCCCACTTTACAATTGACACGTAGAAAGAACTAAAGTCATTTTACATTACTATTACACAAACCTTGCTCCGCATTACAAAATTAAACAAATAAACACAAAACATGAGCTCTTATTATTATAACCATTATTTCAAATACTTATTTGGACAAATAATTATGATTTGATGAAAATATAAATTCAATGCTATTATCATTTAAAATACATTTAGGTCATTTTTACTCATCATATATTTTTTTACTTTATAAAGTTTAAATACATTTTGTTTCTCTGATTTTGAGCAGTTGGATAAATGATAGGCTAACTTATTAAATATGTTACTTACTTATTTAAAAATAAATACATCTTAAAAATAAATGGGGTTTTGAGTCTAAACTTGCTAAATCATTACCTCAATTCTAAATTTTATTTTCATTCTGAAATAATATTCACACAGTAAATTAAACAAACATTATATTATTCTCCTAGCCCCTATTTATAGAAAACTATATTATTAAAAATATACAATTAGCTAGTGATAGTTTAAATTTTTATAGCACAAATTTTTTAAAAAAATATTTTTTTATGATTTCAAGAAACATGTTTCACTATACTTCCATTATTACCTTTCAAGTTAAATAATGAGAATATTAGGTAGGTGAAAAAGATTTCAACATTAATGACTTTGCCAAAGTCTAGCTATGTAGTTTTTATATTCTTTAAAATACAGCTGAAGATTAATGCTGAATTTACATATATATTTGAAATCTTACTAATTATAATATAAAGCCTAAGTCATTTAAATCAGAATATAAATTTATCAACTCAAATTTTGATTTCTAAATGTATAATATTTTCCCTACTTAGATTGCTTTCAAAACAAGTGGAAAATAAACATAGCACATTGCTATTTAATAGAAGAAATGTATTCAAGACTTAGTCTATTTATAATTCTATTTTAAAACACTTACTTTACTATATAATTAAAGAATGAATTATGCATTAACAAAACATATTTATTTGTGTTCAAGATAATTTATTTGAATTTCCAAGTTTAATTTTTATTTAAGAAAGTTATGTAAAGAAAATATTAAAACTTGGTTAGAGGTTGAAATCTATTCATAACTCAGTTCCTGGGCTCTAAAGGTTATATATTGCTTCTAGTTTTTATTTTTGAATTTTGAATTATGCTAAAAGTAAGTTTATTAAAATTACTTAATTAGTTTATACTTTGAAATCCATTGTTGTTGGTATTAGGAATCATTTAGTTGTGTTCACGATGAAGTATTTGGCTGGTTTTATAATAGTAGCAAATGTAATCTAAAAAACAAATTTTTAAGTTAAGAAAATTACTGCTTTAAAACACTAAATTATTTTAGACTATTTCTTTAGTTTTGCTGTGTATCCATAAACTTCCAATTAAAATGATTTTTGGATTAAAAATAGCCAAATTTACTGCTTACTTATATAAAAAAACATATCTTTACAATGAAACCAAAAATAAGTTAAATTACAACACTTACTAATATTGCTTGAAAAATTTCTTAGATATTTTGACTTCTTCAATATCCTTAATATTTAACTTTAAACATATGAAACTGAAAGGAAAAATAAAAGTAGCAAAGATATCTAAATTAACAAGAGCCAAAGCATCCATTCTGAAATCTTTAGGCCCAGCCACCGGCAGACTGTTATTGGAGTCAGTACCTGTAGACATCACATTGGTGGTATGGTTGGAGACTGGTAGGCACTCGGCAGCGCTGTGATGCATTATCAGAGGCAGAGTTGCAGAAGACTCAGAATTAAGAGGTATAAAGGTATCAGCCGAAGTAAAAGGTTGGCAACTCATTCCCACAGTGAGGAGAAAAATTAGGAGAATTGTTGCTCCCCAAATCAGAGTTTTATTCTATTACTGTCTCAAAGGGCTGTTTCAAATCTCACTACCTGCATATATACATCAGGAAGGCTCTGAAGCGCCAAGAGGGCGCGTGCTGGTATTTATACTGCAGGGAAAGCCCTTTATACATGTTAATCATCTTTTCCCAGGGGTATTGCTTTATCATGTGAACTGCCTTCCTTCTACCTCAAACATAATCCAAGCCCCACAGGAAAGCTTGTTCTGGGTATAGATTGAGGGTAAGGGAGAAATCTGAAACTTTTTCTGACAGCTTCAGTAATGCAGACCTTTTAGAAAGAAATAAACTTAAATAAAAGTGTCCCTCAAAGAAATAATGTTACAATAAATTGAAAAATAGGTGTCTTTTTGTTACTAACACATACGTACATGACAAATGTATATATATGTTTTCCTTTTTTGATAACTTTGCATTAAACTTACAAAAAAAACAAGAGAACATACTATACAATTATAAGAAATTATGAATATTTAAGTTTAAATGGAAAGAAGCATAGATGACTAAATATGAGAATTAATATATAACTACTGATTCACACTAAATGATGCACCTTTGAAAAATCTGTGGAAACCAATTTCATCTTTATAATATTACTAGTGCCCCGGTGCATGAGATTCATGCACATTAAAAGGGGATTAATTAGAGGAAATATTTTAATATTGCTATTTGCCCTTTCTCTATAATAGAAGTGTCAGAGATGAAAGAAAATTAGTAAAATGTATACGAAAATTGTCCTCCTGTCAGAGTCTGGGGCGTGCCACAGGACCCACAGTCAAATTTCTGTCCACCGCGGTGCCTCAAAATTGTGCGAGACCCAGACCCAGCCGGCCCACCCCCATTGGGAGAGATCCAGACCCAACCGGCCCCACCCTTGTCAAGCCCTGTTGGGTCAACGGGGCGCAGCCTCAGCCTAGTGCCAGGGTGGGCAGTGCAGCCTGAGGTCCCCTGTCAAGCCCCACTGGGCCGGGGGTGCAGCCTGAGGTCCCCTAGCCTGGCCCCAGAGTGGGGGGAATGGCCTGAGGTCCCCCAGCCTGGGCCAGGGCGGGGGGCACGCCTTGAGATCCCTGTCAAGCCCCGCCAGGTGGGGGATGTGGCCTGAGATCCCCTGTCAAGCCCTGCCAGCCAGGGGGGCACAGCCTGAGGTCCCCGGTCAAACCAGCCTGGTGGGGGATGCAGCCTTAGGTCCCCCAGCCCAGAGCCGGGTGGGGATGCAGCCTCAGGTCTTCCAGCACTGGGGTGGGGGCATGGCCTGAGGTGCCCCTTCAAGCCCTGCTGGGCGGGGGGCATGGCCTCAGGTCCCCTGGCCCAATGCCAGGGCAGGGGGCATGGCCTGAGTTGCCCCGTCAAGCCTTGCTGGGTGGGGGGCACGCCCAGCCTGGCGCCAGGGTGGGGGGCATGGCCTGAGGTAACTTCGGCCTGGCGCCGGGGCAGGGGGCACAGCCTGATGTCCCCTATCAAGCCCCACTGGGCAGGGGGCGCAGTCTTAGGTGCCCTGCCCCAGCCCAGTGCCACACAGCCTCAGGTCCCTGCTGATTGCTCATTAAGGCTTGTTACAGGAACTCAGTCTCCGCTGTGGGCACAGCCATCTTGTGTTATGGAAACTCCGCCTCCGCTGTGGGCACCACCATATTTGTGATGGCATGACTGTCAATTTGCATATCCCCTCTTTATTAGATAGGATTAATGGAATATATTGAATAAAATGGTAGCAATCTGTAGAGACAATGAACATGAACAATAGTAGCTCTCCCTTGATTTCAATTTACTCATTAAAATGAATATCTAGTAAACTCTTACTAGATACCAATGAGATTCTAGGCACTTTGTACAGTTATGCCATGCAAATCTCACAACACCTCTATGTGTTACATACCACACCATCCTCACTACACTTGAACTGTTCCCGAACCTCTGATATTAGGCTTTCTGCTCCAGAGCCTGTAGTAACCACAGTAACACTGGGTGCAAACTTTGTACATTGAATATATTGACGTTATCTATAATAATAAAAGCATAATGTACAAATCGACCGATCGGCCATCCGAATGTCCTTCCAGACGTAGCCAGGGTGGTGAGGGATCGAGGCCTCTATTACTAGAATAAGAACACACAATATGCCACAAACACTTGATTCAAAGATAAATATCAGCATCAAGATTTTACAATGATCCTGATTTCAATATATAAATGAATAAATGCAGTACTTTAAAAATGTATACTAGGAGTAAAATAGCACACAGAAGTAACCTGACAGGCATAGATATAACTTATGACATTATTATTAAGGGCCATGTTTCATTATATTTTTTTGAAATTTTATATTACGTATTGTTTCAAGATAACTTGGAATTGGTTGCTTTGTGATCATTTAATGTTAATATTGAGAATGCACTTTCAAAAAACCTGAAACTTAAATACTTTGTTAATAACCAGTTGATATATTGTAGGAAAAAAGATAAGGTTGTCCAAATCACTAGATATTGCCTCAAAATATTTTTTAATTTATTTTATATTTTTCCATTTTTTAAAACTTTATTAGTCTTCTTTAATGAGAGTTTATGGTAATAAAAAATAATTGCCTTACTTTGCAGAATTCCTATAATTTTCAGACTTTACATATACAAAAAAATACTTTTTCAGTATATTTATAAAAATAATTTGTTAATAAAACTAAATAAAAATAAGTTCATTGGGCATTGAATATTTTTAAAATTAAATAAATGATACATAGAGAAAATCACACTTGAAATCCCCCCTAATAATTTTGCCATTACTTAGAGTCATTGGAATATGTTCATAAAGTATACCAACCAAATGGTACATAATGAAGAGTACTATAAAACCTGCCTTGGACAAAAAAAAAACCCTACCCAGTGAATTGCCATGCTACCTAAAATTCTAAAATTGAATTCATACACATAATTTCCTTAATAACAACTTTAGTTTTTTAATCATTTGTGCTGTAAAATGCAAACAGAATGTTACAGTTAAAATTATGTAAAGTCAGGAAATATATGTTCGCATTATAGCTTTCTCACTTAATACTACAATCTAATAAATTATCAATTTTTAAATCAGCTTTTTATACACATCATTTTACATAACATTGAATTTTTAAAAATATGTTTTTATTGATTTTTAGAGAGGAAGGGAAAGGGAGAGATAGAAACATCAATGATGAGAAAGAATCATTGATCAGCTGCCTCCTGCACACCCAACACTGGGAATTGAGCTGGCAACCCAGGCATATACCCTGACTGGGAATCAAACCGTGACCTCCTGGTTCATAGGTCGACGCTCAACCACTGAGCTACACCCGTCAGACCATAACATTGAATTTTATAGATCTCTTACATTTTACCCATTTCTTTATTGTTGTGTCTTTGTATTTTTTTCTGCTTTTCACTTTTATAAATAACAACACAATTAACCTTTTTTGTCCAGAATGGTTTTTTTACAAAATATGTTTTTACCAGATAGCTATTTTAGATTATTTTGAATATCCCTTCTTAGGATAGATTCTTTGAATGAGGATTATTGATTTTGTCCAATGAGATTTTTTAAAAATATATTTGTATTGATTTCAGAGAGGCAGGGAGAGAGAGAGTCAGAAACATCAATGATGAGAGAGAATCATTGATCAGCTGCCTCCTGCACACCCCCTACTGGGCATCTAGCCCACAACCCAGGCATGTGTCCTTTACTGGAAGCGAGCCCGGGACCCTTCAGTCCACAGGCTGTCGCTCTATCCACTGAGCCAAACCAGTGAGGGCTGTTGTATGAGATTTTTAAAGCTCTTGAAACCATTCCCAAATTACTTTTATTTAAAAAGAAAAAAGATATTTTTAGAGTAGTTCTAGGTTCACATTAAAATTGAGCAGAAAGTACAGAGTCCCCATGTATTCATTGTCCCCACACATGCATAGTCCTCCCTACTGTCAACATTCCCCTCCGGAGTGACACGTTCGTTACAATTGATGAATCTACGTTTGCCCATCATTACCGCCCAAAGTCCACAGTTTACATCAGAGCTTGCCCTTGTACATTCTATGGGTTTTAACAAATATATAATGACTGTAACCATTGTAATATCAATAGTTTTACTGCCCTAAAAATTCTCACTATTTCATCCATTCATTCTTTTTTTCCTCCCTAATCCCTGCCACTGATGATCTTTTAAACTGTCTCCATAGTTTTGCCTTTTTCAGTATGTTATATACTTAGAAATGTACACTATATATAGCCTTTTCAGATTTTTTTCCACTTAGTAATTTAAGCTACTTCTGTGTTATGTCATGGGTTGGTAGCTCATTTCTTTATAGGGCTGAGTAATATTCCACTGTCTGGATGTACCACAGTTTATTTATCCATCCACCTACCAAAAGACATCTTGCTGCTTTCATTCAGGTTTGGGTAATTATGAATAAGGTTGCTATAAACATCTGTGTGGAGATTTTTCACACATTTTTAAGTTCTTTGGGTAATTACCAAGGTGTTCAATTGCTGGATTGTGTGGTAAGAGTATGTTTAGCTTTGTAAGAAACTGCCAAACTGTCTTCCAAAGTGGCTGTACCATTTTGTATTCCCACCAGCAATGAATGAGAGCTCCTATTGCTCCACGTCTCATCAACATTTGCAGGTCCCTGGTGGTACATGATGCCTAACATCCTTCATGTTTTGTTTTGTTTTGGAATCTGTATATTTTCTTGGGTGAGGGGTCTGTTCATATTATTTGCCCATTTTTAACTTGGGTTGCTAGTTTTCTTATCATTGAGTTTTAAGAGTTATTTGTATATTTTGGATAACAATCTATTATCAGTTATGTCTTCTGCACATATTTTTTTCTCAGTCTGTGGCTTGTCTTCCAAATTGCTTTTTCAAATAATTTGTTCTATTATGATTTGACTTCAAATATCAGAAACAAGTTGAATAAAAAACAGTGGTGTATTTTTAGGAGATACGGGGGTTTCTTGGAACTCACAGAAAAGGTCAGACCATAGGCAGAGACTGAAGAAAAAATGGAAAGCCATTTGCCACATCTCTCTGACTCTCTTACTCTTTTTCCATGTCTCTCATTTTTCACACTTTCTACAAAACAGCCTAGCTGATTGTTCATTTATGCTACCTCACAGATTTCCAGATCACACCTTAAGCGTTTAGCCAGGTAAAGAGATTACTTGCTGCGTCTCAATCTACACCATGAGAGAAACATTCTTATTGGCTATGGCTATTCACTGGCTATGGCTATTGGTGTGTTGCAACATGGTTCCTGTGCCCACACTTGTAAATGAATGGGTTTGCAGTGGAAGCAGTCAGGCATTTGCAGGTGTTGAGAAATTATCTGGAAAGACTTCCTTAGTATGTAATTGATGCTGTTCTACCATTTTACAATAGCACCAGTAGAGTAAAATTGACACTTTTTTTTCATTCTCAATGTCAGTAATGAAATCTAAATGTTAAGGCTTTATTAGTCTGATAAGACAGTAGCATTTATTAATTCAATTTTGATTTTCAATGCTAATATGCTACATTTCATATATATATTATTTATTTGTATTTATCATTTCATTAACAGATAGCATATTTTGTCCTTTTGTTTAACACCCTTCAGTTTTCATTATCAATTTGTGTTTTTTAAATATATTAAATATATTAATTTTTATTGTTCTTATAATTTTATGATTAAATATTTTCTAATTTGCTGCTTATATTTTAAATGTAGTTGGACTTTGATATATATAATATTTTATATATAAACTAAATACATTGATGTTTTGTTTTGTGCATATCTTAATGATTTTAAGTTTTATTCTCGCTCATCCAGTGTTTTTTTGTTTGCTGGCTTGTTTTGCTTTTTGTTATTTTTGAACCTTAAAAATTCCTCAAGATTTTAAGCTGCCACATTAATTAGATTTCTAGATGTTATTTATAATTGCTTAAATACTAATAAAATTGGTAGCACAATCTGAAAACTATCAGATAAATAAAAGAAAAATCTACTTCAATTTAAGGTAATGAAATAAAATATAGTAGAATTCTTGGTCAGGAATATTTATTAGTCTGGATCATTCTCTGTACCTCCTCTCCAAGTAAGCAAAGGATAATTTAAAAAATACACTGTTTGAGTTTTATCAGAATAATTACATTTTAAGACAATATATAAGCCCAGAAAAATGCTATTAAAAATAATATTCAAACCTATTTATCTCCAAGTATAGAATTGATATTTTTTTTCTTTTTCATGTCTGTGCTTTCTAATTTGTCTACATTTTGCTTCAGATGAAAATTACAGCATAATGGTTCAGTATGTGCTAGTTTCTGGAGCCAAATTGGGCTTGAACCCAAGCTTTACACCTTAATAGCTATGTACTGATTGGCAAGTAAACTTTACCTTTTAGTGTCTCAGTTTATCTTATCTGTAAAATGAAGATAATACTGATTCTTGTTTCATTTAGAAAATGCCTGGCTTTGTAATAAATTTTTAATAAATGTTAGCACTTATTAAGTGAATTTTTATAATAATGAATATTTATGACTATTAAATCAATGTGCTTTATGAGTATTATTTCAATTTATCATCTCATTAATGCAGTGAGGTAGGTACCATTTTACAGACTAGGAAACTGAGTCATAGAGAGGTTAAAGACTTACCAAGAGCTATATAATAAGTAGTGGAGCTTATATGAGAATACAAGTTGTTTAAGCCTGAGCAAGTTACATAATACTGCCTTATATTGTATTAGGAAAAGGTATATTGATACTGAGATTTATTTAGTTCTAGTTCCATATCTATATCTATGTATATCTCTGTATAGGTTTTTTGTTTGTCACATGGTTTCTGAGAGATAAAATGGGAGGAAAAGGTAATTCTTTAAAACACGACAGTATTCTCTTGATCTGGATCTCTATATAAGGCTGTATTAGCACCCGGTACATTACATAAATAATAGCAATATTATTTCTTGTATGGCAATGAACTAACACTGCTAAATAATTTAACTCTATTCAACAATGTGTTCAATTTCTGTTAATAATTTATTCTTCACCAACTTGCTATTCAAATCACATTAAAACTAATTAGAATATGTGGTTATTGCTCTCTCTCTCTCTTTCTCTGTCTCTCTCTCTCTAACATATATATATATATGTATATATTAGAGAGAGAGGGGGGGATTAAGAGGGGGCATTACCATCAAGATATGAAAATGAATCTAAATTAATTTATTCAGTTAGTCTAAGTGGCAATAAAATGTAGTATTCCCACAACTCATAACTTTTGAAAAGATGATAAATTTTACTCAAAGCAGTTTTTTAAGAAAAAGATTATAGAGCCATATGGACTTAAAAGTAACTCAGTCACATTGGAAGCAGACATTATTTAAAGCACACGTCAGTCTTGCATGCCATGTGTGGCTCTTTATTGATAATGAAAGCGGCGATGATATGCAGATTATTCCGTTTATTCTTGCTTAAATCTTTTTCTATCCAGAAATCAAGGTTCTTTATTGCCCAAGGAAGAGATAATGACAATGGCTTGCAAGCCTGCTGAAGATGAATGCTCCCTTAATGCTGTCTGAAGGGTAAACTTATCACTTAAGGGACCTAAACGTCAAGGTGAGACACTGACTTAGGAACGATGCTCGCCCATAAGAGCATATCCCTGTTGTACTAGAGTTCATGGGTAAATTTATCACTTCCCTCACTCATGTAAATAGAGTAAGTCTTGTCTAAACAATGAGCTGCTGTGTCTGAATTAATCTAGTTGGAAAACCTCTTTGCTTCCAGTTTTATTAGACAGCATTAACACATGCTGCGCACAGGTACATACTGGAGTGTATAAATCTTTCACAAAAGATGTTCGCTATTGGAACCTGAATTAGAGAACATATATTTTTATTCACTATACTCATGATATAAAAAAACATGATTAGCTTCTTAGTAGTCATACTGGGTAACACAAGGATATCATATGGTGTAACAAGAAATGAATACAGAACACAGCAACTTAATTGGTATTGTGCCGAAAGAGCCTGACTCCTTTTTCATCTAAGCATCTCTGAAGATGAAAGAAGCAGAATGCTTTCCTCAGTTACAGCAGTGAGATTATTTAATTATAATCATCTGGCCATGGCTTAGTTCATGACCCAAGATAATCTAATGTAGGGGTTGTAGAAGGGAGACAATGTAGACAGGGGTGCAAAGTAGGGGAAAGAGAAGTGTTTCATTTCCTCTGATAGAGATCAAAGGCTACGTTTGATTATTTGGGAGCGCCTCCGTGTTTTGTGCTGTTTTTGAGGAGGGCCGAATTATGTTGAATAAAAATTCAATCATTTCTGTGTATTCCCAATGTTTGGTTAAAAAAAAACCACAAAAGTGTAGGGAAGCAAAACATTATGGATCACAGTGAAGAATGACAAGTCTTTTAGAAGACAGATTCATACCACATTCTTTAAGACTACCTGTCGGAAAATGTTATCAGTACCATTTATGTCTTCTTCTGCTTATTTTCCTTATACTACCATGTTTAAAGTATAATTTATGCTGCTTTCATATTTTCTACTTATCATGCAGAATGTTAGATATGTGGATTATTAAACAAATTTATTTACATTTCTTTGAAAATACTTATTTTATATTCTTGTAGTGTTAATATCACAGAAATTTTGTGATATAAATCTCTTCGCATATTTTTATCAAGTACTAGCATTCTTCAGTATAGTAATTGAACAAGTGTGGAAGTAAACTCAAGTTTCTTAAGTGTCGTTATGAAGCAACCAGAATGTGTCTCGGCAGGAAAGCTTAGAAAGAACAGATTAAGACAATTTATAGAATACTTCCTCATGACCTGAACAACAGTAATGAGCCATATATGTGGTATGTGTGTATACATTTATAAATAATTAATTGTCTAGAAGTTTAATTAAGAAAAATTGAAGCGCTCAATAAAGGGTAAGTAAAATTAGAATTTTTCTCCCTAAGAGAGAATTTCTGTCTTGTACTATATTAATTCTGCAAATAAAAACCATTCTGTTGAACCCTGAAAAAAAGAACTCTCTTAGAGAATAAAGCTCTTCGTCCCATGGTTCTCAGAAAACATGTAAGTATAAACAAAGTATTCTGATAAAATTTTTCAAACTAGATTAGTTAAATTCTGAATTTTAAAGGATCATATATAATCAGAGTAAAACAGTGAACTGACCTGGAAATGTTTATGACAATAAATAAATAAAACCAGTGACATTGATATTCTTGGGATATTATGAATAAATAAAAATTAAAAAGTTTTTATAGAGTCATTTAATGAAACATATAATTGAATCTAACTAAAATCACTTAATTACTTCCCTCTATAAAATAAAGGTACAGTATATATTAGACTGAATGTAATTATATTTCTAATGAAAAAGTGAATTAGTGACTCAGAAGTCATGAATGATGAAGGATTAAAATATTGACAATATTTACAAAATATAAAAAACAATTCTTTTATAAAATACATTCCCCTTTAATAATAACACATATTGATTATTCATACACAGTGAAATAAACATCTTTCTTACTTGTCTTACTGTAACTCTACATATTTTTAAGAAGTCAAGTAGATTGAGTGGGAGAAAAGAGATAGGGATGTAAAAGAAGAGGGAGTTGGGGGAAGAAAGAGGGAGGGACTGGAGGAGATTAATACTAGACCTTGTGTTTAGAAGAAACATTGAGAATATAGTGTAATGGTAGGAAGGGGCAGGCACACAGGGCATATATGACAAGGAATGCTGATCATGTTTCCTAAGTGACATTTACATATATACCACATAATATGAATCAGTTCATTATGATAGAGATAGTAAGCACAATGTAAAATACCAGTACTACAAAGAATTTTGTCTTCTTAAATTAATATCTTAGTATCAGCTTAGTATCTCTTCTACTTTTAATTGATATCTATAATCTTTAGAGAAAATTTGGAGAAATAAGAAGGATGAAAATAGGAGTGGAACAAGTTCCTAGAATTAGTCTATTACGCAAGTTTGTAAAGCTAACTACAGAATTCCAGTTAAAAAATTATTAGTAATGAGAACAAAAGTTCTTTTGAGTTCATGGGGGCTTTAGAATGTTTTAATTGCTTCTTTTATATTGAAGAGCAAAGTACAAATCATAATGGTATTGAGAAACGATGACCTAATCAAGATTAACATGTAAGCACCCAGAAAATCCATTTCTTTTTTATTCAAACCTGAACTTTGGACACATACTTCTGTTTAATGAATATTGGTGCATTAGGCAGAAAAACATCATCTGTTCAAACACAGTTCGTGGTTTAAGGTTTCATTTTTTTATCAAACATCTTGCAAGCCAAGTGATTTCATCAGCATATTCAAATCAATTCCCAGCACCTGTAAAAGGTCACTTGTAACATTTTGAAACAAAAGACAGAGAAGGCAAGATTTTAACCTAAAGACATAATAATTTTAACCTAAAAACATAATAATTGAATTGTTTTCTAACAAAGTTGTTCTTAGTATTTTATATTTCCAATAACTTTTCAAATTCTATTAATAATTTCAAAATAATTTATACAAGTATAAATGTGAGAATTTAATTTTTGATGAAGGTGTCTTTAAGAAACAGTAGGAAATGAAAGTGTTATTTAATAATGGTCCTGTGACACTTGGCTTGCTTTTGAAAAACATTTTGGAATAAGAGCTTTACTTCCAAGCATATATCAAATAAGTACACATGGATTAAAGTATTTGTTTAAAAAATGCAATCTTGCAAGTAGGATTTATAGGTGATTATCTAATCTTATGATGAAAATTGATTTTTTAAAAATATATTTTATTGATTTTTTTACAGAGAGGAAGGGAGAGGGATAGAGAGTTAGAAACATCGATCAGCTGCCTCCTGCACACCCCCAACTGGGGATGTGCCCGCAACCAATGTACATATCCTTGACCAGAATTGAACCTGGGACCCTTCAGTCCGCAGGCGGACACTCTATCCACTGAGCCAAACTGGTTAGGGCTGAAAATTGATTTTTAAAGAAAAATAAAATGATTCTATTAGGAAAAGACATACATATTTGGCTACATATATGCATATGATAAAGACCTATACATCAAATTCACCATAAGTACACTAATGTAATACTTTCAGTTCTGGAAAAATGTCACTCTTGTAATCAAGGCACTTTCTGCCACAAAAAGAAATACCACATAAAATGAAGTGTGTGTGTGTGTGTGTGTGTGTGTGTATGTGTGTGTATGCGTGTGTATACACTCATTAAAAGAAAAGGAAAGGGGAAGGCAGGAAGTCAGAAAAGAAAGAAAGAGAGAGAGAGAGAGAGAGAGAGAGAGAGAGAGAAAGAAAGGGAGAAAGAGAGAGAGGGAGAGGGAAGGAAGGAAGGAAGGAAGGAAGGAAGGAAGGAAGGAAGGAAGGGAGGGAGGGAGGGAGGGAGGGAGGGAGGGAGGGAGGGAGGAAGGAAGGAAGGAAGGAAGGAAGGAAGGAAGGAAGGAAGGAAGGAAGGAAATCTGAGAATAAAATTAAACAGAGATGAATACATTGATGAATCTGTACCACATCTGGTTTTCTGTATGGAAAGGGAATGTTGATCTTAATAATAGTCAGAATCTTTGGTTTAGTGGCCACATATTTTATAAGTATATAATATTATACTCAACAGAGGTGTAGCTACCCAAAGAAATATTGAGATTTAATAAAAAAAGAAAATAAGGACATTGGCAGAAAACAATCAAGATTTAATACAAAACCAGATTACTCACTAATTAAGTAAAAGGGAGATCAGGAATTGGAGGCTAGAACTCAGACTGTGTTCTGTTGTTGTTTTGTTGTTTTTATTTTATTTACTTATTGTTATTATTTTTTTAATTTACTGCTTACATTTAATATTCTGTATTAGTTTCAGATGTACAGCATAGTGGTTAGGCAATCATGTGCTTTACAGAATGGTCCCCCTAGTATTTCTAGAACATAGTTATTACAATAATATTATCTATAGAGGCTCGGTGTATGGATTCATGCACAGGTGGGGTCCCTCAGCCTGGTCTGTGCCCTCTTGCAATCGAGGATCCCTCGGGGAATGTAGCAGTGCCGAAGTGGTAGGTGGCCAGGGAGGAGCCCGAGCTGGGGCCAGGTGCCACACTGCAGCTCATCCCAGCCCTGCTGCGCCTGCTGCTACAGCTGCTGCTCAGTAGCACTGCCACAGAAGTGGGAGAGGCTCCCGCTGTCGCAGCTGCACTCGCCAGCCATGAGCCCGGTTTCTGGCTGAGTGGCGCTCCCACTGTGGGAGCACACTGACTATCATGGGGCAGCTCCTGTGTTGAGTGTCTGCCCCCTGGTGTTCAGTGTGTGTCATAGTGACTGATCAACTGGTCATTCCTGTCGTAATGGTCACTTAGGCTAGAGGCCCGGTGCACAAAACTTTGTGCACTTGGAAGGCATCCCTCAGCCCAGCTTGCCCCCTCTAACAGACTGGGAGCCCTCACAGGATGTCCTACTGATGTCCCTGTGAGGAGCGGGCCTAAGCCGCAGTCTGGCCTCCCTCTGTGGAAGGCAACTGGCCGATCAGGTATATAGATACCTTCTGGAGGCAGCACAGACTCCTTCCTTATTTCTTTCCTCTGTGGTTGGAGAATAGGGGACTAAAAGGTGGAGACAGAACTGTTGCCGGGCCTGGGGCTCTTGTAGGCAGCAGGAAGAAGGAGAGGGCTGGGGAAAGTCTAGACATGGTTTTCTTCAATTGTCCTCCCTTCCTCCGGGCCCCCAGCTCTGTTCTTTCCTTGTCGTGGTGGATGCTTGGGCCTCAGACTGTGCTGTGCCCTCTTGCAATCGAGGATTCCTCGACAGGAGCCCAGCGACGGTGGAGTTCAGCCCCCTCACTTCTCAGCTGAACATACAACTGCCTCACATTCCGAAGTTGAGCTATTTTCAAGTGGCTAAAGTGCTGGCAATTCATGCCTCCCGGCCTTCCCCTCTCGGGTTTCCTCCTTGGGTCAGTTGGAAACTTCACCGAGACACTGAAGCAACTCTGCCCTCGTAGTTCTGCACCGGCCCCTGCCCGGGCCCGGCCGGGCACTCTTCCTTGAGGTCTCTGGGTCCACAGTCTGAGCTCAGGGAGGTCACCCAGAGCCCGTTGCCCTGGACAGGTGGGGCAGGGGGGCTAGCTTGAAGAGCTGGAGGAAGATGGCAGAGTAAGAGTTGGTATGAACCAGCGCCTGCTTAGCCAGACTTCCTAAGCTCCCCACTGGGCCCAGGCTGGGCCCCTTCCCCATACCAGGAGGATCCCAGCTGAGGTCCCCTCCCTGCACCCAGTGCTCTCCTCCCTGTTCTACCACTGGGGGAAGGGAGCAGCTCACCTGCTCTGGACCCTGCCAACCTGGCAGGCTGAGGCACAGGCGGTTCAGCCTAGGGTGCTGGTGGCTTTGAGCCTTCTTCCCCTCCTTGAAGCATGGGGCAGGGTTGCAGCAGCTCACAGCCACCCCTGGGCACCATGCATGGAGACACCACTCTCCACTGAGCCACCGTCCACCCAGGACTGTGGGGTTGGGGTGGCCTCGGGCTCCCACTGGCCCCACTGAAGCCAGACTCGGCTTGGCCGGCCACCCCCGCCGCCCGAGAGCTGCGCATGCCCCATGGGCCTCATTGCCCTCATGAATCGCCGTGGTCCAGCCGTCCCATCTCAGGAAGTGGCCATCCCGATCACCATGGCTCACTCCCCGGTGCAGTTGGGCCTGCCCAGCAAGCATGTAGGCAGGAGCTGGGCCTCTGAGGGGAGGAGAAGGGATGCGCGGGCCAGGGCAGAAGTGGGGAACTTGGCGGTGTAAACACAGCCCCCCCATGTCATGCTGGCCCCTTGCGCTGCATTTCCGAACCCCTGGGTGTCCCTGCCCAGCACTGTGCTCTCGGGCCTGGGGTAGGGGTGAGGGACCTGGAGCTGCGGCCTGAAGGCAGTCCTCACTGGCTTGGAATCGCAGTGGTCGATCAGGGAGGGATGCAGGGTGCCAAATTCTGCCTCTCTCTCTCTCTCTCTCTCTCTCTCTCTCTCTCTCTCTCTCAGAGGGCCCCGTGTCCCCGGCAGGCGGGCAGGGGCTCAGGCAAAGGCAAGTGATGCCACTTGCCTCACCTGAGCCCCCGCCTGCACCTGGATCGCACACGGGAGTGGGCCCTGTGTCCGCGGCGGGTGGGTGGGGCTCAGGCGAAGGCAAGCGATGCCGATCGCCTGGCCTGAGCTCCCACCAGCCCCCATGGTCAGGGATGTAGATGCCCTGCTCGCCGTTGTATTACTGTTCATTCTGTTGCTGCTGAGGCGGCAGCAGCGGGGGCAGCTGATCTGGCCCGGGCCCTTGGCCCGCCACCTGCACCTGGACCCCAAGCAGCAGCGGAGCTTCCCAGCAGCCAAAGCAGCAGCAGTAGCCAGCGTGCCAAGCGCCCGGAGCCAGCTGGGGGGGGCGACAGCGACGGTGGCCAGAGTCCCAGCTCCCCTCTGCCACCGGCCCCTCCGGGAGCGCCCTGGCACAAAGTTCCCAGCTCCCACGGGCGGTGGCTCCCCCTGCCGCCAGGGAGATCTCCTCCACGCCGGTGCCCTCAGTTGAGCCCGAGCCACGCTCTTCCTTCTCCCCCGTCTCCCACTCTGCATCCCACAGCTGCCGCCTCTGCGGAAACTTGCGATTCATGAAGCACGGGCTGCGGGGAAAGCCTGAGTGGCTCCAGCGATCTGGGGTCGTGTCCTGCCTTCCTGGCCCTCAGCTGGCTGGCTCCCGGTGGGCGGGCTGGGCTCAGGAGAAGGCAAGCAATGCCTAGTGCCTCGCCTGAGCCCCCGCTCACCCGCCCCTGGGTCCCCCGCGGGAGGGCCGGATGGAGGCGGGGTGGGTGGCGATCGTCGCAGTCCCACCCGCCAGCCCTGGGTCGGGTCGCACACGGGATGCCCGCCACCCTGGTCGCAGATAGCAGTCCCGGATGGCGGCGTAGCAGGCGGGATGGCACTGTCCCGCAGTGTCTGCAGTATGCAAATTAGCCGCCATCTTTGTTGGTAGTTAATTTGCATATCGCGCTGATTAGCCAATGGGAGGCGTAGCGAAGGTACAGTCAATTACCATGTTTGTCTATTATTAGATAGGATAGTTTTTACAGTATTATTGACTATATTCTCTATGCTGTAATTTACATCTCTATGGCTATTCTGTAATTACCAATGTGTACTTCTTAATCCCTTCACCTCTTTCACCAATTCCTCTGACCCCCTCCCCTCTGTCAAATGGGAGTCTGACTGTTTTTTAAAGAGTTTTGAAGTAGCAGAAAGTAAAGAAATTCATTCCTAGTGGTAGTTGGTGTGAATAGAGATGCTCAAAAGAAACAAACCTTATAGAGAAGTTCTGGATGGGAGCCTATGTTTCTTTTGGCTGCCCCTGACCCATATTCTTCCCTACCACTCTACTATCACTGTAAGAACACGGCTTATTCCTTTTGAAGGTTTCATGGTCCATGAGACACTTTCCCACTATATCTGGGAAGGACAACAGTACATTTGACCTTGAGAATGGAACATCTAAAAGGCAAAGAATGTTCTCTCAAAAACATCAGTCATCTGTCAGAGCATAACTTCAGTGAATATTAATTCTAAAAGCCTCCACACATACACACTTACCAAGCAGAGGTGAGACTGGTAAAAAAAAAAATGGTGGTGAAGGAGACTGAGATCTCAGCTCTATCCATGTTTAAGCACGTGGAAGTTTATAAGAAACTTCTCCCCGCCAGCTCTACTTTAAAATGAAGGCTCATAATAGGGCATAATTTATTCCCATGAGATTCTATGAAATAATTTCAAAACATGTGAATTTACATTCACAAATTCATCTATATAAGAAATACTATACATGTTAATGTCTGTAAGTCATTTTCTTTTTAAAAAATATATTTTATTGATATTTTACAGAGAGGAAGGGAGAGGGATAGAGAGTTAGAGGCATCGATGAGAGAGAAACATTGATCAGCTGCCTCCTGCACACCTCCTACTGGGGATATGCCCCCAAACAATGTACATGCCCTTGACTTGAATCGAACCTGGGACCTTTCAGTCTGCAAGCCAACATTCTATCCACTGAGCCAAACCGGTTAGGGCTCATTTTCTTTTTAACTCAAATACTTTATATCTCAAGGCTGCTTGAAATTTAAACTTTAATAATTCCTGCAGATTCCCGGCCCCACAATTTTTCTGGATCTTAAGTCCCTGAAGTTATGGTCATCTGGTTGCAGTGGTTACTGTTTAGGCACCTTTGTTCTGACCTACATGGTTGCTGCAAGCCTTCACTGTTCCATCTCTGCCATGCTTGAGACACTGAAATCCTTGGTGCAGAGCTCTGGGTGTGGATTGAACCTCATCAAGCACTTTCTGAAGGTCCGTAGGTCCTGCCAGAGAGTTGCCTGCATCCCTTCTTCTCCAAGTACCAACACCACTCTATTCTCTCGGCCAGAACGATTTGAAGGCACACATATCCCTTTCCTCAAGTCATTAGATTTTTGGAAACAATCCAGAAAGCCTTGCAACAAAGCCATGGAAGTACTTGAGATAATAGAGAAAGTAAAGATAGAAAATGCAAGAAGAAAATGTAAAAAGTATTTTGCCCTAAATTCTAAAATTTATGTAAAGGAGATTAGGGGGGGGAAAAAGATATTGCTGAAGTTGAAGTCATTATGAAAACTATGGAGAGCTTGAGACTGGAATGCAGCCCTGAAGCATGGTTAGTAATTGAATTGGATGAAAGGACAAATTAGAAAAGCTGAGGCTGTGGAAGGAACTACAGTGAGCAATTGGGACTGCTTTCCCACTTGTCTTCATGGCTATTAGGGCAATATCCTAATTGCACTGCTATTTTTTAATACTGGCTCTTTTAAAAAATCCAAGTCTAACTTTATCCAAATAAATAAATAAGTAAATAAATAATCTGGGATGTGGAGGGGAGCTGAACATTGTTGAATGAATTTTTTAAAAACCTAAAAAGAATATCACTATCATATAATTCTTTTAAAATCTCTTTATATGTACTTTTTCCCCAGAATAATGGTTTTTTTACTACATTTTCTTTCTTTGTGTGTGTGTTGCAGTTTTTACTGACATGATCTTATTTCCCCATATTTATGAAATAAGCAGTATTTTAAATTACCATTAATATTCAGTTTTATAAACTAACTAGAGGCCTGGTGCATGAATTTGTGCTCTGGTGGGGTCCTGCTGGCCCACCCCAACCAGGGCCAATTGGGGGCGGGGCTGGCCAGGGGAAGGGGCCATAGGAAGTTGGCGGGCCAGCCCTTCCCCCTGGTCAAATTCCTGGTTGAACTCCCAGTCGAGGGGACAATTTGCACATTAGCCTTTTATTATATAGGAAGATTTTTTTTTTTTTTTTTACAATTCTCCCTCTTAATTACACCTTTGAGATAAGTAAGAATGGTGTCTATTTTCACCTACTTCCTGGCTTCACCCACCGCATTTGGAGGAGCTAGATCCTGGCATAAGCATGTCTCTTGATTTTTAAAAGGTTGTTTGCAATGCAATGATTATCTCATTAATTGAAACCATAACTTGAGAAAGAACATTTACACCTTCTTCAATTAATATTTAATATTAAAATATAAAAGATTATATTTGAAAATGAAATGAATAATTTCATGGGAAGTTTAAAAAAGTCAAACATAACCCCTTTGGCTACAAGTAAATCAGGGCTCTTATGAAAATGAAGATTAAATTATCATGTTTTATGAAAGTACAAATATACAAGGCACAATAAAAAGTAGAAGTAACCAAAGTAGATATAATGAATTTAAGATACACAATTTATTAAAGTACACAATCCATTTTTGTGTAATGACTACAAAAGATGTCAGTCTTAGTAACAGAAGAAAATTAAGGTTCAAAAAGTTATCTTAATAATGGCAAAAAATAGAATGATCGTACTGCAATAAGTAATTTAATTTCTGGCACTAAGCCAACAACAGGACTAGTTCTACATGAAGGCTATTTAAAGCTGCTTACATGATATAGAACACACCTTTCATATCCCCTGGTAATTATGACCACTGAAAAGGCTTTGATGATAACCACTGGTTATTCCTTTATTAAAATAGTCCTCTTCTCTTGTGATTTGTGTTGACCATATAATTTATCATCCAAATATGTACAGTCTTTAGAAGAAAAGTGGTACTATTAAAAATTGCACTGGGTAACAGGTATAAATTTGGTAAACTGAGACAAAGGGCTCTATATCATGCATCTCTGGCACAGTTGAAGAAACATAGTTATAATGCATCATAATCATAAGTTGTAAAATTGATATAATACCCAACTGAACTGCAGGTGGAAATACAGCAGGAATATATTGACTTGGACTTTAGAACCGGATGGTGGTAAACTTAATTTGGGCATCCAGATGAGACAGTGTGTGACTGGGAGGCTAAGAACACATGCAAAGCATGGAGGAGGGCAATGATTTTTACCTTGTAAAGATTAATGGAAACAAAAGAAAAACCACCAATCAATTATCCAGATTTGCGAGAGTTTTGTGAAATATATGTATATGTATATTTAAATAAAATAATAAAAATGAGGTGTGTTTCTTCCTTTTATTAACCTGATTGTGATAGATATGTAAAATTTTATTGAATAAGACACTGGGGGGTAGGGGAGGCCGGGGGAAGGTCAAGGGGGGGTGGGAGGAGACATATGTAATACTCTTTGTAATACTTTAAGCAATAAAACAAAATTTAAAAAAAATTATTGAATTAGTATTTGAGGTCTAATTTAAAACCTACAACTAATTTTTAATTATAGCCTATTTATTTGCCCAGAATGACATTTGCCCATGTAAGAAATAAAAGACCAAGTGAGGAAACAAATTAAAAACATTTAGCAATATATGTTTAATTAGCCAAATAAATATAATTTGGTTATTAATTTCAGTCAGCGTATATTTATATCATCTTTATTTACTAGCATGAGCATTTTCCATGTTTAAAAGTCTAAAAAATACATTTGAAATATCTATATATGTTATTATGTATATCATGTATTTGCTAATTTTTACTTATTGTAAAATATTTTTAAAAATTCCAATATTTGACTAATTATACATAATGTTCCAATGAAATCTTTGATTATAACCATCTGCTATTATCTCTGATTACCTCTTTAGACAAGACTAATAAAAATGAGTTGTTACAAAAATGAAAATAAGTTGTTCAAAAGATAGAAACATTTTCAGAGTTGAGATGCATATTGCCAAATCATCCTATATAATAAAAGGGTAATATGCAAATTGATCCTAATGGCAGAACGACCAGGAACGACAGGTGGCACACTGACCACCAGGGGGCAGATGCTCAATGCAGGAGCTGCCCCCTAGTGGTCAGTGTACTCCCACCGGGGGAGCTCTACTCAGCTACAAGCCAGGCTGATGGCTGCGAACACAGCAGCAGTGGCAGGACACTCTGCTGCCTCCACATCAGTAGGACATCCCCTGAGGGCTCCCGGGCTGCCAGAGGGATGTCTGACTTCCAGCTTAAGCCTGATCCCCCAGGGAGTGGGCCTAAGCCAGCAGGTGGACATCCCCAGAGGGCTCTAGGACTGGGAGAGGGCACAAGCCGGGCTGAGGACTCCCCCCAGCCCCCACTGAGTGCACAAATTTTTGTTCACCAGGCCTCTAGTGTTCTATAAAGGCCTTTATAATTTATACTCTTACTAGCTATTTATGAGTGTGAAGTTCTCAACATACCCTTGAAGCATGGAACAATATATAGATAAGAAAAACTATGGTATTTGATTATTGCTTTTTAATTTGATTCTTTTTTATTACAAGTTAGGATGATTATATTTTATTCATTTCTTTTTTTGGCCTTTCAATTATTTAATACTTTTTACCTATAATCTCAGTAGCAAGTAATATAATTAGGTGTTAAGATTTTACATATCACCTTAGCCAATTTGGCTCAGTGGATAGAGTGTTGGCTTGCAGACCAAAGGGCCCCAGGTTCTATTCCAGTCAAGGGCACGTATCTCGGTTTCAGGCTCTTCTCTGGCCCGAGCCCTGGTTGGGGATTGTGCAGGAGGCAACCAATCAATGTGTTTCTCTCACATCGATGTTTCTCTCTGTCTTTCCCTCTCTCTTCCTCTTTCCCTAAAAATCAACTGAAAAATATTCTCGAGTGAGGATTAACAACAGCAACAAAAAAACTTTACATAACAAGTTGGTGTACAGAATAGCAAATTATACCAGCATGATTTAAGCTTAAGTAGGTGAATGGGCCAACACTTGAGTCCCTGTATTTCCTAGCACAGGATCTTCATGACAAGAAATACTTCCCAAGGTCCCAAGTTTGGGCATTTGACCAGCAAGGCTCTTAATGTATATTCACATTCATTACTACAGTAGGCATGCTGGCACTTAAGTAAATCACAGCCACAACTTTCTGTCTTTGAATTAGTCTGTGAAAACTAGTGAGAGAATCACAATGAGCATTAATAAAACACAAGCAGAAAACTTGTTATTTTTTTATAGTAAATAATCTTCTGTCATATAAGCAGGCACTTTTTACTAAATTAATATCAATTACTACTAAATCTCATTTTCCTAGCTTTCAGTAATCCATGCATCTTCAAAAGATATCCAATTTACTCCTGCAGAGTGATTTCTTCACTAAGAATGTCTACATTGTGAATTTTCAAAGATGGGCTAGGAAGTCTCCATGTACAGTTTTAGAATTTTAAGTGTAAAGAAATAAGTTGATGTTTTTTATTCAGATAGAAATTATCTCTTAAAAAAGTTCTTTAGAGATAGAAAAGATACGTTTAGCAAATTCACATAAAGAGATAAGTTGGCTAAGGAAATTAAAGAAAGCTTCCTCAATGACATGCCAGCTCAATTCTTCAACAAATTAGCACCAAAATGAATTAGTCATTTTTCCTATTCTCACTCAAGCAGATGGCCAGCATTTACCATCATCTAATCTAATAATAGACAAACATGGTAATTAACCATACCTCCGCTATGCTTCCCATTGGCTAATCAGGGCGATATGCAAATTAACTGCCAACCAAGATGGCGGCTGGCAGCCATGCAGCTGAAGCGAACATGAGGCTTGCTTGCTCCAGTGATGGAGAAAGCCAAGGTTCCCCGCCTGCCACAGCCCAGCTCTGAGCTGCACTCTAAGCAACAATGTTGCAATTATAGAAGCTAAACAAACCCCAGATACCTGCTATCAGCAAGCCGGCCTTGGAGCTGGAGCCGCAACAAAGTTTCAATTACAGAAGGTAAATAAATTCCAGAATTAAAAAAAAAAAAAAAGAAAAATAGGAGAGACTGGGAGCTTCAGTTGCAGGCTTGGCCCGCCTGAAAACAGCCCTCAGCCCCTCATCCAGGCTGGCCAGGCACCCCAGTGGGGACCCCCACCCTAAAGGGGGTGCAGGAAGCCTGAAAACAGCCCTCAGCCCCTCATCCAGGCTCGCCAGGCACCCCAGTGGGGACCTCCACCCTGAATGGGGTGAGGGCAGCCTGAAAACAGCCATCAGCCTCTCATCCAGGCTGACCAGGCACCCCAGTGGGGACCCTCACTCTGAAGGGGGTGTGGGCAGCCTGAAAACAGCCATCAGCCCCTCATGTAGGCTGGCCAGGCACCCCAGTGGGGACCCCCAACCTAAAGGGGGTGCAGGCAGCCTGAAAACAGCCATCAGCCCCTCACCCAGGCTCGCCAGGCACCCAAGCAGGACCCCCACCCTGATCCGGGACACCCTTCAGGGCAAACCAGCTGGCCCTTACCCATGCACCAGGCCTCTATCCAATGTAGTAAAAGGGTAATATGCAAACTGACCCTAACAGCAGAAAGACTGGGAATGACTGGTCACTATGACACACACTGACCACCAGGGGGCAGACGCTCAATGAAGGAGCTGCCCTCCGGTGGTCAGTGAGCTCCCACATGGAGGAGCTCTGCTCAGCCACAAGCCAGGCTGATGGCTGCCAGTACAGCAGTGGTGGTGGGAGCCTCTCCTGCCTCCTCAGCAGTGCAAAGGATGTCTGACTGCAGCTTAGGTCTGCTCCCCGCTGGCAAGTGGACATCCCCCTAGGGCTGCCAGGCTGCCAGAGGGATGTCTGATTGCCAGCTTAGGCCCAATCCCCTGGAGAGCAGGCCTCAGCCAGCAGATGGTCATCCCCCGAGGGGTCCCAGACTGCGAGAGGGCACAGGCTGGGCTGAGGGACCTCTCCCCCGCCGAGTGCACAAATTTTTGTGCACCGGGCCTCTAGTCTACACTAATAAAAGAGAAACATGCAAATTGATGTCACTCTGCTATGCCCACCAGCCAATCAGAGCGACTATGAAAATTAACCCAACAAAGATGGCGGTTAATTTGCATACACAGGCATGGAGCGAAGACTGAAGTCTACGGCTGGAGTGAGGAGTGAAGACTGAAGACTGAAGACTGAAGAGGCTTGGCTTCTCCGCTGCGGCCGAACCAAAGGCCTGGGTCCCAGGTGTTGGAGGAAAACCGGTGCTGGCAGCCAGGGGAAGGAAGGCCTATTGCACGAATCTTCATGCAACGGGCTTCTAGTTTAATGATAAAGCAATACAGGGCAACAAAATGAATTTTCTCCTTAAGAAATTAATGCTTTGAATCAACACATAGTTTTTCAATTCAGGTCAAGTAATGTGTCTCCACATTATAGGTGATAATATAAGGCTTTGCTATATTTTGGTAGAATATATAAGCATTGTAAAGCATTAAATATTTTTGTTATAAAAGTTACATTAGATTTATTTTACATTAACAAGCTCACAAAAATTTTAGAAATTCTCTTTGTTTTGTCAAAATGGGCTGTGATGCTAATAGGAACTAAGATGAGAGTGTCTTGGCACCTTCACTGTTAAATTTTCTTATGGTCAGCTCTGACTCTAGGTAGAAAAAGCAAGAGACAAATTGTGGACTTCCAGGGACCCATAAGGCCTGCATCTTCTCCATAACCTGGCTCTAATATACCAGGTAGATAAAATGCTAACATTCATATGACTCTTTTTGGCTTAAGCAATGTTTTAAAAAGGGTCAACCTTGCAGAGCCAATACCAATAATTTATAAAGTCACTAGTTCTCCTGATACTTTTTCAGAAAAAAGTCTTCAAGGGAAAAAAGCCTACAACAAGTATTTATTTATTAAATATATTCATTCTTTATACCCGGACTATTTTTAAAAAATATTGAAGTTGCTTATGGCAAAAGCACTTAAAATTAGACAATTGAAAATAGAGTAAAATAAAGATACTCTCAAAAGCCACATAGCATCAGGGAGACAGAGAGTAGTACCAGAGGGAAGGTATATTAATGACTGCATTAAGGGGGATAGTAAATTACCCCAAATGTTCAATGTTTTAGTGGCAGCCACTGCATAGCTAGAGTATTGCATGAAGACATCAATACTAAATGGGGGATGGTTGCCAGAGGGGATTCTAGAAATGCTCAGAAAGTTGATATGAAGGGAGTACTACATAGATATAAACTTGGGCTACTACATAATTTCATCTTCAGGGTACATCTGCTTTGCCATTTCTCTTCTACTTATTTTTCTGTCCCAGGAAAGGAGCAGTTATCTAAAATATATTGTAGGGATGGGGTGAATGAAGGTAGTTTCAGTTACTGAGAGTTCATACATGATGTTAAAACTTTTGGTGGATTCATTCATTAAAAACACTTTCTGAGGCAGAGTCATCTGTCTTCTCCTCTTCTCCCCTATTAACATGCTAGCTTTAAATTACACACCTTTATATAAGTTGACGCTCATACTTCCATTCTGACTGTTTTAAAATTTTATTTTAAAAGCAGTTTTAATTTTTTAAAATTGTTTAAGTGGTTTCCATGAGTATAAGAAGTTAGAAAAAGAAATCTGGAGGTGAATAAAAAGACCAGTATGAGAAATACTCTGACTATAACATATAATGATAGTTCATCAATTGACTTGGAAAATAGATTGGAAAGTTGATTGAAGGCCTGTTTACTATCAGTGACTATTCAGATATATTATATTCTGAGTATTACATTTGAGAAAGCTTAAAAGTATAAAGAAATTTTAGAAAAAGTGCAAACAAAGTAGTTGAATAAGAACATTTTTGGTACTTAAAGTTGTAAACTCCTCATTAGAAAGTTTAAAACACTTTACATTACAAAAAAAAAGTTCGCTAAAGGTCTGAGATGAACAATTTTATTGCATTTAAAAATGAATTTTGCCCTGCCGGCGTGGCTCAGTGGTTGAGTATTGACCCATGAACCAGGAGGTCAGGGTTCAATTCCCTGTCAGGGCACATGTCCAGTTGTGGGCTCAATCCCCAGTGTGGGGCGTGCAGGAGGCAGCTGATCGATGATTCTCTCTCATCACTGATATTTCAATATCTCTCTCTCCCTCTCCCTTTCTCTCTGAAATCAATAATATATATATAATTGAAAAATGAATCTTAAAAAATAAATTTTAAAATAGGTGAAGTAACTTTCTATACCTTAAAAATGTTCAATATTATTTAATTTTCTAGCTCCTTACAGTGCATTTTTATACTATGCCCAACATGTTGATAATCTACTCATGATACTGACATTTGTTTCAAGTATTCCAGCAGGTGGCACTACCACACACCAAGAGCAGAGAAAATGAAAAGAACATTTATCTACTGACTATTTTCAGGAAAATAAACTTTTCTCTAAAACAAGTTGAATACTATTTTAAATAATAACTATAAGTAAAAATTCATAGCTTGACTTTGAAGTCTGAGTACTTTTATGAATTATACAGAGATGATTGTCTAATTACCATCTATCTATCAATAGTTGTTTCTTCAGAAAACTTGGAGTTACACAAAAGAGAAGCACCAGGAATGCACATGAAATGTGTTTCTAGGACAAATAGGATGAGGATAGATGCTGTGCAAAGTTTTCCCTGTTGCCCAGGATAACCGTTAAAATAGCATTTGTTCAGGGCAGCAATTTTCAACCAGTGTTCCACGGCAAGCACCCTGGTGTGCCACAAGGATTTTTAAAACATGCAATACCTGACTATTTAGTCAGGGGCACTGACCTCTTCTCCCTTAGATTGCCAAACAAAAGATGACAACAGCCAACACAACAAAAGCTGTCTTGTAGGAATGAAACAATTTTTTTTGTCAGATCGGCAAAAATATATATTTTTGGTATGCCACAAAATTTTAGTAATTAGTTTATGTGTGTCATGAGATGAAAACGGTTGAAAATCACTGGTTTAGGAGATTCCCAGGTGAATGTATTGATTACTAAAAAATTATACTCCATCATTAAACTTTAAAAAATAAACTGAGTCATAAGTAAATGATAATTGTTTCCATTCTCAAGAAAAAAGTTTAACCACATTCATTTTATTATCTTATCTAAAAAATTATGCCACTGAAAACACAGATACATGCAGTAATATAATACTTGTAAAACATAGTTATGCTGTGTTACAAAGTATTTTTTAAATCTGCAATACCAAAGCCTACATTAAATTTGTTTGCTGAATATCAGGGATATGTGAGAAAAATAAACTTTACTGACTGAATATTTTATTTAATTTGTATCCCTAAGTACAAATGAAGTAAGATATGTGTTTTTTAGTTTGATGTATCCTGGCTAACACAACACACTAGAAAATCTCTCTAGATTTGGGCAACTCAATCTGGCCTCTCCCTTGTTTTGGTAAATACATTTTTTGTAACTTAGCTATGCTCATTTCTTCATGCAATGTCTATTGATGTTCTCACACTACTAGTATGTAATAGTTGAGTTGAGCCATTGTGACAGACTTGAGATAGCCTATAAAATCCAAAATGTTTATTACCTATCCCTTTACAAAAATAATTTTCCAACCTAGCTATAAAATATGTTTTTATCTTTTCCTCAAATTACATGAAGTAATTTCTTGAACAAAAGTATAATGATAATATACTTGTTTGTGTATTTGTAATATTTGTGATTTCTCCCTGTCAATCACCTTACAAATAATTGAATGAAGCTTCAAAATTCATTAATTAGTACAGAATTCTTCTACAGATGGATACCATGTGAAGTCCAGAGGATACAACAGTTATAAGACTCAGTTTCTCATATCCAAGAGCATATAGTCTTTTGGGAGAGATGATAAACTTATAAAAATAATTAATAATACAAACCATGTTAAGCTAAATTCCAAAGAAAAGGCACAGTCAATAAATGATCTAGGAATTAAGGGAAAAGAGAAATTGTTGTTTACGTTAATTAAATATAGAGGGTATATTATCAGGAACACTTAAAGTGAGAGAATTAACTTGTTCACAACTAATAGAATTCTCAAATTTGGCAATGTTTGGTGTGGGGCAAATTACCCTCAGAACTGGGATTGTCTTTGCCAATAATAATTTAACACAGATTCACTGTGGGAATTATAATTTATAATAATATTTTACAAGTCAATAGCATACAGGATAATGTCCCTTAATGAGCCAATAAAAAATAACATATTCCAAAATAATGATAAATTAATTATACCACTGTTTCAGGCAAAGAGGAGATAAAAGAAATAAATTCCAAAGTTAGTTGAGATGTACCTTTCTACGAGTTGGTTCTTGGTAGACTCAGCCCTTCCAACTAAAAGCTAGCTATCAGCTGCCTCACGAGAGCAGGCAGTGGCTCTGTTGTTTGCAGGCAAGGTGGGCTGCTTCAGTGGTAATTACTCCTGTAAGTAATACATAGCTTATGCCACTGCCTACAAAAGTAGCTTCACCAAGGCAGGAAACACAAAGTCCCTTCTCTTTCTGAAATTTCTCCACCATTTAACACCACCACTGGTCAAGAGTAGCCCGGCTATGCAGGAGTAAGTGCCTCAAGATCTTCAGAAAGCCATTTAGATCAGCAGAGTAGTCTTGCCCAGACAAATTCTTGGTATTTAAACTTTAAGTGTCCATTGCATGATTGTTGCTCTTCCTCATGTTCTTACTGATAAGTTCCCAGAATCACCTGCCAACTGCTGACCTACTGAGTGCCTATGAAGAGCAATAGATGTTTATGATAGCATTCTGGCACAGCCTCCTCAATGTAAACTAATTCATTTAAATCATAAACAAGTGAATTTTAAATCATAACCAACCAAAACACAACAGGCAAGATGAGGAAAGAATATTCCAAACAAAGGGAATAGCTTAAATGATTTCAATGAAGTTTTTATAGTTTTACTATTAATGGTATTCAGTTTTTTATAGTTTTACTATTAATATGTTAATATATTACTTAGCTTCATGGCATTTGCTGGTATTTTAATTTATAATGGAAATTTGTGCCCAATTTACAAAATAACAGTTTCTACAAAAAATATATTTTATAGAAAAGCTATGACTGCATGATGACTTTAAAACCTATAGTTTATACCTAAATTTTCCTCTTCCCTCTCCAAAAAAGAATAGTTTTCATTTTAGTGAAATATAATTTAAGTAAAATTAGTGGAACTTGTCATACAATTTGACCTAGTTTTTAAATACCTGGGTATAACTGAATTTTATCTGAGCATCCTATATAACAAAAGCCTAGTGACCAAAACAGTGGAACAACCAGAATGACCAGAGACCAGGGCGATGAGGCAAGCAGGTGAGTGGTTAGGGGCGGTGAGGCAGGCAGGTGAGTAGTTAGGGGTGATCAGACAGGCAGACAGAGGCAGTTAGGGGCAATCAGGTAGGCAGGCGAGCAGTTAGGAGTGGCTAGGCAGGCAGGCAGAATGAATAGGGGCAATCAGGCATGCAGGTGGGCAGCTAGAAGCCAGTGGTCGCAGATTGAGAGAGGGATGTCCGACTGACGTTTAGGTCAGATCCTGAGGACACCAAAAGTTCTCAGGATTGCTAGAGGGTCCAGCTAGGCTGAGGGACCCTCCCACCTTCCCCCCACCATGCACGAATTTCATGCACCGGGCCTCTAGTATTAAAAGAAACAATTCAAGGGAATAGAGTTTACTAATTAAGAAGAGAGAACATGCCCTAGCTGGTTTGGCTCAGTGGATAGAGCGTTGGCCTGCGGACTGGAGGGTCCCGGGTTCGATTCCAGTCAAGGGCACATGCTTGGGTTGCGGGCTTGATCCCCAGTAAGGGGACTTGCAGGAGGCAGCCAATCAATGATTCTCTCTCATCATTGATGTTTCTATCTCTATCTCCCTCTCCCTTCGTCTCTGAAATCAATAAAAATATTTTTTTTAAAAAAAAGAAGAGAGAACATCCTATATAATAAAAGAGTAATATGCAAATTGACCCTAACAGCAGAACGACTGGGAATGACTGGTCACTATGACACACACTGACCACCAGTGGGCAGATGCTCAATGCAGGAGCTGCCCCCTGGTGGTCAGTGCACTCCCACAGGGAGCTCTGCTCAGCCACAAACCAGGCTGATGGCTGCCAGCACAGCGGTGGTGGCAGGAGCCTTTCCCGCCTCCTCAGCAGCGCTAAGGATGTCTGACTGCAGCTTAGGCCTGCTCCCTGCTGGCAAGTAGACATTCCCTGAGGGCTCCCAGGATGCCAGAGGGATGTCTGACTGCCAGCTTAGGCCCGATCCCCAGGGGAGCGGGCCTAAGCCAGCAGGTGGACATCCCTGAGGGCTCCTAGACTGTGAGAGGGCACAGGCCAGGCTGAGGGACCCCCCCAAGTGCACAAATTTTTGTGCACCAGGCCTCTTAGTTGGTATATATTTTCTTTTCAACTTAATTCATGTGCTTTAATTTCAAGGGCCACAGTTTTTAATAACATTCAAGAGGTTGGAAGAATATAAAATGAATACTTATTGAAGTGAAACTTGGCATTTCAATTGTTTAAAACACGAAGTTATATGACTGTTGGTCCCCAGGTGAAATTCGAACTGGCCCTCAGTTGAGGGTAAGGAGAAACCAAAGAAAGAGGCAGACTACTTTTCAGATTGGTTGTTGGCAGGTTTATTTTTATTTTATTTTTATCTTTTTAAAAATATGTTTTTATTGATTTTAGAGAGAGAAAAGAAGATGGAGGGAGAGAAACATTGATGTGAGAGAGAAACATCAATGGTTGCCTCCTGCACACCCTTTACTGGGAATCCAGCCCACAACCCCAGCTTGTGCCCTGACAGGAAATCAAACCGGCAACCTTTGGGGTGATGCTCATCTAATTGGGCCACACCAGCCAGAGCTTGTAGTTGGCACTTTTAATAAGCAAAGGAATTTACTTATGAGGCTTGTCAGACAACTACATCTCTGCACCTGCCATCCAAAATCCTAAAAGTTTACTATATAGAGGCCTGAATAGCTTTCAGTAACTTATACAAACCAGATGGTCTCAACATACCTTACTCTCTCAATGCTACATCCTTGGAATGGCTCCAAGTTTGGAAATGGTGGGCAGAATGTCTCCCAATTATGCCCTAGCCAGATGAAGACAAACTGGAGCACTCACCAAAAATTACTGTTCAAATGTTGAACTCACAGGGAAAGTGGTTTCAACTCTAATTTCCATTTAACTTTGCCCAAGTCAGATGCTATATGTGATTTGGCAAGAGAGTAAATTTCCTACTACTGATTACCTAACATACTTGGTTATTTAAATCTGCTGTTCATATATTAATCAATATCTGCTGATACTAATGAAATTTTGTTACCATTGATAACCACTTAAAATGCTAAGATTTAGAGAGACCAATCTGCTTAGGGTTGTTCTTATGCTCACGCCTTGGCTGTGTACCCATTATACTCTTGGTAGGTGACCAGAATAAATATTTAGGGGGCAATTCTTTCAGCTTCACTGAAGCATTTAACTTACTTGATTATACTTGCCTTTCACAAATAATGAGGACTCCCTGGTTGTGAATTTCAAGATGACTATTCTCAATGGATTATGATCCAATTAAACAATAATTTCTGTTTCAAATGACAACTGTACACAAACAATGGACTGCTTCCACTTGCTTGTTCATACAATAATTACCAAAATTACAGAATGTCATTATAAAAATGGTAGGTGTAAAAGAGAATGCTAGTGGTAGTGTGGTCAGTTTTTATTTTCACTATTAAACCATCAAATTCTTAAAAAACAAAAAACAATGCCAGTTGTAATGGCAAACTGGTGTGTTTATTGGTTTCTGTGAGTACCTTAAAGAGTTCAATTCTCTGGTGTGTGGCAAACTCAGTGCACTTCTTAAAAATAACTTTGTTTCAGTATTACGCTTCTGGGAATCTCTCCTAAAAATACTTCAAAATATAAGAATATATTCATTACTGAGTAACATGTTCACTGATTGATTAATGAGTCCCGATTTTTTGGTTATTTTGCCATGGTGAAATAAACAAAACAAAACAACATTTGACTGTCTCTTCTCACTCCGAAGGTATTTTCAGGTTTTGGAATCTTTGCTCTGAGTGTCCTTGCATAAAAGAGGGCAATTTGCTAAAGAGAAATAGCCAGGCTTTGGGAGAAAATGAGAACATGATGCTATTGAAGTTGAATATTTATGATAAGCTCCAGGAAAGTGGAGACATTGAATTTTCAAAAGACTAAGAAAGGGGTAGTAATCAGTGAAGTGTGCATGCTATGGGGGACCCCAGACTGAGTTTAATAGACAATGACTGGGAGCCAGGAAAGAAGTACATCCCAGCCCTCAGGGTTCCTAAGGCCTCGCATCGTGCTGCGCTGAGAGCCAGGGCCCATCATCCACAGCTTCTTGGGTTGTTTATCTCCAGGATCCGAGGAAAAATTATAGAATTCCCCTCTGCTCTTTAAAATATTGGTTACAATTGATGCATTACCTTTAATATCGGAGAGGTCTTTTGTGCAGAAGAGCTGTCATGACCTGGCTTAGAATTTAATATCTTGATCTAATAACTCATATTTATAAAATTATCCTAAATATTCATTTGAAACCATATGTAATATCAGATTCTCTTAGTGTTTGAAATTTATAAAGGTACACAAATTGCACACAATAAGACCAATTGTAAGACCCATCTCTAACTACACACACATGCATATAGATCGGTCACAAAATCACACTAGAGGCCTGGTGCACCAAATTTGTGCACGGCGGTGGGGGGGTGGTGTCCCTCAGCTCGGCCTGCACCCTTTCCAATCTGGGATCCCTTGGGGATGTCCGATTGCCAGTTTAGGCCCGATCCCGGCAGTCGGACATCCCTCTTGCAATCCGGGACCACTGGCTCCTAACCGCTCGCCTGCCTGCCTGCCTGGTCACCCCTAACCTCTCTGCCTGCCTGCCTGATCATGCCTAACCCCTCTGCCTGCCTGCCTGATCACCCCTAACTGCCTCTGCCTGCCAGCCTGATAGCCCCTAACTTGCCCCCATGCCAGACTGATTGCCACTACCTTGCCCCCCTTTCGACCTGATCACCCCTACCTTGCCCCCCTGCCAGCCTGATTGCCCCTAACTGCCTCTGCCTCGGACCCCGGCCTAAGCCACAGTCTGGCCTCCCTCTGCGGGAGGCGGTCTGGTGGATCAGGGGAAGGCGCCACCCACATTACCCCGCTGCTGCTGCCACTGCCAGCCTAAGCCTGGGCCCTTCGCAGCCACTGTGGCTTTGTCTGGAAGGATGTCCGGAAGGTGTCTGGAAGGTCATCTGGAAGACACCCGCTCTAATTAGCATATTACCCTTTTATTAGTATAGATGCTTAGTTTGGCATCCTCCAAAGCAAAGCCTGAGAGAAAGGTTTGAAGACAAGTAGTTCACTTGGAGATGATGCCAGGGAGCAAGACTGAGGGACAAGCAGAGTGGAATGAAGGAAGGAAAGCCAATGAGGGATGCCTTGTGGACTGGCCGTCATTGCACCTAGTGATAGGTTTTGGAGATGTTTTTAATGACCTTATGAATTCATGTCAAAACTGTTTTCCCAGAATTGATTCCAGGATACTGGACACTGAATTTCTTAATTTCTCCTCCACCCTACCTCCATATTACTGATAATGGTGACATCTCCATTTATCTCTATTAAAATAAACAACTTTCCATACATCACCTACTATATTTCTGGTAACTCAACTTCAATACTGCTTAAGCCTACAAAGACCTGTAATCCATCAATACCTCTACTTCTAATTGGCCCTCACTTTCTTGTGTCCTCACTCCCCTCTGCATCCAAATAAACTTTCTTATCAAGCATTCTGACACTCTCTGATATACTTCTTTTTCAACTATCTTGCCCTTCTCTCTCAGTTTGATGAAATCACAGAGAAAGCCACTTTGTCTATTCTGTACATCCTCCCCCAGAGAGGGTAACTGAAAGAACAGGCTGAGTCATTTCACTTTACACTCATGATCACCGGCCTCAAGTGGGCCTCCATGCTGCTCAAGAATCATGCATTCCCCAGTTCATTCACTTTCAAATTATGTTTGACATTGATTTGATGTGATTTTCTCACTCTTCCAACATCTAACGGATCCTTTCTCATCTTTATTCTATAATTTTTTTCAGAAATATAAGCAATCAGGAATATTCAAGATGCTCTTTCCATCTCATCTCACACTTCCCTGCATAGTATTTCATGTACTCCACCTTCTCTCCAATTTCAATGAATGAATCCCTTTTCTCATATTCTAAATTCTATTACTTTTAACTGCGGAAGGACATCTTGCCAATAGGACAAATCCAGGTGTTATGGGGCCTAAGTTTATAAATTTTGGAGGCCTTCTTTAGGAAAAACAGCACAAAATAGCAAATATAAAATGTGAATACTTATCTATATATATATAAAGAGGTAATATGCTAATTGGTCCTAACGGTGTATGAGTCATGACTGGGCAGAAGCTGGTGGGTGGGGATGGGGGCGGGGACTTCCACCCCCAGCGCAGGTGCTCGCAGGCCTGCCCAGTGCTTACATCAAGCTGCCTCAGAGGCAGAGGCAGAGGCTGCTCCTGACTGGTGGGCGGGGATGGGGAGGCCGGCCAAGCCCGAGTCCAGCTTTGGCTGGGACAGCGGGAGCCCGAGGCCACCCCAGGCCCCGCAGGCTGGATGATGGCTCAGTGGCAGGCGGCGTCTCCTTGCATGGCGCCCAGGGGCAGGTGCGAGGGACGCGGAGCCTCACCATGGGCTGCTGCGCAGCTGCTGCGGAACTGCTGCTCAGCAGGAGCTGGTGGCCTGGAGCCAGAGTGGGTGTGCACAGACTGCTGAGCCTCCTAGTGCTGCACTCCCTGCCCAGCCTGGCCCCATGTCTGCCTCCCGCCCAGTGTTTCAGGCAGGGAGAGGAGGCTCATGTCCACCAGAGCCCTAGGACGCACCGCCTGCGCCGCTGCCTGCCTGACTGGCAGTGACCAGAGCGTCGCAGGCGAGCTGCTCCTGCTCCCAGTGGTGGAACGGGGAGGAGGGCGCTGGGTGCAGGGAGGGACCTCAAATGGGTTCCTCCCGTCACCGTCACCGGGAAGGGGCCTGGCCTGGGCCCGGTGGGGAGCTTATAAAGTCTGGCTGAGCAGGCACCGGTTCATACCAACTGTTACTCTGCCATCTTCCTCCAGCTCTACAAGCTAGCCCTCCTGCCCCACCTGACCAGGGGAATGGGCTCCAGGCGACCTCCCCAAGCACAGACTGTTGGCCTGGAGACTCGAGGAAGAGTGCTGGTGGGGTCTGGGCGGAGGCCAGTGCAGAACTACCAGGAAAGAGCTGCTTCGGTGTCTCGGTAAACTTTGCAACCAACCCAAAAAGGAAACCGAGAGGGGAGAGGCTGGGAGCTGTGGATTCCCAGTGCTTTAGTCACTTAAAACAGCCCCGCTTGTAATGCAGGCGGCTGTACATTCAGCTGAGAAATGAGGGAACTGAACACCACCGTCACTGGGCTCCAGTCGGTCAGAGGCCCAAGCGTCCACCATGAGAAGGAAAAAACGGAGGGAGGGGCCCAGAGGAAGGGAGGACAATTGAAGGAAATGTGTCTAGACTTTCCCCAGCCCTCTCCCTCTTTCCACTGCCTACAAAAGCCCCAGGCCCAGCCACAGTTCTGTCTCCACCTTTTAGTCCCCTGTTCTCCAACCACAGAGGAAAGAAATAAGGAAGGAGTCTGTGCTTCCTCCAGAAAGTATCTATATACCTGATTGGCCTGTCGCTTCCCACAGAGGGAAGCCAGACTGTGGCTTAGGCCCGCTCCCCGTGAGGGCTCCCAGACTGTGAGGGGGTGCAGGCAGGCTGAGGGACCCCCCCCATGCATGAATTTCATGCACCAGGCATCTAGTTTAAAATAAGATAAACCACTACAGATTTCAAATATAAAAAGATGTAGGAATACCATAAGAATCTTTATGTTCATAAAAATTGTACATTTTTATTAATTAACAGCCTGGTATGTTTCTATAATACATTCTGCCCCATATTTTTGTTGTATATACATTGTGCCTTTATATGACAATATTTTAATAATTTTATTGTATAGAGAAAATAGAATGGTATCTTAATCACTTTAAGAATTATTGATCAATATTTTAATTTATTATTGAGAGTTTATTCCACCTTCAATATTGTCAATGTCATTTACATTTTTAATATTGTCAAATTAAGAAAATATCTGTTAGGTTTTTTATTTCACATATGAGCTATAAGATTTTAGTTTGTGAGTGACATAAATACTCTGAGTGAATAACGGTAACCAGTTTGTTAATGTGTTTTCATATTATAGGTCACATACTATTTCTTAAGTCAACATTATTTTGTGGTAAATATTTAATAAATGTATATATTTGTCAATGCAGGCATGATTTATTCTTTTTATCAATTGGACTGTCAAATAATCTAAGAGTCTATTACTTCTTTTAGAAAATGTATAATTTCTTAATGAATTATTGTTTCTGATATGACTAGAAACTTTGATCTTTTGTTCTTCAGAAGGAATTTCTATTGCTTTAATATAGAAAAGTATGAAAAATTATTTCATTAGGAGGTACAATTATGATTTTATATATTGAGCTATTGAATGTATCCCAGATAGCAACTTGTGTTGGGACAGGTTATCAATGAAAAGCAAATCCTTTACCTCCAATTTTAGATATCTGGTGATTTGAAGAATTTTCCACAGATTATAAATGTTTTCTTCACACACTACTAACATAATTCTGGTGCTGGGCATTGTATGTCACTTTCATAATTGAGATGTGACTTCTGATTCTGTACCTATTGTCAGGATGTCAGGTGAGTCAGCACTGTGGAATTGTAGGAGGTAGGATGTCTGGATGTCAATTCTACATCCAGTTATGTGGAAGTGACAGTAAACTACCAAAACATACCTCCAAATTCCCAAACTGAAAGTATTCCTCAATTTTATTTCCCCTTCGCCTGATTCCCCATATGTCTGTGGTCACTATGACACTACATAATCTGACAGGAATGTGGATGAAAGGGAAGTCAACATGGGTAGCAATACTGGTCTTAAGTTTTTGCTTTAACATACTTTGCATTTGAAAATTTTACAAAAAAATACATGACAATCTATTGCTAGGGCACCTCCCAGGGCTTTGGAAAAAGTGAAAGTGAGGGTCCCTGAAGATTGAATTTTATTAGCCTTATAGTACAACTGCCTGTTCTTACTAATAACTTTATAATCTCTTCTTCATCAAAACATTTCCCTACGTACCTAAGGTTTTCCCTATTATCAAGCAAAGATATTCGTTTATATTCCATGAATGAAAGCCTTGACACTACTTTGCCCTCCAGCTACTGCCTCATTCTTTTTTTCTTTACTAGAGGCCCAATGCACAAAATTCAAGCAAGTGCCTTGGCTCTGGCCCCTGCCTACCACCGCTGTGGCTGGGGGCCTCTGCCGCCTCTGCCACAGCCCCCGCCTGCTGCTGCTTTGTCCAGAAGGAAGAATGTCCGGAAGGACATCAGGTCTAATTAGCATATTACCCTTTTATTATTATAGATAGTAAAACTATTTAAAAGACTTACATAAACTCCCTCTCTCTAATTCCTGCAATCACCACATTAAAATTTGTTTTAATATTTGCTATGAAATCCTATACTCCACTTCTGAAAATATGGCTTAGATATTCTATATAACAAAAGGCTAATATGCAAATCAACTGAACGGCGGAACAACCAGTCACTATGATGTGCACTGACCACTAGGGTGCAGATGCTCAATGCAGGAGCTGTGTGCACTCCCACAGGGGGACCGTGGTGAAAGCCCTGAGCTGGGCTCACTGCTGGCAAGCACAGTGGCAGTGGCGGGAGCCTCTCCTGCCTCTGCAGCAGCGATAAGGATGTCCAACTGACGGTGTAGGCCTCCTCCCCATGGAATGGGCCTAAGCCGGTAGTCGGACATCCCCCAAGGACTCCTGGACTGCAAGAGGGTGCAGGTCAGGCTGAAGGACCCCTCCCCCGAGTGCATGAATTTCGTGCATCAGGCCTCTAGTTTTATGTATATTTCCAGATTTCTTTAAAACACTATTAAAATTTCCCTAAAGAAATTCTTGGTAATTTTGACTGATATTAACCAATTAAATGTATAATTAAAAGTTAATATTAACTTTAAAATTAAGAATTTCTATCAGTAAAATTGTAAAACATTTGTTATTTTTGTTGTCACTATGAATGTGATTTCTTTATTCAGATCCAGGAAAACTAATAATTTTTATCAGCAAGTTATTTTATAATTATTTTTCTTAGCCAATTATCTCATATTTTCTAAACACGTGAATACAATAAATTATGCCATAAATTACATACACATAATTTTTCATCCAAAATTTTAAGTATTTCCCCATATTATTATGAATTATTTCTCATCATCACTTTTAAGGGCTTCTTGTTAAACTACATTATGAATAAATATATTTATGTAACTCTGTCCTTAGTATTAAAGAGGTTGTTTCCAAGTTTCCACTGTTAAAAATAATGTAATATTAAAGATCTTTATGCACTTTATTTTCTGTATATGGGATTAATTCTTAATGATATATCCTAAGAGCCCTTTTCTGCTGTCAAAGGTTTTAATATTTCTATATGAAAACGCTTTAAAAATGGATGTTCCAATTTTTCTCATAAATGTAAAAGTGTAATAATAATTTTGAAACTCCTATAAGGAAGATTAAGAATGTAGCATCTTTGTTTCACCTTTTGGAATAACAGTAGCTCTTCTCTCCTCATCCTTTACATAATTTCATTAATTTAACTCAGGATATAATCATTATCCAATTTTCTCTTTTTCATTACTTATCTAACTTTGCATGAAGATTTACAATAAATTTGTTTAGCTCTACATATTTATTTGATTTAATGCTCAAAGTCAAATCCTTGTCAGTCAAAATCACCTGGATAATAGGTTCCTTATTTTTATTAATTTTTGAGTTTTTAGCACGCCTTTTTGCAATTAATCATTAAGATGATCTCTACCTTTGTATCTTTAGCTATTAAACTTTGATGATGAATGACTGAGCATTCATTATTCACTTTAAAGTTCTGTAGATGTTGTTCCATGTTCTATTATTTGATGTTATATAGATACATTTGGAAATCAACATTACTTTTGTTCCTTTGTTAATATCCTGTTTATGTTGTTTTTGTTGTTCCAATCATGGGATCAAATTACTGGAATTGGTAGTACGTTGTTCTACATATTCACAGGTATTTTTATTAATTTCTAAGACAACTATTAAACATTAAAAATCATACATATATTCATTTAAAAATAACTACATTATTTTTATGATTAAAAACATTTATTTGCTGAAACATTACAGGACAGTTATTTCTGCATGAGTTTCCTCTCTACGGTGTAATCCTTATAATCATTCTTGCTTAGAAATAAAGACAAAACAAAGAAGTTACTACAGGGTATTTCTAACTATCACTATAAACTACTTATGTGATTGGAATATTTTAATACTTATATTAATGCCATTACTTTCATTATTTTTTTCACACAATGGCAAAATAAAATATTTTCACATAGCTAAATAAACTCTAATAGATATCTATAGACTATGCTATAAATCTTAAGCTTCCTTTAAAAAGCTGTTACTCAATTGCCTAATACTATAAGTATTTATTCTTTTGAACCCTTTTGGGATTCTTGTAAAGCACATTTACTCAGCTTACTTCATCTGTATTGAAAGTCAAACTTATTAATAACTGAAAAGCAATCCTATGGTTATGCTCATCAATGTATCAGTGACTTTCTTAGTAAAATGCAATGCAAAACTATAGTGTGGGCAAACCAGGAGAGATAACCACAACATTAAGTACATTTAACCTAGCTCAATTTGTTTCCCTCGCTAAGGAGAAAATAACACTCAAAGCAAGTTAGAATTTTCTCACACCACATTATAATGTAAAAGCTAAAGGCAGATGATGTTCATCCAAGGTGCTGTGATCCTTAAAGTGGTCACACAGCGTCTCTAAGACTGTAGGCTGAATAGGGGTGTGCTCAGGACATTTGCAGTTTGCTTCTCATCATCACCTCAGGGTTGGAGATTTGGCCCTTAGCCTTAGCATTTTTCAGCTGCCACTCATGCATTGTTATTTACTTCTACCCAGATTGCCGTATTTTTTTACGATGCCCTTTATAATATAAGACAATGTGTAGCAATCCTTAATAACCTATTGTTCCCATCTGTTATCACCATCAATTCCTGGAACATTCACAGGCCCTGAACATTCATAAAATTTGCATTTTAACCCCCAGTGTGACAGTTTTTCTAGGAATTCTTGATGTCCCTCTAGCACTGTTTGTTGCACCTGCTTTGTTAGCCATTCAGTGAATACTTCATACATTTCTTAAAAATGAAACATAAAAGCAGAGACTAAATTAGAGTAAGGAAGCATTTTTAAAAAGTCATTTAATTGGCAAAAAAATCCACAATGGCCCCTTTTCTTGGCTGAAACAAGACATTACTCAATCTTCTTTGTTAAAAGGCAATGACAAAGAATAGTTAATCTTCAGTGCAATAAATATTTTGGAAATCAACTAAATTTTAACTAGTGCTGGTCTATCTATTTGCCTCCACTTTAAAATCTTATAAATTTTTGTTGTGATGTTAAGAGAGGTTGAAAACTGCCTTATTAATTACAAATACTTTAATAATACCTCACATCACAGGCCAGTGTTAGTATTATGATACAGGAATATTCCTTAAAATGCTCATTTTGCCAATGCTTTCTTATATATGAACCATTTAATTTCATCATTAAAAGTGAAATTAAACCTATCAATTATTCTTCACTTACAAAAAATTTTGTTTTATGTCCTTTATTTTTTAAAAAACTTAGCAGTACATATTTTAATTCATTCAACAACTTGTAAATCAAAATCCAGTTCATACAGACTAATTCAAAAGGAAAAATAAGTAACTGATGTGTTGTGATTTTTAATTGAAAGTTAAAGAAAATTCAATTGAGCTGAAGAAAAATTCATAGTAACTGAATTATATTCAAGTATACTATTCTAAGTGGTAAAATCATAACTCATAAATATGAAACAAACATGTCAAAGGAGCTATGATGATTCAAAATCATTTGAAATATACATATATATGTGTGTATACACACACACACACACACAGTCCCTGACTTACTATTCAAATTAATGATTTTTCGGCTTTATCATATGCCAAAACGATACACATTCAGTAAAAACCGTACTTCGAATTTTGAATTTTAGTTTCCCCCCCCAGCTGGCAACATGCAGTAAGGCATTCTCTTATGCTGCTGGCAGTGGCAGCGAGCTGCAGTTCCCAGTGAGCCACGTGATCATGAGGGTGATAAACTAATACTCTCCCTTGTACTGTGTTGCCAGCATTTTTTGGATATTGCCTTTTAAGCACATTTAAGGTAGGTTAGGCTAAGCTATAATGTTCCATAAAGTAGGTATATTAAATGTGTTTTCACCTTACTGGGACATAACCCAATGTAAGCAAGGAGAGATTAATCTGTGTTTGGGTTTGATCTAAAACTGGCTAATATTTACAGAGCAATAAATATGTAGGGTTTTTCATCCCCCAGAAAGAATTTTTTGCATTTTTATTGAACAAAATTTACATGTTAATATTTTTTCCTTATATAATGGCAAAATAGGCAATAAGTAGAATGCCAAATCCAAAATTGCCCTGAATGAACTTCCAGTAATCTTTTTTGCTTATTTCTAAGTTTCAAATGATTTTTCTGACACCTATTTGACCTCACAAAGAATTTGAGTGTGTTATCATTGGTCTAGACTGAACTATTAATTGTTCCTTAAAAAAAGAGCGAAATAGTTGTAAATGATGTTAAAGAAAACAATCTGTTTTCTTTTAAAAAAATTTTTTTGAGGCTATTTGTGGAAGGTTATAAAATGTTAAGGACTTCCTTGGGGATAGTGGTCACTGCAATGCAGTTACTGCCTATTGTATAGTCCCTGAGAACGACAAAACAGTGTTCTGCCTAGAGGACAACAAAGAAATCAAATGCAGTCTTCACTTCAAAATTTAACTGAAAACGTGTTTTTTTTCTCATGACAAATTCAAGTACAGGGATGGGAGAATTGCAAGATCTCTACAGAAGAATTTCAAGTTATTTGAACAGGGGGATCAGTTCTATTTACTTCTTTTCTTATAGAAAGTGTGTCCTGCTAGTCAGAACATGTCCTGTGCATGAATAAGTAGACACTGTTGGTGCCATACGCAACTCAACCAGGACAGTTTGACAACACCCATGCTATTCGGTACCTGCTTAACTAGATGAGTGCAATGATTATGTACTTTGATGTCACTGCAATAATAAATTGCTACAAGATTTTCCAAATGCTTATTCTAATTTCTGTGCTAACCTTGTCATGACCCAGTGACAAGCATTTAGTGGGCCTGTCACCGGCCTGTGGACCACATTTAATTAGTATCACACTACCTTGGGAAATGACATCTCTGGATCTTTTTTCTTGTTATGCTTAATTAGTTGATTTGAAATTTTTTAATATTGTCTATCACCTCAGAAATGTTGCTCCCTCTGTTTTAAAATGTAGTGGCCAATGTAGCCAAAGCATGAAGCTTACCCAAAAAAACTAAGTCATGGGAATAAATTTTCTCAAGGAAATAGCGGTTAACTTTATATTGGGTTTTCTTTTTAGCGGTTGAATAAAAATGAAAGATTTCTAAATTAATTAAAACAAAGGTTATACTAATAAAAGGGTAATATGCTAATTAGACCAGATCGACCAGATGTCTTCCAGACATCAGATGTCCTTCCGGATAAAGCCGGGGCCGGCCAGGGGGAAGCTGCCCCGGAGGCAGGGAAGCCAGTAGTGGTCGCAGTCCCGGGTGCCTGTGGCCCGGGCCGGAGGCAGGGAAATTGTCTGCGGTCCCTGGTGCCTGCGCCCTGCCAGAGGAAGGGAAGCCTAGGTTCTGGGTGCCTGTGGCCAGTCAAAGGGGAAGGAAGCCCAGGTCCTGGTTGCCTGCAGCCAGCTGGAGGAGGGAAGCCTGGGTCCAGGGTGCAGGGGGCCAACACAGAGGCAGTTAGGGGCGATCAGGCAGTCAGGCAGAGGTGGTTAGGGGCATTTAGGCAGGCAAGCAGAGATGGTTAGGGGCGATCAGGCAGGCAGGCAGAGGTGGTTAGGGGCGATCAGGCAGGCAGGCAGAGGTGGTTAGGGGTGATCAGGCAGGCAGGCAGAGATGGTTAGGGGCGATCAGGCAGGCAGGCAGAGTGGTTAGGGACAATCAGACAGGCAGGCAGAGGTGGTTAGGGGTGATCAGGCAGGCAGGCAGAGTGGTTAGGGACAATCAGGCAGGCAGGCAGAGGTGGTTAGGGGGTGATCAGGCAGGCAGGCAGAGTGGTTAGGGGCATTTAGGCAGGCAGGCAGGTGAGCGGTTAGGAGCCAGCAGTCCTGGACTGTGAGAGGGATGTCCAACTGCCATTTGGACATCCCTCTCGCAATCCAGGACCCCGCAGGGATTGGGCCTAAACTGGCAGTTGGACATCCCCTGAGGAGTCCCGGATTGCAAGAGGGTGCAGGCCGGGATGAGGGACCCCCTACCATGCATGAATTTCGTGCACCGGGCCTCTAGTAAAATTTATAATGCTTTCTTACTCATGCCAGTTAGTTGTTATGTGGTCATCCCTTTAACCTTAAATATTTATTAAGTGAACGTATTGACCTATGGTTTATGACAAGGAGAAAACTATTTAAATACAAGAGATTTGCATTTGATGCCTTTAGAATGTTCATAAAAGTGCAAATTGCTTTAAAATCAAACATTAGCATTTGCTAATCTTGAACACTTGACTTATCCTCCTCTAAGAGCACTAATGTCTAATAGTTACTGCAAACAAGGTAAGCCCTTTGCTCCCTTGATTTCCATTTTCAAACCTGGGTAATTAGAGTTACTTTTTACATGAATCAAAACATATTATGAAAGAAAAGGACTGAAATCAGTCCAAAGTCTGCTTAAAATATGTTAATCAGTGAGTAAATCAAACAAAGACCCTAAAGGAGTTTTCATTTTGTAGATTTGGGGTGGTTATACATGATACACATAAATAATAAGGGATATTTAGAGGTAATCATTGCTAACGAATGAAGAAAACAAATAGAGAAGGGTTTGGGGGTTCCGTGCATGGGGGACTGAAGGCATGAGGGATTGAGTTTGGAGTGTGGGGGTGAGATGAGGGCATGTTGTTATATTAATGAGAGTGATAAGCATCTGTGTCCTCAAGAAGATGCATTCTGAGCAAAGACGTGAGGAAGTCTAGGGAAAGAGCATTTCCCACAAAAAGAACACCTGCAGCAAATGCCTCTAATGAATGGTGCTGGTGTGGTCAAGGAGCACATGGAGCCAGTGTGGTCAAGGAGCACATGGTGCCCGGTGTGGTCAAGGAGCACATGGAGCCCGGTGTGGTCAAGGAGCACATGGAGCCCGGTGTGGTCAAGGAGCACACGGTGCCCGGTGTGGTCAAGGAGCACACGGTGCTCGGTGTGGTCAAGGAGCACATGGAGCCCGGTGTGGTCAAGGAGCACATGGAGCTCGGTGTGGTCAAGGAGCACATGGAGCCCGGTGTGGTCAAGGAGCACACGGTGCCAGTGTGGTCAAGGAGCACATGGTGCCCGGTGTGGTCAAGGAGCACCAAAAGGAGGGAGAGTGGTAAGAGGAGGAGAGGAGCCCAGAAGGCATGTATGCATATGTGTGTGTGTGTGTGGGGGGGTGAGGTGCTACCTCACATCTTTTCTCTGTCATCCCTCCTTCACTCTGGCCATTGCCACATCAGCAGGCAGGTAGGACTTGTTATCCCTGCCTACCCAGGGCTGCTGCACTCATGTCTGCTCTGCTCTGCTTCTCCTGGAACCCCTGGAGCAGCCCTGAGCAAGGGGGATGGCTGCTGGTGAATAAAACGTCCCCATTATGTCTCTTTACTGTCTCTAGTTTCCTCACTCTGGTTGTCTGGAATGACTTCCCCAAATAAGCTTCTTGCTTCTAAGCACTTGTGTCACGCTCTGCTTTTTGGGGAAATGGAAGCAGAGACCAAAGTGAGTGGTGAGGTCCTATAGGACCATGTGGGCATTTACGACCTTGTAAGTCTTTGGATTCCTTAGAGTACGGCATTTTGGACCAAGTTGTGACATGATTAGACTAAAAAAAAGTAGAAATTGAGGGGGGATAAAAGAGGACTCTATTAATCAAGTAGAATGACTCAGCTGACTGTAGACAACTCTGTGCCCACCACGTGCAAAAACACAACTTCAGTCTTTAATCCTGATCAGCCCAGGAGAGTCTGAACCCAGGCTTACAGCAGCATGCTTAAGTCTCCCCTGGCCTGTGGAGAGTAAGAAACCAGGCCCTTGCCTGCAGATTGGTAACAGCCTTACATTCTGAGCCAAGTGGCAAACATCCCAAGGAGGCTCTTGAGGGTTTGTGGAAGTGGAAGAGGAATTAAAATGATTGTAAACGAGGCCACTTAATTTTAATTCTCTCATCTCCTGGATGTTATTACTATTCATTAAAGCAGAAAGCATCTTAAATGCATGGAGAATGAAATTCATTCAACAAAATTATGTTAATACCAAAAGGTTTGTTTTTTATTTGATGTTTCTATAAGTAATTTGTAAAGAATGACTGTGTGTGTGTGTGTGTGTATGTGTGTGTGTGGTAGTAATAGTAGTAGCCAAAGGTTAAGATTTTAAGAATCTATTTCTGGAACCCCAAAATAATCTGAATTGCTTATTTTCTATAAATACATGAAATCTTCATGTTTATTATATTACCCTTTAAATTCTGTTTTTATATACTGTATTTTAGTACAAGACAGCATTTTCTTCAGTACGGTGTTAAAAGATAGGTATGTTTGTTCCTGCATCGCACTCTGTCAGCTTCTGCTTTAAGTGAACTTCTTTTAGAACCTGGATGCTAAATCCTTGTTTATTTTTCTCCTAGAATACAATTTGATCATCTAGATTATTTAATAAGTTTGTGGGTCAAAATGTTATATTTAACTTATAAATTAAATTTTGTATTATTTTATCTTATTGTAATTAAATGTTTGCATACTCATGGTGTGAAGAACCATGAAGGGATTTTTCCATACTTGGAAGCTAACAACTTAGCCTGCCACAGATTCGCGGCACTGGCACAAGGCATAGGACAGGTGGGTTAGAAGCGAAAGGACTCATTTACTTAAGGCACAGTGAGTGGAATGAGCTTCATGCTTCCATCAGTGCCTGCCCCTCCCACCCACCACCAAGTCCCATGGGGATGAGATGCAGGTGAGCATAGATCAGTGATGGCGAACCTATGACACGCGTGTGAGAGGTGACACGTGAACTCATTTTTTTTGGTTGATTTTTCTTTGTTAAATGCCATTTAAATATATAAAATAAATATCAAAAATATAAATCTTTGCTTTACTATGGTTTCAAATATCAAAAAATTTCTACATGTGACATGGCACCAGAGTTAAGTTAGGGTTTTTCAAAATGCTGACACGCCGAACTCAAAAGGTTCGCCATCACTGGCATAGATGGATGCTAAACATGCAATGTTTGTGTCACAACGAGAGCATTTAGAGTTCAGGAAACCTCAATATTTTATAAGAAGACGGCAAGAAAGTTGGCCCAAATTGTTGCACCAGAGGGAGACATTCTCTTCCTTATACTGACAGTAAGTAAATCCGTCCTCTGTTCTGGAGGGAGACTGTGTCTGACTTAGCAGCCTGCTCACTGTGCAAACGTCCTTGAAGAATAGTCTGGCACAAAATGTTATCAGTGCCTCTGCCAACAAATGTGGAGAAATGTGATAGACTCATAACATTACATTATAATTGGTTTTTGTAATAGAAATAATTTTTTCCAGAATAAAATGTTGCTTTATTATGACATAGGAAGGACTACAACCCATTTAGGGAGGGGAAGAGTCAAACAGTTCCTCAAAACAACAGGTAAAAGAGGTGTATACACCTTGGTAATTAGATCCACAGCACGATCATTGAGAATCTTTTTTTTTTTTTTACAATTTTTGTTTATGGTTGTAACAATCACTTTAATTATTAAACACACATACACACACACGACTCCACCCTAGCCATTTTACACAATGAAAGCACACACACCAAACCTAACCAAACCACGAAAGCTCCGATGTATAGGCCTGGGACATTCTAGCACCTGACAGGAGAGGGGCCACATGGGCCAGAGGGCAGCCTGGCCACTCAATCCTCAGGCTGCCCACTGGGCCCAGGCCCTGACCCAATATCTCTGCATTTACACTGCTCGGAGAGGGAAAGTCCACAACTTCACTGTGAAGTGCAGAAGTGACAGCTAATATTTCAGAAATCCAGGTTATTTTGGAAGTAATTTTTCCTCATGGGGAAAAAAAATGACACCTTAGAAAAGTATACAAACAGGATCTTTTCCTTGCCTTTTGCAGTCAATCCTGTTAGCTTAAGAATTTTTCTATATTAAAACATAAAGGTATTTCTTAATATTTTTATGTCAATGTAAAAAGTCATTATATGAATGTATCATAATAAACTGAATCAATCCCTTGTTACTGAATATTTAATTATTACAAGTTCTTGCTGGTACAAATAGTGCCATATTAAACCTCCTTATACTTATGATTTGAATACTCTCTAGACATGTGATTTACTGGTATGAGGATGCATAATTCACTATTGGTTTAAAGAGTATATGGGATTTTAATTTGAAGGCTATTGCAGGACTGTTTTTGCTTTCCTTATGACCT
>NW_005871123.1:3660889-3679857 GCF_000147115.1 Myotis lucifugus | reverse complement strand
GCTCAGAGCCAGCCAAGCCAGGAGGAATCCAAGCTTCCTGCTTGCTCCAGGTCCATGGCCACTGCCAGTTGAAATCAGGTATCTTGGGTTTATTTACCTTCTATAATTGAAATTTTGTTGCTTTGAGTGGAGCTCAGAGCTGACCGCAGCAGGAGGGAAGCTTGGCTTCCTCCATTATTGGGGCAACCAAGCCTCCTGCTTGCTCCAGCTGCCATCTTGGTTGGGTTAATTTGCATATAGTCACTCTGATTGGCTGATGGGCATGGCTTAAGGCATAGCAATGGGATGGTCAATTTGCATGTTTGCCTTTTATTAGTGTAGATGTGCATGTGTGTATGTATTTTTATTTCAGACTTAGATTTCTGAATCTTCTCTGGCTTATGCTTTCTTTAGATTCCATCATCAACCAATGGTCCAAATCCCCCTGATGGTTATCCTTTCAGACTTTCTGAGATCTATTTCTTTCCAAACCCAAATGTCTTCATAACATTCATGACCTTACACCTAATTGCTTACAGTTCATTCTTATTTCACAGTGATGGCCAATTCACTAAACATCTTCCCTGATCAGACATGGTCACTAGTAGCCAAAACATTATAGAATGAAGTTCATCTTAGCAAGAAAAGCCCCTGAACTCATGCAATAATCTGATCCACTATTTCACAGTAAAAATCCACATATCCTACCAGGCTTGTATCTTCTTTGCCTTTCAAAATATTCTCATTTTCATATTTAAATCCTTGATATTTATTCTTTAACTATTTAAAATTTTATGACATTTATTTGAAAATTTTAAAAAATTATGAATGGGGAAAAAGAAGACATATGTAAAACTTTAGACAATAAAAAAAATAAAAAGGTCCTCAAAAAAAAAGATTATGAAAGTAAAATTTTAAAATAAAATATTGATAAAGAGTAACATAATGTGAACATAGCAATATCTTGCACTTTTCTACTTCATCCAAAATACTGCTTACCAGCATCACCCCTCCTCAACAGATATGGCCACTTCCCCTTTTATTCACAAACACTTTTTATAAATGTTTATATTGATACCCTTCAGCAAAAGTATTTTAGGCATTATTTTCTGATTTCCCATGTTGGTAGGTGATAACTTGGCTCTCCTCTCTTCCCCAATATAGTTTTTCTATTCTTGAATCAGGGAGTAAATTATGTCTATGCTTCCTTTTTATGCACTTCTTAATTTTTTCTTGAGTTAATGATTATTTCATTTTTTTCATTGTTTTTGTCATTATTAATTTTCCAAGTCTCAATAGTTCTGTCATATCCTCATTTTATGTCCCACACTGTTCAATTGATTCCTAATAAAGGAAACATTAAAAAATAAGAATTTATGAGTCATCAAATGTCTGTAATTAGCTTTACTTTCTCTTTATACTTGATTGATTGACAAGTATAGAATTCTAAACTGAAAATAATTCCACTCAGATTTTTGAAATAACTTCTCTATTGTGCTCTAGCTTTCACTTTAGAAGACGTAGACATAAGAGTACTTTAAAACTTGTATTCTAAACTATTACATGATTTCCCTTAGCTTATGTCTATTTTCTTCCCATTTATTATTCTAAGCATCAGTTAGCTCACTAAATAGAGAGGGTATGTCATTTAATACTAGGTAATATGCTTTTCCTTTTATTTTTTATCATTTCTTCTCCATATTCTCTGTGCTCATTTTACTTTACATTTGTTCTTTACTTGCCACTTAATGAGCTGTTTGACATCCTGAATTAATCATTTAAATGATTCATCTTTTTTTCCTATTTTTAAAATCTTCCTTTTATTCCCTATTTGGAATATGCCCTTTAGTTTATTTTCAACAATAACGATGAAATATTTTTATCTATAATATTTTAAATTTTCAAGAGTTCTCTTTTAACTATCTTATTGTTATCGGCTGATCCTATGTTTATAGCTCTTCTTGTTTCATAGATACAATATCTCTGCTCATCTTTTGGGTTCCTGTATTGTTCCTGCTGGCTCTTTTTGTCTTTGTTTTATCTTTGTTTCATGTTTGAGGTATTTAAAAGAATTGTTTCATGATCTGTGAATATCCAAAAATATTCACTAATTCAACAAATATTTATTTAGCACTTAATATGTGTCAAGCAATTTTATTCTATAAGATAATGATTAATTTTTTTAAAGCATGGCTTCTGTATTGTGGTGTTAAAAAGCTAATTTGGAGTCTTGACTTCCAATAATTGTGGCATTCCTGTTATTGGACTAACCATCCCACAAATAACACTATTTAACTCTAAAAATGATATAAGGAATAACTGCAAATACTAGAAAGTAATCAAAATCAGGCAAAAACTGAAGAGAATCTAATTTTTGAAATGAAGAAAACATAATGGGAAATATTTTACCCAAGTACTCTCACCAGTACCAGCTAATCCTATATAATAAAGAAGAAACATGTAAATTGAACGTCCATCCCCTTTGCTCACCAGCCAATCAGGAGTGACTATGCAAATTAACCCAACAGAGATGGCAGGTTAATTTGCATACACAGGCGCCGGGCAGAGAGCAGAGTGGGAGAGCCGGCGGAGAGTGGAGCGGCTTGGAGAAATTGGCTCCCCAAGATGCCAGACGGAGAGCAGAGAGGAAGAGCTGGCAGCTTGGAGGACTTGGCAGAGTGGGAGGCCATGGGACAGAGACAGAGCAGGAAGGGAAAACCAAGATCGCAGGGAGCACCAGGAATTCTGGGAATAGTAGTTTTGGTGGCAGCCCCAGGACCTGAAGCAGAAGCCCAGAGCACGGGGAGCACGAGGAATGCTGGGAATCGTAGTTGTGGTGGCAGACAGATCTCCTAGACCAGTGGTCAGCAAACTCATTAGTCAACAGAGCCAAATATCAACAGTACAACAATTGAAATTTCTTTTGAGAGCCAAATTTTTTAAACTTAAACTATATAGGTAGGTACATTGTTATTAACTTAATTAGGGTACTCCTAAGCTGGCCTTTGCTAAAAACGTCCTCAATCTGATTGAGGTATGTTCTCTGAGGTCGACCCTTTCCAACTCTCCCATCCACACTCGTCTTGTATACTTGTTTCGTCTATCTCTTTTCGTTCATCCTCTCTATATGTCCTAACCATCTCAACACACCTTTCTCAATCCTCAACACTACATCTTCTTTCACTCCACAATGTTCCTTAAAATTAACTTCATAAACTTTACTTAAAGTTTTAAGTCAACTTCGCACTGTACGTGTGTGCCCGCATGTGGTATTTTGTGGAAGAGCCACACTCAAGGGGCCAAAGAGCCGCATGTAGCTCACAAGCCGCAGTTTGCCGACCACTGTCCTAGACACTAGAGCAAAGTGAGCCTGGAGCAAGTTACTGTTACGGTGGGGGATGGAGGAAAAGCAAAGGTAAGAGACATAAGTAAAATCAGAGTGTCTAGGAAAAATTAAAGGGAAGATATCCTAAAACTTCCAGGAAATCTCCACCAATGAGGCAAAGAAAAAAAAATGCCTTTATTATTCTGTAAGCAACAAACCAAACTGAGTTGGGGTCTCAGATAATTTGCTCATATGAGTGCAAAGACAGACAGAAACTCCCGGATTGGAGAGGGCTCCAAGATTGGAGAGGGTGCAGGTCGGGCTGAGGGACTCCCACACCCCCCCACCCCCCGTTCATGAATGTTGTGCACTGGGCCTCTAGTAAAGTATAAGTAGAAAGCCACACTTCATTGATCTAATCATGTGAAGTATAGAGTCTAGGAACCAAAATGACTAAAAATCCTAGAACAAAGTAGAGGGAATAAACTGTGAGCAGTCCCAGACTCTGCACATAAAATCTGTTCAACTTCTCTGCTAACCTTAGAACTTTTCTACTTGTGCACAGAAGACTCCAATGAGCCCAGAAGGAAGCTACAACTGTAACACTGACAGATGAGGAGAGATTTTAGCTACTTCCCACCACAAGAGTGACAGAGTTTGGAGTTCAAGTTCTGCCAAATTAGAGAGACCCAGTAAATAGTTCATTTTCCACTGATACTCCAAAACGACACACTTTAAGATTATATCTCAGGACTAAAATATCCACCCCAAGATTAAGGGTGAAACCAAACTCGACTTTCCTTTGCATAAAATAATAATAATTGCCTTGTAAATTCAAGGCAATCCACCAGTTATTTCACAGCTTGCTGAATAAAATTCAACATTCTCCAGAAGAAAATATCAGAATCCAGAGTGCTTATAACTTATCAGCAATGTTTAATATACAATAAAATAGTTACTATGAAAATAAGTATGACCCATAGTTAAAGGAAAATAAGTAAATTTTTTTTAAAATGAACAAAAACACATTTGGAGATTATCATTCAAAAGGTATAAAATCATATGTTTATCTAGGTCCTCTATCTAATACAGTAGGTCCTCAGGTTACATTGGAGATCTGTTCCTAAGGCGCGATGTAACGCGATTTTCACCATAAATCGGAACCCACCTACATAAGCACCTACGTCACTCACATGGAGCACATACACAGCAGTAATGAAGCGAAACAGTAAAAAAAAAAATGTAAAAGAAAGATAACCATTCCTGACCTTTATTTGTGGTAAATAAATAATAAAAAATATAAAGTACATATGTACATACGTCAAAATGACGGAACTTTTTTTAAATAAATAAATGGGAGATGGCGATGTAACCACAAAACGACGTACGTCAAATCCGATGTAACCCGAGGACTGCCTGTAATCCAATGCCAAGATGAACTTAGATGTGAAAGGAGTTTAAAAGAAATTCCTGTGAGAAAAAAAAACAAAAACGGGAGAGAAATGAGATAGGTTGGGAGAGCCATCAGAATGTGACCCTGAGTAAAAGGAGAGAGAGAAGGAAAGAAGATTGGGTAGTTGGATTTTAGACTGAGTGCAGCTCTAAGAAAGACAGAGTCCTCAGGACAAATTTGCCCATCAGAGGAGCCCTACACATACCAGGAAAAGTCTCCTCGGCATTCCTATCATGTTCCGTCACTGGCGGGAAACTGCTCGTGGGAAGTCTACTCTGCTCTCCACAGTCAGAGATCTGGTCTCCACATGTGTCTCAGGAATACCTTCTTTGCGCTTCCAATGCACCACTTCTCTCGAGGAGAAACGTAGCAGAGGAAAGTTAAGTTGATGGGACAAACTACAGCCTGTCATTGCAGTCTTACTCCTGTAATGGGTATTTATCCTCTGCCTTTTCCACTAACATTCTCAGTTCTTCTTATGCTCAGCTATTACCTTGGCAGGTATAGTTGACTTAAGTCTGATGTGTCCAAAATCTTCAATTTTAAGTTTTCTAAACCAGTAGAAAATTTCTTCATGTTTGCATCACCTTCTTCTCAATCTGAGGTTGCTAAATGTGTTGATGTATAGTTTCAGTTGGACATAGAAGTGCCAAAATGCACTCACATAAATAATCTGTGTTGCACACTTGTTTTTTCTGTCCTTGTGTCAAAGGTGCCCCATCTCTTTCTGATAACCAGGGTAATTACCTCTTAAATTATGATGATTTATCATCTTACCTGCTGGTCCTTGGGTATAAGAAATCCAAAGTGGTTTATTGGCTTCCAAGCTTGTAGTTCAATAAGGGTCTTGCTATGTACCTTGGAAAGAGTGTACTCCTTTGAGGGATAAAACGTCTAATCCTGCCAAACCCAGAACAATCAGGATGGGAAACACAAATCCCCCAGTAAATTTCTGGGAGTGATGATAAGAATACCCACACTTGTTTTCATCAGTGGTTATAATACATCTGAAATCACGCATTATTCTACTAAAGATATAGTATCATGCCATGGTCTCTGACTTAATACATTCTGAAGGACAACACCCTTCTTTCCACATTGTTGTCACTAAACTGGTGTTTTAGCTGTACCTTTAGAAGTCTTTCCCAACATTCTATAAAGCTAGATGCTTCTCGATGGTGCTATATGTGTTATCATCGGTGGGTCCCGTGGTTGTGGATTCACTTTTTTTATCTCTTTCACTTTGAAGTGGGTCCCCTGGTTACATGCTATGCTGTGATAAGTCCCACAAGAATTCTACAGAGACAGAAGAGAGAGTGCGTGTGTGTGTGAATGAAGCAGTCCCAGACCTTTGTTAAGCTTTGATTATATCTCCTTGGGTTTGGGAAGGGGTAAGCTTTTTTTCAAACTAACAGTCTCCTTCCTAATTCTTTGTGGGCTTGTGCTGGACCTTCCCTCTAACCAATCCCTTTCCTAGATCGTGGCCTTTACTGATTCTCCCTGCCCCCTTCCAGAAATTTATGGGAAGGGGCCAGTTGTCCCCTTGGGAGATTGGAAAGCTGGTTCTTCCTGCCTGAGGGATTAATTCCTTTGGCAGAGGATGCCACTGTCCCCTAGGAAGTCTGTGAAGCTTCCCTTTCCTAGTCAATCAGGCTTAATGTCCGATCCCATTTGCTTCCTTTCTTTGTTAATAACTAGTTACCTATACTAATAGGAAGTGTTGGATATTTTCTTCATGTTTGCATCCCTGTGATTACTATCCCTCAGAATTAATTAAAGTTTATCAATAGGTCAAAATGTATTTTCTCCTCCCCCAAACAATGAAATTTTGGTTTATGAAAAAAATAGAAAATTTCTCCTCATTTCCTCACAGTCTCAGCGGGAGGTGAATCAGAACCAATTAATAAGTTAAAAGGCAAGGACAGGGATTGATTTTTCCACCTCAGCCTGTCTCTTACTTCCTTCAGCTGTTCAGCTGCTGATTATTTTCATGATGCATTTCCTTTTTCATAAAAGCCTCTATTTTTTGCTTCTGTGCTGCCTTATTTTGGCTCATCTTTTATTCCTTCTAAAGTTCAGATTGAACACAAATATCAGTTCAATTATTCTAAACATATATCTATAATAATAAAAATGTAATATGTTAATTAGACCAGACATCCTTCCAGACGACCTTTCGGATGAAGCTGGGGCTGCCAGGGAAGCCCGGGTCCTGGGTGCCTGAGGGAAGCTGGGGCTGGCAGCTGGGGGAAGGAAGGCCTACTCTTGCATGAATTTCATGCATTCTGTCTCTAGTATAGATCTATAAAAAGAGACAACTAAAATGTGGAATCTTAGTTTTTGTTTTGGGGTTATTTTAGATTGAACCCATTTGATTGAGTACAAAATTTTTGTTATGTGTAAATTCAATAAGAAATAAGTCCTTATCAATAGATGGAATTACACTAAGTATGTTAACTGCTGATAGTTTTGTGAAAATTTTGAAAGCAATTACTCTTAGTATTTAAAACTTAACATGTCACTTTTTCAAATTTGGTACAATTGTGTTGAGTAATTTCTATGTACTGATCTACAAATATTTTCACTGTAAAAATCTACCACACATTTGGAAATCATTGATAGAAATGTGAATGAAGTAATTTAATTAGTGGCATACACATTTATGTTGTTAACAAAATGTGAAATTTAAAACTTTAAAAATTGGAAGGAGTCAAATAAAGAAGCTAAAATGAATCAGAAAGAACTAAGATCATTCTTTTAGACTATTGCCTTTGATAAGTGCCAGTGAGATAATGTATTGAACTCTATTGAAAATCCAGTTAAGGAAAAAATTGTAGCTTAATTATTTTCTCTCTTTTAAGATCATCAATATTCCTTGCTTCTGAGGAAAACTTCCAGACTGACCCTGTCCCTACTACAAACATTTCCATAGGAATTTTGGATTCAGGATTAAGTACAGCACCATACATGAAATTTTTATTACTAAGATCATAGAATTTAAAGCTCCAGAACCAAATTTCTATAATGTAGATAAAAACACTGGGAAAAGGCAATCTAAAGAGAGAACTCCAGAGAAGATCCAGGATAAGGTAAATTAACATTTGGAGAGTATTCTTTTCCCCAGGCATTTAGAAGCTTTAATCCAAAATCCAGCCTAATTTCTGCCCTTGGACCATATGAGATATTTAAACAATCTTATAATGTACTAGAGGCCCGCTGCATGAATTCATGCGCCAGTGGGGTCCCTCGGCCTGGCCTGCAGGATTTGGCCTAAACTGGCAATCGGACATCCCTCTCACAATCCGGGACCACTGGCTCCTAACTGCTCGCCTGCCTGCTTGCCTGCCTGATTGCCCCTAACCACTTCTGCCTGGCAGTGTGCTTGCTCCGGAACCGCTCCCTGCCAGCCTGATTGATGCCTAACTGCTCCCTGCTGGCCTGATCGCCCTTAACTGCTCCCTTGCCAGCCTGATCGCCCACAACTGCCCTCCCCTGCTGCAACCTGCTTCCTCCACCAGGCCCCGCCTCCACTGTGTGTGCGGCCATCTTATGACGACCATCTTGTGATGGCCATCTTGTGACAACGTTAGGGCGTGATGTGTGAGGGCGTGACGACCACCTGGGCTATTATTAGTATAGATGATTTAGTAGATTAAAGATGGTTTAAACATGATGCTGTTGCTTCTATGCCTACATATAATAGAGTTTATATTACCTTTACTTTGAAAAAGTAAAATAATAAATTATTTCAAAGACACTTGTACTAGTCTCAGCGGTACAGAATTTTGTGTGAATGGATATATAAGGAATATAAACTACATTGCTTTTTAAAAAAAAATTAACTCCAAGCAATATCTTCTCTAGTCTGTGATGTCCAAGAGCATTGTTATGGAATTGTCATTTCATAGAAACCTCCTCCAAGAAAACACTTTTATCTTAATAACATAGTTTTCATCCCTGGAGGAAAATTAAGGAGCACCTTCTATGCTAGCTCAATTGCATTCAGTTTTTCCTGCTCCCATCCACGTTTACAAGCTCTATGATTGTAATCTTGAGCACAAAACACCAATTAACTTTGGGTTCCTGGCTTTCATTCAGTTGTAAATTCTTAGGATGGTGACTTTGTATCTTATTATGACAAAGTGTTCCCACACTCTCGGTGCTTTCTCAGTACACATGTATTGATGATATCTAAATTATTTGGTTTCAGAACATACCATTTCCTTCTTGATGGTTCTTCTCTAGTGGGGATCATGGTAGGCTTACAGATCTTTGAATGGAAAAATCTTTCCCATGTAAGACCTAGAAATGATGGAAGCTTCTTTTTTCAAAACATATTAAATGAAGGTATTTTTCACATTTAACACAATGTACAAAAGCAGGGTGTCCAGCAGTTCCATAAAGCCACACACCCACACAAGAAAACCTTGAATAGAGTTGAACTATTCACCTCAGCCCAGCTGGGGATGTGTGCCTCCTGAGTAGCAGCTGTGCTTATGTCTAACTAACTTGGCCTTATAAGGAGGAAAAAATGACAATTTAATTGGGAGTGTGAAAAAGCAAAGGAAAGCTATTTCAGACATAAAACTCACATCTTTCTAGAGCTTCAGGAATTAAGGACGGAAAAAAATACACAGCTCACTTTCTTTTAGCATTCCCATTTGTTTGAATGCTCTTAAAATGTCACTCCCCCAGAGGTAAAGAAGCACATCTACTAGCTACAGTGGGCAGAGAGGTTGCAGTGGCATCAAGGGTCAGTCCCTAGACACAGTTCTCTGCACCTGGTATTCTCTGTGAAGAGGAGGTGGCTGGTGACAGATGCAGTTTAAGTTTCACCTGTACTATGAGTTTACCTCTGTGGACTGGGCTATTCAATAGAAAGCCAAAAGGTTGAGTGAAGCCTCAGTGTGACATCTAATTGAGCAGAAAGTTCCTATTTATCAGTTCCCCATCTTACCTTTTAGCTCACCCCACTTCCTGCATTAGGTCTGTACCACCTTGGTTCATCTTCCCAAGGGTATTAGAACAAATGCTATTAGAGGTTTTATTAATGTTGTAATTTTCTGCTTTACTTATGCAAGACAAATTTATTAGAAGCAGTATTCTAATTATTATTTGTTCACATAATTTATTTTGCTTGTGAGACAATGTCTAATAACCAAGAGCTAAATCATTCCCGTTGTCGGTTGAGCACACTTACTCATCATGGTACCTGAAATACGTGAACAAACAGCCTTTCCTCATTTCTCAGGAAGCAAAAGGCATAAAGACAACTTTCAGGCATTCTCCAGGCATCCTTCAATGATGATGATTTCTTCTTAGGTTTTTGGTATTGACGTTATTGGTAAAATTTACTGGTTTATATTTTAAATAATGTTTATCATTTTTAGTCATGGAGATAAGCAAATTAAAATTATATTTCTAAGGCTATATAGGTAAGAGTTTTACTCTTATTTGTGCTTCAATGTAAAAGATGACTGGTCTGATTTTTTAAAATCAGCTAATATAAAAAAATGAGATAAGCAATAAAATCATCACTTAAGGTTAGCTGACATAAAGTGCCCTATGAAGTCCAGGTTTTGGGAGTGCAAATGGCTATCATCATGGTGCAGTAGCAAATGCAAGGAGGATCCAAGAACTATAGATTGTGACCAATTAATTCTAATGGCAATGCATAGCTTAACAGGAGAGAATGATAAGCTCAACTTCAAAAATTCTCAGATTTTACTTACCATCTTTATGTTATTTTGAAGCTTTCATAATTATTATTTTTAGTATTTTATACTTTACAGGCCTTACTACAATTATACAGCCCCCTCTAATTGTATATTTAAATTACTTTTATTTTTTCTATAATGAATAATACATAAATGAATCTAGTCTTGCAAACGTTCTTTTTTTCTTTTATATTTGAATTTTTCTGTAGAGGCATTTCCAGAAGTAGATTGGTTTAAGTGGTATTGACGTTATTGGTAAAATTTATTTTTTTTAGTCCTTCGCGTGCATTGCCATTCAAAAGAAATTGTCTTTAGGCATAAACAAAACTTCACTGTACCTTCTTCAGCACTGTACTCGACCATTTTTACTGGACTTTCTGTATTTACATTAGTTGAATCAAAGCAATGGATAAGTAGTGAATGTCTTCAAATTAGAAGAACTTCTGCACATTTACAACTTATAAAATATCTCACAATTAAGAAATATCTTCTTCAAGGCCCTCGTTAAAGGCCAGTTTGTTGACCTCTAGCACATTCACATGACAGTCTGCTGTTACCTAAGAGGGTATCTCTCAATGATGTCATGCCTAAGATTCTCTTTAAAAATCTGATGAATTATAGTAACAGTTTATTAGAATAATAAACACATGTACAGATCTACATTCTCTCTCTGTATGTGTCTCTGTCTCTCTCTATCTCTCTCTCTCTATCTCTCTCTCTCACACACATACACACAATTTAACACAGTTTCAGGAAATTCATGGCTTACCTTATATTTATCCATTTTAATGACCTTGGTCAAATATGATGAACTATGACTAAGTTGAGAGTAAAGGAGAGGTTTAAGGGAAAGATCTGTAGCATTCAGATATCTGAGGAGGGTAAGACTAGATGGAGTTTAGCACAGGTGACTTGAAGGCTAATTAGTCTGAGGATTTACCTGGACTTCTTGGTGAAACCCAGGGCAACTAAAGAGGGAAGATGGGTCACCCAAAATAACCCCAGTTTCTTAAATTTAGAGCCAGAACTAATTGGTGTGAGGTTATTCTTTGCTCTATTTTTCCTGAATATCAAGTTTTCAGACATAGGACAGGTGTTTAAATATATAGAAGTTACGTTTAAAGTTTTGTTGTTCACTTCGGATCATCTGGGAAGGCAAACTGACTTTTTTCTTTACTGTCCCCCTTCAGCCCAGTCCAAGCAAACGCCCTTTTTTGGTGAAAGACCTTACTTAGCTACATCTAGAATAACTGCTTCTTTATGTCAATGAGATGGTAATGTATTCAGGGTTTTCTACTCACATATTTTATTCCCACTTTTGTTTTAATTTGCAAAAATTTTGGAACATTCTCAAAATATTTTCTCAAGTTCAAAGAAATAATATAGTGTTATAGTTTAGTGAGTGAATTGGCTTCATTTTCTGAATCAGAGATGCACATTCTACCTATTTTGCTTGATAGCAAATGAAAGACACTCCATGAAATAACTGACTAGAAAAAAAAGAAACCATACTTATGTTTCTGATGTTTTCACCTGATAAAGTTTCATTCACATCCTTTGTAAACATGTTTAAAACCCCAGACTTTTATTGTATTAAATAAATTGAAAGAATACCTTCTATTTTGTTAAAGCCAAGATATCATGAAGTTGATAGCCTAATGTGGTAGGAATACTAGTATTTATGTTGGGTATAGCTCACTTCTAGACTTGTCAGGGCAAGAATAGAGAAAATGTATCAAGCCAGGGTTTCAGTCAATTTAAAGATATTTTACAATCACAGTGTACCATGGATTTTCTTGGAAGTTGCACGAACTAATTATTATCTGAGAATAATTAGGTTTTTAATACCCACAGCACCAAGAGTCTTTTCAAACAAATAGCATGTTGTTCATTTTCCCATAAAGACATTGTTCTACCAGTAGGAATGTTATAGTTTAACTGTATGCACTGCAGGCAGATGTAATGGCTATTAAAGGGAAACCTGAATCAGAATCTGTAAATATTTTTTAAAGGAAGCTGTTTCAAAAATTTCTATCAATGCATAAAATTCAAGTCTTTGGGTTGTTTTTTTTAAAAGAGCAATCTCTGAACATGAGAGTCAAAATATTGATCCAAAAGATAGTGACAAATATCTTGTGATATTTACTTTTTAACCTCTTCTCAAAGAGTGCCATATGGACCTGAAAACCGAATAGAAGTAGACAGTGTCAGAAGGACTAGATAAAGCACAAAATAAGAGCTCTCCACGGAGCAGCACCTTCTCACTGCACATAATATTGAGATATTTCTATCTAGTCATGAAAAGACTTGCCAACATTCACTGAAACTTCAAGTCCCAAACCTGTGTAACTGTGCATGATATGATTAAATTACATTAGCTAAGTAAACAAATAAATTACATTAATAAGTTATGAAAAAAATAGTACTGTGCATCCAACCATAAAATGTTCACTGACAAATCAAGTGTATGTCAGTTGGAAAATACATTTTATATACTATTCAAAATAGGACTTCCAATAGTAGTGTTCTTGGATGTCTATCTAAGAGATGCATGTTAACAGAATATTTGAGAATTTCTGATGTCACACTGTTCAGCTCTTCCTGAAGAAAACTCAGTGCACCTCCATCTCCTGGTTATAAAGAGAGCTCCGATTAAAGATATATAATCAAAGGGGCAGTGACCATCCAGGAATGTATGCTACCTAGACTGGCATTGTTTATTTGAAGAAAGGAGGTGAAGTACAATTGTAGAATTATGCTGTAAATGTTTCCTTTTTAAAATTTTAATTATTTAGTTAAATACTTCAAACCTAGAGATAAAAATCTAAATAGATGAAAAATTCCAATGCATCTACCAGCCTCCATGATCTAAGAAAGGTTAATACTTTGTCTTATTTGTTCCTTACTTGTGTTGTTTAAAAATGAAAACATTGCCGAAACCGGTTTGGCTCAGTGGATAGAGCGTCGGCCTGCAGACTGAGAGGTCCCGGGTTCGATTCCGGTCAAGGGCATGTGCCTGGGTTGCGGGCACATCCCCAGTGGGAGGTGTGCAGGGGGCAGCTGGTCGATGTTTCTCTCTCATCGATGTTTCTAACTCTCTATCTCTCTCCCTTCCTCTCTGTAAAAAATCAATAAAATATATTTTTAAAAAAATGAAAACATTAAAGAAACAGCCAATGTTCAGGCCTCCATCCTTCAGTCAATGCTGTCACCACACATGACCAGGCCCCTGGAGTTGGTGTGCATTGTTTGCATGTGTGTCTTTCTATTGTAATATCCCTTCACAAGATACATTATTGTTCAATCTTTTTTTCCAATGTAAATAAACAGATACATTCACAGACCCACCTCTCTCCTCTCTCTCTCTCTCTCTCTCTCTCTCTCTCTCTCTCTTTCTCTCTCTCTCACACACACAATTTAATACAGCTTCAGGAAATTCAGATTACCTCATGTTTATCCACTTTAACAATATTGAACGTATCCTTTTTCAGCCCACTTTTATTTTATTCAATATTATATTTTTGACATTTATACATGTCAATGTATATAAATAATATTTATTGATTTCAATCACTAAATAGTATTTAATAGTGTGAAAATTAAAGAGTTTGCATCCATACCGTGATTTTACTGTCATGAACAAAAAATGAAATTCCACCTTTAGCATCTCTTACATAAATGACCTACATGGGGACAAGAGTTATTAAAGGAGAACATTTTGTGAATGAGCATTAAAATCAGGCCTTCTACAGTTTCTGTAGAAGGCCTGAGGGTGTCAGGTCCTCTATCAATTCAAAAACTCTAGTTTGGCTCTAGCTAGGAAAAGAGCGCAGCAGGCAGAAGCTAAGTGGGTTGAAAATGTGGGAAATTTGGTGCATTCACTCCCCCCTTTTTTAGGACTCTTGTGATGAAGGGGAACAGAGCTGAGGAAATGTGAACTCTTCCCATTGGTGAAACACAAATTCAGAGGTAGAGTGAGGACTCAAAGAAGATTGAAACATATGGCACGCAAAGGATTTCTCTAACTAGAATCTGACAACACCAAATTCTAGTTAGAGAAACCGGATTCTCAGCTTGCCTAGAGTGACACATTTTCTAGATTAGGCCCAATTACCCACCTACCCTGTTGCCAAAGCCCTTTGCTATGCACTTTGCAGTACTCCCACCAAAGGTGGCACGTACTGCCCCACCCTCCGCTTTGGGCTCAGCCAAATGAATTATTTGGGACAGTATGATGTTAACAGATGAATTTCAAGCAGTAGCTAGAAATATACTTGTGCAGTTGGCCTGGCGCTCTTGCAATCCTGCCCTTATTATGAGAAAGCCATGCCCTGTTCTACCTACTAGTCCCAGAAGAATGGGAGGCATGTTGAGCCATCTCAGGAATATGAAGAGAAAGGCCGAGCCGAGTTATGTAATAATAAACCACTCCAGCCACCATAGCCTCCCCAACAAACCAGTACATCTGTGAGAATAAATCATTGTTTTGTTTTAAACCACGAATTGTGGGGTTGTTGCACATAGCATTATCGTAGCTATCATTAGCTGATTCTGTTCATGGATTGAAAGAGTCAATAATGTAAAGATATCAATTTCTTCCAAATGATTCTCTAGATTCAATGAAATTACAATAAGGGCTCTAGCAGGTATCTTTTTTCAAAATATTTTTTTTATTGGTTTCAGAGAAGAAGGGAGCTGGAGAGAGAGAGATGGAAACGTCAATGATGAGAAAGGATGATTGCTCTGCTGCCTCCTGCACGCCCCCCACTGGGGACTGATCCCACAACCTAGGTATGTGCCCCGGCCAGAAATTGAACTATGACTTCCTGGTTCATAGGTCAACACTCAACCACTGAGTTACACTGGCTGGGCCAGGTATCTTTTTTTTTTCTGTTATTGAAATATACAGAATGATTCTAAATATTCATAAAGATATTTATGCAAAATATAAGAAATGCAAAATATAAGGAAACTCAAGGCAGTTTGGAAAAGAGGAACATAGTGCAGAAAAGCTTTCTAACACCAGATAAAAAGACCCATGAGAAAGCTATAGTGATTAAAGCAGTAAAAGAATAGCCAAAATGACTAAAAGGATGGAAAGGTGAACCCAGAAATAGATCCACATATGTTACTATCACCTCATTTATGACAAGGTGTCAGTGAATTTGGAGACAAAAATGATAATTTTTCCACAAAAATTACTGGGACAATTTATATCTATGTGGAAAGAATTAATCTTGATTTCTACATCACCCTTTACAAAACAAAAATAATCAATTCCTGATGGTTTGTAGATCTACTAGTAGATGAGGAATAAACACACAAAAAAGTCTTTTAGTTTAAAAAATATGAGAAGCTCTTCTTAACCATAAACAAATATTTTTTAAACAAGAGTCAAAAAACATAAATCATCAAATAAAAAATGGTAAATTTAATTATGTTGAAATTAAGAAGTTTTGTTCATGAAGGGACACTGTAACAGAGTGAAAAGACAACTAACAAAATGTGAAAAAAAATTGCAAAGCATTTATCCAGGGAAAGACTTGTCTGTAGGAAATGTAAACATCCATACAACTCATTAATACAAAGAAACTCAAACAAAGAAAAAATGGCAAAAGATTTGAACATAGTTTACAAAAGAAGATATCTATATTGTCATACACATATGAAATAAAAATAGCCAGGCAGTACTTGAAAATATCTAACAGTAGTCACCAAGCAAAGGCATATTCAAAGCACAGTGAGGTACTGGTACACACTCGTAAGAATAGCTAAATTAAGAAGACTGGGATGTTGAATGTTAGCAAGGCTGCTGAACAAAAAACCCTTAACATTGCCATAAAAATGCAAACTGATAACCGTTTTATAAGCTGTTTGCCAGGTTCTTAAAAAGTTAAACTTATATCCATACTATTATGCAGCAATTCCTCTTTAGGTATATCTAAGATATCTCAGATAAATAAAAACATATGTCTCCAAATGACTCATAGAAAAATGTTCATAGTAGCTCCAAACTGGAAAGCCCTCATGAACATCATAAGAAAATTGACAAGCCAATCATGGTGTACATTTGTATGATGAGATACTTCCCAGCAAGAAAATAGAACAAATTATGCAGCGGCAGGGATGAATCAAAACACATTATGCTGAGTGAGAGAAGGCAGGCACAAAGCAGTACATATTGCATAATTCTGTGTGTTTGAAGTTTCAGAATGTCAAAACTAATCAATGATTGTAAAGCAAGAATAGTAGTGGCCTCTGAAGGGGGTTCATAAGTAATTATCTGAAGTTATGGAAATATATATATTTATGGGGGAAATGGCATGGATTATATGCATTTGTCAAATTCATCAAACTTAAGATCCATACACTTCTCTCTGAATAAATTATACTGAGATATCATCAGGAAAATGCAGATCAAAGCCACAATGATATATCACCTTACACCTGACAAAATGGCCATCATCCAAAAGTCAACAAATAACAAGTGCTGGCAAGGATGTAGAAAAATAGGAACACTTGTACACTGTTGATAAGTGTAGAGTGGGGAAGACATTATGAAAAACAGTATGGAGGTTCTTCAAAAGATTAAAAATATTGCTACCATTTAATTTCTGACCCAGAAACCAAACCAGCAATTTGAAAAGATATATGCATACTTATGTTCTTTGCAGCATTATTTACAATAGCCAAGATATGAAAACATCTTGCTGCGGAGACAGCACTGGGCCTTCAGGGATTTGGAACCCCATTGCCCATTGTTACTCTGTGGGGTTTATCCTCTGAGACCAGAATGACCAGATCACAGGGAAGGTACTCACCTTCCCAGGGAACACAGGCCATATTCCACCAGAGATTTGAAAATCCAAAGAAGCGCAAAAGCTAAAAAAACAAAAACAAACAACAACTTGTGATTCATCACTACCTACTGGAAAATAATTGACTTCTTATCAATCTGCTAGAGAAATGCCAATCATACATAGATGCCTAGGCAGAGAAGGAGTCCATCAAATATCACAAACAATCAAGGTATCAAGGCAGCTCAGAAAGAAAATGAAAATTCTCCAAAAAATAAATTTAAAGACATGGACATATCTGATTTAAATGACAGAGAAGTCATGATTGCAGTTCAGAAAAAAATCAACAAGATGCAAAAAACACAGATAGGCAGTTTAATGAACTCAGAAACCAAATCATTGAACAAAATGAGTACTGTACCAATTAAACTGAAACTTTAAAAAGGAACCAAATAGAAATTCTGGATATGAAAATCAATAAAAGAGATCAAGAATGAATTAGTTAGTATAGGAAATAGAGCTGAAGAAAATGGAGAAAAGAATTGGTGATATCAAAGATAGAAATTTAGAAATGACACAGAGGGGGAAAAGAGAAAGACTTGAGCATTAAAATAAAGTGAAAGGACTCTACAAGAACTATATGACTTTGCCAGGAAGAGCAATATTACAATAGGCATGCCAGAGGAAGAGAGGGAGAAGGGAGCAAAGAATCTAGTCAAATAAATAGTTGATGAGAACTCCCCAAAAAGAGCTAGATCCTTGAATCCAAGAAACAAAAAAAAACCCCAATTATGTCAATCCAAAAAGGCCTTCTTCAAGATACATTGTATTAAAATTGTAAAAAAATATCCTATATAATAAAGAGGTAATATGCAAATTGGCCATCACACCCTCACACAAGATAGTCACCCCCATGTGGTCATAAGATGGCTGCCCCCATGTGGTCATAAGATGGCTGTCACAAGATGGCCAGCAGGGGAGGGCAGTTGGGGTCAACCAGGCCAGCAGGGGAGGGCAGTTGGGGGGCGATCGGGCCTGGAGGGGAGGAGTTAGGCATCGATCAGGCTTGCAGGGGGAGTGGTTAGGGCATGATCAGGCTGGCAGGCAGAAGCAGTTAGGGGCAATCAGGCAGGCAGGCAAGCAAGTGGTTGGGAGCCAGCAGTCCTGGATTGTGAGAGGGATCTCTGACTGCCAGTTTAGGCCCACAGGGATCAGGCCTAAACTGGCAGTAGGACATCCCCAGTGCACGAATTTGATTGGAGAGGGTGCAGGCTGGGCTGAGGGACCCCTCCACCCCCCAGTGCACGAATTTCTAGTAATAATAATAATGACAAAGAAACAATTATCAAGGCAGTCAGAGAAAAGAAAAAAGTAACCTATAAAGAAAAACCCATTAGGTTATCACCGAACTTCTCAGCAGAAACTCTATAAACTAGAAGAGAGTGAAACCATATATTCAAACTACTGAAAGAGAGAAGATACTAGCCAACAATAATATATCCACCAAAGTTATCCTATAGATATGAAGAAGAAATAAAGACTATCCCAGACAGCTATAGCTGGTTTGGTTCTGTGGATAGAGCATCAGCCTGTTGACTGAAGGGTCCCAGGTTTGATTCTGGTCAAGGGCACCTGCCCAGATTGCAGGCTCAATTCCCAGTAGGGGGTGTGCAGGAGGCAGCCGATTAATGATCTCT
>NW_005871123.1:3658664-3660772 GCF_000147115.1 Myotis lucifugus | reverse complement strand
GATCCCATGGCGATCAGAGGCAGAAGGGCCTGGCACAGCCAAGCCGCAAACCTGGCCCCACTGGGGCCGGGGTTCCCGGCTGCCCTGCACAGAGCAATGCCATGGCGTATCGGAGGGCGGGAGGGCCAAGGCACAGGCCAGGCGGCAAGCCTGGACCCCACTGGGGCCAGGGTTGTGGGCTGGCCTGCGAAGAGCGATCCCATGGCGATCGGAGGGTGGGAGGGCCCGGGTGCACACCTGACTGTGTGGTCTGAGTTTGCTGCTGCCTATAAACCGAGAAAAAGTTGTAAAATGAAGTACTAATCTCTAGGGTTTAGGTCAGACCAAGGAGTAGTGCCACTCAGCCAGAAGCTGGCTCATGGCTGGCCAGTGCGGAGGTGGTGGCAGGAGCCTCTCCCACCTCCATGGCAGCACTAAGAATGTCTAACTAACAGTTTAGGCCCTATCCCTTGGGGGCCTAAGCCTTTAGTTGGACATCCCCTGAGGGCTCCCTGGCTACCAGAAGGATGTCTGACTGCAAGCTTAAGCCTGATCCCCCGGGGAGTGGGCCTAAGTCAACAGGTGGACATCCCCCAAGGGGTCCTGGACTGCAAATGGGCGCAGGCCGGGCTGAGGGACGCACCACCCTCCCACACACACCGAGTGCACAAATTTTGTGCACTGGGCCTCTAGTAAAATAATAAAATAAAATGACTATCTCAGACATACAGAAGCTGAGGGAATTTATCACCAGGAGATTGCCATTGCAGGAAATGCTTATTCTTTGTTAGTGTCTTTTCTTACTAGTATCAAAGACATGTGCACTGCCTTACTGATTCTTGGTCTTCATCACCTCTCCACCTGGTGTCTACTAAGGTTTCTGAACCTTACCTGTTCTTCATCATAAGGTCCCATGCCACTTTTTGCCACAGCACCCTCTTACCATAACTCTGAGACACTTTTATGTCCACTAAATTCTTATCACCACAGAAAGAGTCTAATGCTCTCCCCCAAAGAACTGAGCACCTAGAAAATTTAGGGATTTTCTCAGGTAGTTTTTGCCTAAATTTACCATGTAGCTATTTCTGTGTTCATAAAGACAATTGTAAATTACTTATATGGGATAAGTCACCACATTCCAGGATTTCCAGAGGTCTACTCCCAGACATCCAGCTTGATGTTTTTCTTTCTTGGAGCTGAACACAGTTAATTGGATGATAGGTTTCTCCAGACATTTCTTAGAAACATTTACAAGCATTTAATACTCCTAATTCTACTCTGATGCTCCCTCTCTCTCTCTCTCTCTCTCTCTCTCTCTCTCTCTCTCTCTCTGCAAAATCTCTATCTGTCCCAAATTTTCTGCCTTTAATGTGGACTGTGATTTTTACCTGGTATATTAAATGTAAAGTATTGACTGACTGATTTACCGGATCCTTCAGTGACAGCTCCTTCTTGAGTCACTACAGCCCTATATCCATCAATTTAAAAGTGTGTGCAGTGTTAAACAAAAGAGGAAAGGATGGGAGAAGGGAGAAGGAGAGCACATTTTTCATCTGCTGTTATTTAATGATAGCTATTGAGAAACATATGTAAAGAGATATCACCAAAGGCAAATGCATGTATCACAAAGGATTTATTTTAAAATGGAATATCTTGGCTGGTACATGTTAAAGCATCATAAAACATTCAAAAATAAAATGCCTGTACAAGAAATGTACTGAAACAAAATGTTGGTTGTTTTCCCATCATCAGAGTTGCATTTCCTTTTCCCCTCGAATAAACATTTTTCTTTTTCTCATTATTACTTTGAAGACAAAGTTTAAGAGTAAAATTTAATTCTGCCCGCTAAAAACTATATTAATTATACTAGAGGCTCAGTGCATGAATCTGTGCATGGATGGGGTCTGGCCGGCCTGGGCCCAATTGGAGCAGATTAGGACAGGGCATGTTGGGAGGAGGAGACAGCGGGAGGTTGGCTAGCTGGCCTGCTTTGATCAGGGGCCGATCAGGGCCAGGCCAGCGGGGGGAGGGGCCGCAGGTTATTGGCTGGCTGGCCCCACCCCCAAATGGGGTAGGGAGGGCCCATTGAGGGTCAGCAGCCAGGAAGGGGCCATGGGAGGTTGACCGGC
>NW_005871123.1:3651025-3658564 GCF_000147115.1 Myotis lucifugus | reverse complement strand
CCAAAACCAAACGTGGGGGGGGCGGGTTAATTTAAAACTTTACCCCTGGCTCTAGTGCTTGAGAATAAGAGAAGAGATTAGATAGATAAAACCCTAATAGGATGGTGAATATTTATATACATTTCTTAAGCCTGAAACGCGTAACGGAAATATTTAGGGCATCGAATATTTAGATAAGCGGCCTCGGCGTCATGGGGGTTGTGGCGCCTGATCAGGGGTGAGGCCGGCCATGAGGAGGGGCTGTGGGTGGTGGGCTGGCGGGATCCACCCGAATGGGGTGGGGGGCAATCAGGGGCCAGTGGCTGGAGCGAGGGGCCGCAGGTTGTTGGCCATCTGGCCCCACCCCCAATTGGTGTGGTGGGGGCCGATTGGGGGCGGGGCCAGATGGGGAAGGGGCAGTGGGAGGTTGGCTGGCCAGCTCCACCCCCGATCAGGCGGTTCGCTGGCCTCAGTGGGCATCATAGTGACTGGTTGTTCTGGTTTTACGGTACTCTGGTCACTGGCTTTTTATATATATAGATAGCTGAATCCACATAAGTCCAGTGAAGAAAACTCCAGATAGAATTCACGAATCTGTTCAATGATTTGCAAATTCCCTTTTGATTCACTAAGTTGACTGCTCTTCAGCACACAAATTACATTTCCCTTCTGCACATGCTATCTTCATTTGCAGAATTCAAATAGAATATTATTACTACATGTATATGCATCTGAGAGCAAAGAAGAATTCAGCATTGAACTGTAAAAGCATTTGTAAGTTTAAAGAAACAACCCATTTGTAATATTAAGAATCAATGAGAAGGCAATCAGTGGTTGTTATGGACTGAATCGTGTCTCCCCCACTACCACCAAATCCATAAGTATAAGCTCTACCTCAAATGTGTTATGATTTGGAGACAGAGCTTTTGGGAAAGCAATTAGAGTTAAATTAGGGTGGGGCTTTAATCTGATGGGATTATAAAAGGAGGGGAAGGTACCAGAAAGCGCTAACTCTCTGTGCACACACAGAGAAAAAGGCTATGTTTTAATGACCAAAACAAAAACTTTAGAAACATACTTAAGTTCGCTTTTATCTTATACCACATATTTAATCCATTTGCAAATTTCATCAGCTGTTTCTTCAACTACATCTACAATTCAATGATTTCTCACAACTTCTATCATTTATGTCTAAACACTTTCATCTCACCTTTATTATTACAATGGCTTTCAAACTGCTTTTCTTGCTTCAACCCTTGTCATTCCTTATATTCTTCACAAAATCCAGAGAGATAGTTCAAAAATATAAGTCAAATATGCACACTTCTGCTTCAAATCATTTGATTATTTCTCTTCATATCAGAGTCAAGTCCTTACAATGTTCCTAAACCTTACACAGCTTTATGCCATGATATATTCTCTTGAAACTTGAACATTTTACTCACTCAGTTCTACCCACACTGAGACTTCTTATTGTTTTTTTAGTATGCCAGTTATGCTCTCCCTATAGTTGCTCTTTTTCATGACATCTTAAACATCATGTAGTTTACTCGTTTGTTTATTTTTTTCTCTCTGCACTAGCATAACAACTTTGCGGGGAAATGTCTTGGTCAGCTAAAGCTACTGTAACAAAAGTAGCATCAACTGGGTGGCTTAAACATTTATTTCTCATAGTTTTGGAGGCTGGAAGTCTAACATCAAGGTTCCAACAGACTTGGTCTCTGATAAAAACCCACTTTCTTGTACATAGATGGCCATCCTCTTACTGTATACTCATACGAGAGAAGGAGCAAGGTATCTCTCTGGGGGCTCTTTTATAGGGGCACTCATCCTGTACATGAGGGCAGAGCAGGTGACCTAATCACATTCTATCATGTTGGGGTTAGGATTTCAAGATATGAATTAGGGAGGCACAATCGTTCAGGTCATAACAGAGAATAAATTGCTTTAATCCATTTTGTTCATCACTATATCACCAGAGTTCAGAGGAGTGACTGTATAGTAGGTCCTCTATAAATATCTGTTGAATTCTCACACACACACACACACACACACAAACACACACACACACACACACACACACACTACACAACAAAGTAAAAATACTGAGTCAGAGGTGGAACTGGTATTATCCTAGCCTCTTGTAAAGGCTGTGTAACACAAGGGTTTGCATCCTGGCTCTATCACTCTGGCCCCTTGATGGAGTGGCTTCCCTGCAATCTCTGAAAAACCTTTACGGATGCTCTTCCCTTTTGTTGTAGGATGACACATACTCATAGCCATATGGTCCTATAGTCTCATCCTGTAGAATCCCAGAAATCCAACAGTCTCCCTTCATTGTGTCCTGTCGCTGTTACCTTTAGTCCAGGCTGGCAGTGTTTCTGTTGATATAACCCCATCTCTATTCCTGGATCCTGCCAAGAGATAGCTTTTCATCTATAAATCATACCCATAATCTCTCTACCAAATGGCTTTCCAGCCGCACCCTTGGTGTTCTCTCAGAACACCTTCTCGCAGACCTGAGCCCAGAGAGTCGGAGGGAGACCGCATGGCAGACAGCTGCGTCTCTTGGGACAGACACAGACACAGACCCTGACCGGGGGAAGGAGTTCCGCGGGTTTGCTGGCGCCGGGAGATTTGAGATTTGGATTTTGTGATTGCGGAGAACTGAGACTAAAGGGGGCATCCGGAGGAACTGACCAGACCATGCAGTGCCCATAAGAGAGGAGCGTTTCCCAGATCATGCAGCGCTGGTAAGAGAGGAGCGTTTCCCAGACTGGTAAGAGAGGAGCGTTTCCGGGGCCGGCCGGCATTGTTTGTTTATTTGTTTTCACTGAACCCTGCTCATAGGACAGTTCGGATACAGACACTCACCTGTGCTGAAGTGAGGGCGAAGGTGCGGATGAGTGGAATCTGGGGAGAGGCTGAGGAGAGAGGGGGAGCCGGGGCAGGTGGCAGCGAATTGAGTGCTGAGACACCCCTGGGCCCAGGACTGGGACAGCCATTCCCTCCAGAGGGTGGAATTCCTCCCCCCAGGCCCCCAGGCAAGGAGCACAGCCACACCCAGATTCCACCGTGTATGAGATAAAGGATTAAAACAAGCTGATTAGTCCCTGGGAGTTACCAGGGTCTGGCCAATAGAGGGACTTTCAGTCCCACCAACAACACAGAGCAGGGTAAGGATTAAAAAAGGATAGAGAAGCTGTATAGCCTCAGAGGCCAACCCAAAAACACTGCCACCCAGAGGCTGAGCCACAAACTGACTCTTAAGTGAATACAAATTAAGGCAGACTGGACCACAAATACGGCCTGCTTTAAAATCAGGACTGTGATTTACAACACGGAGGAACAGTGTATTGCAGGGAAATTCAACACTCTCCTAAATACCTGGCAGGACTAAGGAGAACCAGGCTGAAGAGTAGAAGAACCGAAAGACCATCACTACTGCAAATTTTTTCTTTTTATTTTTTTTTATTTTTTCGCCTTTTTACTAAGAAACCAATTTTTTTTCTTTTTCTTCTTTTTCCATCACCTGATTTTACCCTTTCAATTACTACATTTTTATTTTTAACCAGTATTATTACTGCTACCATTTTACCATTTTTTAAAGTGCCATTTTATTTACTCTTTATTTTCTTTTGGGATTAGTGTTCTCCATTCTATTTTCATCATTCCTTTAGCATTAATTTTTCCTATCTCAATTTCACCTCTTAGCTAAAACCCTCTTCCTCACTTTTCCCCTTTTGGTGTCCTGTTTCTCTTACCCTATTCCTGCTTCAGATTTTCCCAATTCCGTCTTTTAACCCCCTGTCTAATTCCACCCTACTTATATATCCTATTTCCAATCCACTGCTCTAAATCCTTATATACCTATTCTTTATCCTTCTTCACTTTCCAAACATTTTTTTTCTCTTATCTTTCTATTGTTTTCTAGATTGTTGAATATATTGGGCTTTTTTTTATTTGTTTGTTTGTTTTGTTTTGTGTTTTTTTCTTCTTCTTTTTTAGGACTGGTTGTGAGGTTGTTTTTCTTTTTCTTTTTCTTTTTTTTTTCTGCTGGTTTTTCTCTTCCCTCCCCCACCCCACCCCGGTTATTTTTGTGCTTCTGTTTTCCCTTACCCCTCTTGATATTATTGGTGATTTGTAGTTTGCATTCACCTTCAGGGATCTGTTGCTGGAATTTGTTGAGATTAGTGGCAGTTCTATTGGAGTTTGCTCCTCATACAAATAGTCTCTTCCCCGCTTCTACTTCATTCTCTTTTTTAGCTCTCTTTTTCCCCCCTCTTTTTTCCCAATTCTATTTTTGCACTCCTTTTTTGTTTGTTTTTTTCTTATTTTTCTTTTCTGTTCTCTCTTTTATCTTCTTCTCTTCTTTCTCCCTTATCCCCTAATTCTCTTAATTCGGGTGGTCACCTTTATTTGGGGTTATTAATATTGTGAATATACTTGTGTTTAGTGCCTGGTACGTTGTGCCTTGCTCTGTTGTATTTTGTGCCTTTAAATCAACGCAGCAGATCCAAGCAACAGCAGCCCCCTGATCACCGCAGCCTCCTGATCACCACAGCCTCCTGATCACCACACCCTCTGTCTGTGGAACAGCAGCTGTACGTGAAGCCGCCCCCCACCAGCCAGAAGATCCAACACAGCTGTGAACAACACCCACCAGAGGAGCTGCTGCCAACTGGAAAGCAGCTGCTACCGCAACCGTCTGAGCAGCAACCACAACCCAAGGAGCCCCTGCCACCCAGGGAGCAGCCACTGAACATCTCAACATCTACATATGTCAGCGAGATCAAACATGGGTAGGCAAAGAAACCCCCAAAGGAAAGAAAAGGAGGACTCGCCAGAAAAGCAGCTAAGTGAGACAGAGGCATGCAACATGACAGAAATAGAATTCAGAATAAGGGTCCTAGCATGCATAAACCGGATGGAGGAAAAAATCAACTACTTATGCAAGAAGCAAGAAGAAACAGATGAAAAAATCAATAACTTATGCAAGACCCAAGAAGAAATGAAGAGCGATATAGCTACAATAAAAAACACCATTGAAAGCAGCAACAGTAGACTAGGAGAAGCGGAGGACCGAATTAGTGAATTAGAAGACAAAGAAGCAAAACACACCCAAACTGTACTGCAATTGGAGAAAAAAATTAAAAGACAGGAGGAGAGCCTAAGGGAGCTTTGGGACAACATGAAGCGAAACAACATACGAATAATAGGGGTGCCAGAACAACAGAAAGAGGAACAAGGATTAGAAAACCTATTCGAAGAAATAATATCAGAAAACTTCCCTGAGGTGGGGAAGAAAAAAGTCACACAAGCCCAGAGAGTCCCAAACAAGGTGAACCCGAAAAGACCCACACCAAGACACATCATAATTACCATGGCAAGTGCTCAGGACAAAGAGAGAATCTTAAAGGCTGCAAGAGAGAGGCGGAAAGTTACATACAAGGGATCTCCCATTAGATTATCAAATGATTTCTCAACGGAAACACATCAGGCCAGAAAAGAATGGACGGAAATTTACAAAGTGATGCAAAGCAAAGGACTGAATCCAAGAATACTCTATCCAGCAAGGCTATCATTCAAATTTGAAGGGGAAATAAGAAGCTTCACAGACAAAAAAAGTCTAAGGGAGTTTATCACCACCAAGCCAGCAATGCAAGTAATGCTAAAGGGACTGGTGTAAAAAGAAGAAATAAAAAGCTCAGAAAGAAAACAGCCACACACAAAAAAAGAAATGGCTACAAACAAGTACCTTTCAATAATAACTTTAAATGTAAACGGACTAAATGCTCCAACCAAAAGACATCGAGTGGCTGAATGGATAAAAAACCATGACCCATACATTTGCTGTCTACAAGAGACCCACCTCATTAGAAGGGACTCACACAGACTGAAAGTGAAGGGATGGAAAAATATCTTCCAGGCAAATGGAAAGGAAAAGAAAGCTGGGGTAGCAATACTTATATCGGACAAAATAGACCTCAAAGTGAAGGCCATAACCAGAGATAAGGAAGGCCACTTCATAATACTAAAGGGATCAATACAACAAGAAGATATAACCCTGGTAAACATTTATGCACCCAATGCAGGAGCATCCAAATACATAAAAAAAACTCCTGGAAGATATCAAAGGAGAGATCAACAACAATACAATCATAGTAGGGGACTTTAATACACCACTGACATCTCTGGATAAATCCTCTAGACAAACAATTAGCAAAGAAACAGCAACCCTAAATGACTCACTTGATCAGATGGACTTAATTGACATCTTCAGAACACTTCACCCCAAAGCCACGGAATATACATTCTACTCAACGGCTCATAAGACACATTCAAAAATAGACCACATATTGGGTCACAAACAAAGTCTCCCCAAATTCAAGAAGATTGAAATCATACCAAGCATCTTCTCAGATCACGATGGCATAATATTAGAAATGAACTACAAAAAAAACAACCCAAAATACTCAAACACTTGGAAGCTGAATAGCATGTTATTAAATATTGATTGGGTTACCAATGAGATCAAAGAAGAAATTAAAAGCATCCTGGAAACTAATGACAATGAAAACACAACAATCCAAAACCTATGGGACGCAATGAAAGCAGTCCTGAGAGGGAAGTTTATAGCTCTACAGGCCTATCTCAAAAAGCAAGAAAAAATGGTAGTAAATCATCTAACTCTACAACTCAAAGAATTAGAAAGAGAGCAACAAGAAAACCCCAGAGTGAGCAGAAGGAAGGAGATAATAAAGATTAGAGCAGAAATAAATGACATAGAGACCAAAAAGATAATACAGAAAATCAATGAAACCAAGAGCTGGTTCTTTGAAAGGATAAACAAGATTGACAAACCTCTAGCCAGGCTCACCAAGAAGCAAAGAGAGAGGACCCAAATAAACAAAATCAGAAACGATAGAGGCGAAATAACAACAGACCCCACAGAAATACAAATGATTGTTAAAAAATACTATGGACAGCTCTACTCCCACAAACTAGACAACCTGGAGGAAATGGACAAATTCCTAGAAAAATACAACATTCCAAAACTCAATCAGGAAGAATCTAAAAATCTCAATAGGCCAATAACTATGGAAGAAATTGAAGCAGTCATCAAAAAGCTTCCAGCAAAACAAAAGCCCAGGGCCAGATGGCTTTACAGGGGGAGTTTTACCAAACATTCAAGGAAAGAACTAAAACCTACCCTCCTCAGACTACTACAAAAAATTCAAGAGGAAGGAACACTTCCAAGCTCATTCTATGAAGCCAGCATCACCCTAATACCAAAACCAGGTAAAGACAACACAATGAAAGAGAATTACAGGCCAATATCCCTCATGAACATAGATGCCAAAATCCTCAACAAAATCTTAGCAAATCGGATCCAGCAGTACATCAGAAAGATCATACACCATGACCAAGTAGGATTTATCCCAGGGATGCAAGGATGGTTCAATATCCGCAAATCAATAAACGTGATACATTACATAAACAAATTGAAGGAAAAAAACCACATAGTCATTTCAATTGATGCAGAAAAAGCGTTTGACA
>NW_005871123.1:3647880-3649504 GCF_000147115.1 Myotis lucifugus | reverse complement strand
TCAATTGGTTAGGCTTATAAGCATGTATAAGTCCTTTGGTGATCTCTTCCCCTTACCCCATCCTCCCCTACCTTCCCTCTGAGGTTTGACAGCCTGATCAATGCTTCTCTGTCTCTGGATCTGTTTTTATTCATCGGTTTATGTTGTTCATTATATTCCACAAATGAGTGAGATCATGTGATATTTATCTTTCTCTGACTGACTTATTTTGCTTAGCATAATTCTCTCCAGTTCCATCCATGCTGTTGCAAATGGTAAGAATTCCTTCTTTTTTACCTCAGCATAGTATTCCATTGTGTAGATGTACCACTATTTTTTAATCTACTCATCAGCTGATGGGCATTTAGGCTGTTTCCAAATTTTAGCTATTGTAAATTGTGCTGCTATGAACATAGGGGTGCATATATCCTTTCTGATTGGTGTTTCTAATTTCTTGGGATATATTTCTAGAAGTGCGAACACTGGGTCAAATGGGAGTTCCATTTTTAGTTTTTTGAGGAAACGCCATACTGTCTTCCACAGTGGAGGCATCAGTCTGCATTCCCACCAGCAGTGCACGAGTGTTCCTTTTTCTCCGCATTCTCACCAGCACTTGTCGTTTGTTGATTTGTTGATGATAGCCATTCTGCCAGGTGTGAGATGGTACCTCATTGTCATTTTGATTTGCATTTCTCAGACAATCAGTGACTTTGAGCATGTTTTCATATGTCTCTTGGCCTTCCTTATGTCTTCTTTTGAAAAGAACCTGCTTAGGTCCATTGACCATTTTTTGATTGGGTTGTTTATCTTCCTTTTGTTAAGTTGTATGAGTTCCCTGCAAATGTTGAAGATTAAATCCTTATCGGTGATAACATTGGAAAATATGTTCTCCCATGCAGTGGGCTTTCTTATTGTTGTTTTTTATGGCTTTTTTTTTTGCTGTACAGAAGATTTTTATTTTGATGTACTCCCATTTGTTTATTTTCTCTTTAGTTTCCATTGTCCTGAGAGCTGTATTGGTGAAGATATTGCTTCGGCATATGTCTGAGATTTTGCTGCCAGTGGATTCCTCTAATATTTTTATGGTTTCTGTCTTATGTTTAAGTCTTTTATCCATTTTGAGTTCATTTTTGTGTATGGTGTAAGTTGGTGGTCTATTTCATTTTTTTGCATGTATCTCTCCAATCTTCCCAATACCATTTATTAAAGAGAATGTCTTGACTCCATTGTATGTTCTTATCTCTTATGTCAAATATTAATTGAACATACTGGTTTGGGTTGATTTCTGGGTTCTCTATTCTATTCCATTGGTCTATATGTCTGTTCTTGTGCCAGTACCAGGCAGTTTTGAGAACAGTGGCTTTGTAATACAGCTTGATATCTGGTATTGAGATCCCTCCTACTTTGTTCTTCTTTCTCAATATTGCTGCAGCTATTTGGAGTCTTTTTTTTATTCCATATAAATTTTTGGAGAGTTTGTTCTAGGTCTGTGAAATATGCTGTTGGTATTTTAATGGGGAGTGCATTGAATCTATAGATTGCTTTGGGTAGTATGGACATTTTAATGATATTGATCCTACCAATCCCATGAAAACGATATGTTCTTCCATCTGGTTTATGTCTTCCTCTATCTCTTTTTTCAGTG
>NW_005871123.1:3641009-3645910 GCF_000147115.1 Myotis lucifugus | reverse complement strand
GTCCTCTCTCTTTGCTTCTTGGTGAGCCTGGCTAGAGGTTCATCAATTCGTTTATCCTTTCAAAGAACCACCTCTTGGTTTCATTGATCTTTTGTATTGTTTTTTGGTCTCTATGTTATTTATTTCTGCTCTGATCTTTATTATCTCCATCCTTCTGCTCACTCTGGAATTTTCTTATGCTCTCTTTCTAATTCTTTAAATTGTAGAGGTAGATGTTTTATTACCAAATTTTCTTGTTTTTTGAGATAGGCCTGTAGAGCTATAAACTTCAATCTCAGGATTGCTTTTACTGTGTCCTATAGATTTTGGATTGTTGTGTTTTCATTGTCATTTTTTTCCAGGATGTTTTTAATTTCTTCTTTGATCTCTTTGGGAATCCACTCATTATTTAATAGCATACTATCTGGGTTCCAAGTGTTTGAATTTTTTATTGTTTTTATTGTAGTTTATTTCTAATATTATGCCATTGTATTCTGAGAAGATGCTTGATATGATTTCAATCTTCTTGAATTTGGAGAGACTTTGCCAGTTACCCAATATGAGGTTTATCTTTGAAAATGACCCATGTGCACTTGAGAAGGATGTATATTCCATGGCTTTGGGGTCAAATCATCTGAAGATGTCAATTAAGTCCATCTGATCTAGTTAGTCATTTAGGGTTTCTGTTTCTTTGCTGATTTTTTTTTTCTAGAGGATTTATCCAGGGATGTCAGTGGGGTATTAAAGTTCCCTACTATGATTATATTGTTGTCAAACTTTCCCTTGATATCTCCCAGGAGTTTTTTTATGTATTTGGGTGCTCCTGCATTGGGTGCATATATGTTTACCAGGGTTATATCCTCTTGTTGTATTGATCCCTTTAATATTATGAAGTGGCCTTCCTTATCTCTTGTTATGGCCTTCACTTTGAGGTCTATTTTGTCAGATATAAGTATTGCTACCCCAGGTATTTTTTTCATTTCCATTTCCCTGAAAGATATTTTTCCATCCCTTTATTTTCAGTCTGTGTGAGTCCCTTGTTCTGAGTTGGGTCCCTTGTAGACAGCATATATGTGAGTCATGTTTTTTTATCCATTCAGCTACTTGATGTCATTTGATTGGAGCATTTAGTCTGTTTACGTTTAAAGTTATTTTTGATAAGTACTTGTTTGTAGCCATTTTTATTTTTTGTGCTTGTGTTCCTTCTTCCCTTTTTATTTCTTCTTTTACACCAGTCCCTTTAGAATTTCTTACATTTCTGGCTTGGTAGTGATAAACTCCCTTAGCCTTATTTGTCTGTGAAGTTCCTTATTTCCCCTTCAATTTTGAATGATAGCCTTGCTGGATAGAGTATTCTTGGATTCAGTCCATTGCCTTGCATCACTTTGTAAACTTCCTTCCATTCCTTTCTGGCCAGATGTGTTTCTGTTGAGAAATCATTTGATAATATAATGGGTGATCCCTTGCACATAACTTTCTGTCTCTCTCTTGCAGCCATTAAGATTCTCTCTTTGTCCTGAATGTTTGCCATCATAATTAGGACATGCCTTGGTGTGGGTCATTTTGGGCTCATCTTATTTGGGACTCTCTGTGCTTGTGTGACTTTTTCTTCCCCACCTCAGAGAAGTTTTCTGACATTATTTCTTCAAATAGGTTTTCTAACCCTTGTTCCTCTTCCTGTTGTTCTGTCACCCCTATTATTTGTATGTTGCTTCGTTTCATGTAGTCTTAAAGCTCCCTTAGGCTCTCCTCCTGTCTTTTGATTATTTTTCTCCAATTGCAGTTCAGTTTGGGTGTGTTTTGCTTCCCTGTCTTCTAATTCGCTAATTTGGTCCTCTGCTTCTCCTAGTCTACTGTTGAAACATTCCATAGTGGTTTTTTTTTTTTTATTGCAGCTATATCACTATTTATTTCTCTTTGATTCTTACATAAATTGTTGATTTTTTCATCCATCAGGTTTATGAACTGCATGACCCTTATTCTGAATTCGTTTTCTGACATATTGCATTCCTCTGTTTCATTTAGCTGTGGGGGTTTTTTGGGAGATTTTTTGGGGGGGTGTTCTTTGTCTCCCCATTTTTGCTGTCACTGAAGGATCTAGGTGTCAGGTCATGCAGGGGTTACTACTCAGGTGGCCATGGCTCTTTGGGCGGCAGTTGCTCCTCGGGTGGTCATGGCAGTGGCTGCTCCTCAGTTGACCAAGGCTCCTCTGGCTGGTGGAGGCAGGTTGCTCATGCAGCTGCTGCTCCTCAGACAGGGGTGGGCTGTTTGTGCAGCTGCCACTCCTCGGATGTGGTCAGGCTCCTCCTGGGGCTGTTGCTTCTTGAACAGGAGCCCGACGTTCGCAGTGCTGCTGCTCCTCAGATGGGGGCAGGCCGCGTGAGGCTGCTGCTCTTCAGCTGGGGGTTGGCTGCTCACTGGGCTGTTGCTTGTGTGGTCACAGTGCCCTGGGGTAAAGCATTGGACCAGCAGAGGGAAGCGTGCTTAGGAACTCACAGGAGCTTATGCCTGGTGTGGCTGAAGTCTCGGTTACCATGGGACCACAGCCGAGGCAGCAAGCCCCTGGCGGGGATGGCTGTAGAGTCTCAGGTATGATCTGAGGGCACCCTGGGTGGAGGTGAGGCTGGGCTCTCAGTGACAGCAGCTCTCCCCTTAAAAAGGTGCGGCCTCTGCGGAAGAACTGGCTGCTCTGGTACTGTTTGCAATGGTAACAGAGGCTGCCTAGTTAGGCAAGCCCAGTCAGCCTACCCCTGTAGGTCATGCAGGTCCTGCCCCTGAAGGTCCTGCCACACACACACACACACACACACACACACACTCCACACATTCCTCTTTTGTTCCCTCACTCACTCACGCTCTCTCCCTCACTGCCACCTTCTTCCTGCCTCTGTAGTTGGGTCTGGAGTGTTATTGACCCATTCGTGGGTGGAGTCTTATCTCCAGGTGTCTGGTTATGTGGTTTGCTCTCTACCACATTGGCCAAACAGGATAAAATTCACCTCGACAAGAAATGACACAAAGGGAACAAAACAAGAATGTACTCACGACACTGATAACCCCAATATGAGTGACCACCAGAGAAAATAATTAGGGGAGAGAAAAGAGAGCGCAAATGATATCGAAGAGAGAAAAAATGGTATGAGCGAAAAGAAAAAGAAGAAAAATTAAGAAAAAGGGAAAAAAGATGTACATATGGTGAGAAAACACCAGAGAACTAACAGATAAACCAAAACATACAAACACCAAACACCCAGGAAAGAGGGTGGGGGCAGAATCTTATATATAGAAAGTAAGGTTAAGGAATTGGATGACTATGGGAAGGACCTCAATTCAGTATAGAGGAAGTAGAAAGAGGATGAGTGGATATGAAAAAAGAAAGAGAAGATCTAGTAATAATAATAAAAAAATTTTTAAAAAATTAATTAATAATTAGGATAATATAAAAAAATTAGAATGATGAAAAAATAATGTAAAAAGAAATAGAAAATAAAGAAACAAATAAAAAACATAAATAAAGAAAACAGAAAAAAATAGATAACAAAATTATAATAAAATAAAATAAAAATGAAAAAGTGAAGTGTCATTCCTTTCCACCAATTTTTTAAATCCTCATGAGGGCTGGTTTAAGATCTTACTCTTCTGTACTGTCTGGTGCTTCTCAGTTTCCTGTTGCTGGGACTGAAGGCATCTCTTTAGGCCAGTCCCTGCGGGCTCTCAGGGACTACTCAGATTTTTTTTGTGTGTATCCTTTACAGCACTCAGGGTGTAGTCTGGGTGTGGCTGTATTGGTTGCCTGTAGACTGCAGGGAGAGGCTATGTCTTCAGGAGAAAATGGCTGCCTAGGTCCGGAACATCAGGTATGACTCAGTGCCAGACTCATGGCCACCTCTCCCAGACCCTCTCCTCTCCCCAGCCTCTCCCCAGACTCCACAAGTCCACACCTCCACCTGTACCTCAGCCACGGGTAAGTGTCTTATTTGAAAGGTCCTATGAACTCGGTTCAGCAAACAAAAGCAAAGACCAAAAAGAGGGGAAAGAACTGTGCCACTATGAGGCCCTGTCCCCCTGGCATGGTGTGGCCTGGGAAGCTGTCCAGGCTGCCCCCTCTGGCTTCAGTCTTTCATGGCTGTGGACCCAGATCTAGAATACCCTGTTGTCAGCAGTCCTGTGGACCTCCTTTCCACAGTCAGACACTATGCCTGCCCCAAGGGATGTGGCCTCAGTGCCATGCAATTTCCCTGTGACCCTCTGGGCTCAGAGGTCTTGCAGTTCTCTCCAGACAAGATCCCTGATTTTACCATTCTCCAGGCATCCTCTGCCCTTTCTGGCTGAAAATTGTCTCACCAGCTGTGTCTATTTTGCCATTTCAGGGTGAATGTTATTTGATTTAGTTGCTCATTCTATTTGCTCCGGGAAAAGGCTCGGGACACGTCCATCTATTCTGCTGTAATTTGTCTCCCTATCTCCAGGTGATTTTAATATATTACCAGAATGAAGAACCACTAAGAAGCATGGCATAGCTGTTAACTGCTACCAATGACTTTAGGCTTTACTTTGGAGTTTAGAGAGTATGTTCACTAATCATATGAGAAATGAAAATAAAAATGACAATGAGGTACCACCTCACACCTGTCAGAATGGCTATCATCAACACACAAGTGCTGGCGAGGATGTGGAGAAAAGGGAACCCTCGTTTTCTGCTAGTGAGAATGCAAATTAGTGCAGCATCTATGGAAACCAATTTGGAGTTTCCTCAAAAAATTAAAAATGGAACTGCCATTTGTCCCAGTGATCCCACTTCTAGGAATATATCCCAAGAATTCAGAAACACCCATCAGAAAGAATACATGCACCCCTATGTTCATAGCAGCACAATTTACAATTGCTAAAATTTGGAAACAGCCTAAGTGCCCATCAGCAGA